>NC_047532.1:43209004-43526731 GCF_012275295.1 Melopsittacus undulatus
AGTAGAAGCTCAGAGCTGAGGAAGCAGGCAGTTGTCCTTTGACTGCTGCAGTGTGAGCTGAAGAAGTTATTGCCACATCTGTTTATTACTGTCCTCTTGATGGAGGGTTCTGTCCCCACTGAGCTCTTTCTGCAAGTGCTCCTAACCTGTTTCAGTCCAAATGATAAGGTCAGTGATGATTCTCTATTTAAACTATGTAAGCTATCCAGTTACAGTGTTGGATTCTGTTTTCCTCCTCTGTTTAAAACTCTTATGTATTGTATTGCAGACCACTTGAAAAAATGACTATATGTAATGCTGTCAGGCTGTAAAGCTTATCATTCCTATTGCACATCTCTGGTTTTGGATGTATAGCCAGTTTAGGAAGATAAAAACATAAAACCACAAAAATTGTTGTTAAGAGTAATTTCAACTTTGAAAAACATTTCCCCTCATTTGAAGCATTTTTTCAAACTGGAAAAAATGAAGGAAGATTGTAGGTGTTCTGTGGTGTCACTTGCTGGGCTGCGTTGTTACCATTCCCCCTTGTAGATTGGAAATTAGATGATTCATATAATAATAAGATACACTTTTGTAGTAATCTATCTTGTAGGTACTTGACAGTTTTATTACTAATTTGGAGTTGCCATTGGGCCTGTTCTGTCATGCAATTAGATTACTAACAGAGTATCCAAGTTGTTCTGCTGTCTTGCTGGTTTCATTGTGTGAAATAACTTCTCCTCTGCCCTGAACACCTGCCTTGTATTTAAGGATGAGGTCCTTCACTAAATCATATGTAGCTTTCCTGTTTCAAATTTCTCACTTCTGTTTGTAATCAAAGGAGTTCCTGGGTGGAGATTTATGATAGTTACGTGCTCTTCTAATTAGGATAATGTTTACATCTGGTTTAGAGCCTGCTACAGAGGATCTAATTGAAATCACTGACTAGCTTTGAATTTTAAGCCTGCAACACCTCATACAGATAACATTTCCAAGGGCTCAGATGTTACCTTTGCATGTGATTTTTACAAGCCATTACAAAGTCTTGCAGATATTATAGGAAGACATAGATTTCATTTCGTAGGGATTTAGCTGTATTTCCTGCATTTATTTCCTTCCTCAAGTATTCAACATTAAAGCTGGGTTGCTCTTGTTCTAGTGCCCCCAAGGATTATTGATGGAAAAAAAGTCTCCGCTGAAAGCAATGAGAGTTTTACCATTGACTTGACTACAGCTAGGATTACTCCTCTGAAGTGTGAAATAAATAACAGGAGAAGACTTGGGGGGGGGGGGGGGGGGGGGGGGTGGAGCAGGAGGAGGGGAAGAAATCTGTGGCTGGGGTCCACAGGAATAACCAAACCTATTTTAGAGGGGAATAAGTGTAATCCAACTGAAACATTAAATACTTCATGATAGTTATGGTAGGTCTGGGCTCATGATTTTGAATAAAATCCGGAATGCTCAAAGAGAAATGTGAGATGGTGAGATCTCTTTTGACAGATTTAGTGAATGTTTCAATGTATATACACCTAGATCAATTAACATATTCAGTTTACATGGCTGTAATAAATATGCAATTGTCCTTCAGTTTGCTATGGGTCAGTTTTACTGTGCTTAATATGTAACATCTGTAAAGTGTGGCTGATACTTGCAGGTTTTCTTGGTTTCTGATGAATTGTTTTAAGTAAAAAGTTTACCATTCTTCATTGTTCTCTTTTAGAAATATTCTTTACAGACTAGATGAAAGGACAAGCCAGTTTTCAGTACTGCTAGAGGCACTGGAGCACTGCAAACTGCATCCGTCAAATGAGACCATTCAAACAGCTTTGTCAGAGGTGCTGAACAGCATCAATTCAGCTCAGGTTTACTTCAAAGCAGGACTTGATGTGTTTGAGACTACCTTAGCTGAAAAGAAATGAGAAAATTCTCTGCATTCTAAGACAATTGTTTACAACTTGCTAAACAAAAGTTCAGCTTGGACCAGAATTTCTCTGAGGATGAAGCCTTTCTCAGCTTTTCTTTCAGTTGGCACTTAAAGGTACCACAGTGTGTGATTTTATAAATAAAAAACAGTCTTTTGCACTGTTCATGATATATTTCAAATGTCTGTTTCTGAATGTATAAAACAGTGAGGGGGAATAACACTTAAGATACGATTTTTGAAGGTCATCTGCTGTATTTTTATATGTAAAATCTATTTTTATGAGTAACAGCTCAATCTTGCAAAGTACTGAGCACATCCTGCAATATGCTGAAGACGTGGTTCTACGACACCCCAGATGTATACCCAGGTGAGATTTCTATGCCTACTTGGATTTCTTAACTTCCTTGACACACTCATCTTCTTCCTTACTCCTTTCAGAGTAAGTAGTTGAAGTCTGTGGCATTTGCTTGGGTATCCAGTGCTGGTGTTAATCAGGAAATATACAGAACACCCTTAACAGTGTAATCCAATATCTTTACTCCTGTGGAACAATAAATACCTCAATTCTGAGAGTACAGATAAACTTTCATTATCCGATTTCTATATGAAAAAGAGTTGTTTTCCCTAGTAATTCTTCAAGAGATTTTTTTTATATAATTTCAAATTATTGAAAGGTTTGAATCAGTAATTACAAAAATACTTTGTATCTTTATGTTAAATAAAAGAACTGCATAGTCTTACAAAGCTACAGGCCTTACAAGCTTATACATTACTGAAAAAGCCTACTTTAAGGTCTCCCTAAATTTCCAGAGAGAAGTAAATGAAAACAAGACCTCAAACTTCCGAGAACATTTCTGATATTTCACCACTTGGCCACACCACCCACTATTCCAAGCTGGATCATTCTGTAAGTCGCCCCTGGCATATAAGTTCTGGACTGTTGTCAAAAAAGCACAAGGGAATCATATATCTATTCCCTACTGTAGAACCAGGAATTCACATCTGAAGGCACAAGCAGATGAAGCCTATTGCAGAGCTAAAACTCAAATCTGTTTTGCACTGGTGGAAGCCCTGTACAAAGTCTGTAATCACACCATTACCTTGTTGGCCTGAAGTTATCTCCAAAGGAAAGGATCAGGAGGTTCAGTGTCCTCACCTGTAAGGCAATAAAAGACACAATTGAGAATTGCAGGTCTAAATAATATAAACCGTTGAAAATGTTAAGCCCTATTGGGTTTAGAGTTTTACGATCTCAGATGATTCTGGGTTCAGTGCTTAAAAAATGTATTTTATATAGATACTTAGAATTGAAATATAATTTATTTGACGGAAACATTAAATGTATTGTTACTCAGTTTGCCATGGAAACATTACAGAAACATTTCAAGTTGCAATAAAAATAGAAAAAGTATCTGTATTAATGTGAAAAATAAAATGGCTTTCCAGAAAATTTCAAGGAGCACAATTTGGCGTAAGACTTTAAAGTGTGTGTTGACACAGCAAGAAATGAAAGTTGTTTACAGATCTGTGTTTCTGTTTCCAGGAATCCTTGGCAAATGGGTCTCTATTAGCAATGACCCATGACTAGATACATCTAGCTATGATGTTGCTACATTTCTTGCAAGTTATTATTATAACATGATCAAAAGTGTCTGAGTCTGACCAGAGACTGTACTGTCCAGTTGAATGGCTACAACTGAGGTGGGAATACATTCAACATCAGTCAGCGTGACTGCATGAACTTAGACATGATTATCTCCTATCTTTGCTTAGCATCTGATAAGCAAGTTTATATGATTATTCTTTTGCTAATGCTGATACAAATTCTGTTTACTGCAGAGAGAATTTTACCTTTTTTTCTGCTACTATAATATTTTTCATCCCCCTGATACTGTTAGTTTTTATTATTGGAATATTCAAATGGGTGGAATAGCCACATTGGAGATACATGTTTATTTTGAGATAGTACTGGGGGATGTACTGTTCACACTATATTTGACTTGTATTTTCTAATATGGACCATTCTTCTAACAGTTTGTTCAGTAACATATTTTCTTTAGAGTGCTGACTTGCTGTAAAGCCAACATCTCCAACATCTATGGTCTTAAATGATACAGTCAGGTGCCATTAGGAGGCCAAACCCATAAATCAACATTTCCTTTAACTCTGTCAGGTGAATTTAATAACTGCTTCCTCTACCTTGTATGTATGTTCCACCAAAATCACTTCTGATGTAACCACAGTGTACTCATGCAAAATCTGTGAAATCTGCCAGGAAGAGTATCCCTCATGTATTGATTTCTTAACCATGTAATTCCTCACTAAAGCCTTTTTTTATTATTATTATTTTCTCACTAGTGTCCTTCTGTAACCACTTTTAAAATAGCAGACTTAAAAGTACTTCACCACGAAAAGCACTGCTGCTATAAATGCCTGTCTATTTTAGAGACAATCATATATTCTTGTTGGTGAGATGAATCAGATAATCTGTTGAGGGACTTAAAGCCATTGATTTCAGTGCCATCTCACACTTCTAGATCTCTAGCCTTTTATTTGAAATGTTCACATCTTAAGTATAAGTGAATATTTAGTGATCATATTTGTACCATTATAGGTTCAGAAAAGGCACTTCTGAGTAATGTCCTTCCATTGATTTTTAAATCCTGCCTATTGGGCTCAAAGAATGTATAGTAAGTTAAGGTCCTAAGTGCCTGGTATGTTTCTAACAGAACTGTTCTCCAGCCAACTGTGGAACATCAGCTGAAGGAAGAGGTTAGTAAATTGTAGTAACTTACCCAGACTGAATTAATTCCTCCGTTACATTGAAATAAATGGAGTGCCCTTAAAGGCAGAAGTATGTTTGTGGTTAGTGAATGATGCTAAAAGTTTGTTATCTTTTCAAAACATCAGCTGCCAGAGACAGAGTAACAAATGCATCAATTCCAAAGTAATCAAGAGTCATGCTCACAGTGACCAGAAAATCCCTGCAGTTTGCAATATTTGTATGCTGAGACAGTTGATAATAAAGAGCTAATGAGATTTTATTAGTGCATATTTTAAAGAGTCCATAAAGAAGCCTAAGTACAATTAACTCAGGTGAGTAATAAGTACATGGGAGCTGGGGTTTGAGTACTGACCTTAAAAAAAGCAGTGAATTGGTTTTATCATCCAAGAAAAACGGTATCTGGGCAAATACACAAACACACAAATATGCACTGCTTTGTATCTTCAAAACATTGTACAAACACTAATTTGCTTGCTGTGATATGATTCAGCTAAGTAAACGAAGACATCAATAATAACTACATAAAAAAAAAAAAACACCAGCAAACACTTTACACTGCTTCGCTTAACTTTTAGAGAGATTTAAAGGAAGTCATTGGAGCTGACCTCACTTCCTGCAGCAGTAGGCAGGGAACAGTTAGATCCCTTGGGTATTACAGAATGGACCTCTGGAGGTCATCCAGTTCAACCTCTCTGCTCAAGAAGTGTCACCTAGACACGGTTGCCCAGGAGGGACTATGTTCAGATTACTTTTGATTAGCTTTCAAGGATGGAGATTCCACGGCCTCTCTGGGCAACCTGTGCCAATGCTTTGTCATCCCCACAGAGGAAAAGTATTTCCTTCTTTGGTAATGTTCTGGGTTTCTCCAAATATCTCCCTATATTTCTTAGTTGTTAAATTATTGTAATTGGTTTAAAAGATAACCATTTCTTAATTCAATGCAAACTCTTGACCAAGGTCTCCAGGATTTCACTGTTAGTATTGTTGGAAATTTCACATAAGATTTGTCCTGAAAGTCATGGGTTTTGTTTTTAAGTTGTAGAGACTAATGCCTTTATCTTTTGAGGTCTTTTTGTATAGTCCCGTGTTCCCAGTCACAGGGCTTCTATATACATTGAAAGAGTGATCAAGAATAAAGATGGATTAGAAATTGTAGGGAAGAAAAATGTCAGTTAGCATGTGTGTAGCTATGTATTATTTTAACCAAACTTTGAGAGATCAATGCAATTCTATGCTTGTGTTATGCAGAAAGTCAGGCAAGATAATTTTACAGATCAGTTTGGTTTTGAAATCTATTAAATATTATAAACATAGTTATGTCTGGGCCTATGTCCTCAAGGAAGCAGTTAAGAGCTTCCTCAAAAGCCTTGTGTTAGAAGCTGTTATCTGGATTACTCAGAAATGCATACCTCTGATGTAGATTATGGTTGCTATCAGGAAACAAGAATAGTATGAAATATGCTCTTTCCCTTTAGTCCTCTATAACATTTCAGCAGTATTCTGCCAGTCATGGAAAGGTGAGTGATGAGAAACAAATCTTGTCTTAAGATGCCTGGGACCTGAATTTTGAAAACAGTCTTATACAGCAGTAAATGTTCAAAACATAGTCAGGTGTCTTCTGTTGGAGCTCTGAGTCTAGAAAACTTGGGATGGAGACTAGTATGGGGAGTTAAATATCTCAAAAATACACAATTAATTACTGTCTTTCAAAGAGTATATTAGTGGTAAAATATATTTTATCCCTGCCTTCCAATGCAGGGATAGGATTTCATCACCCCAGGTAGTTTTGGTAGCTTTAACCATCAGAGTGTCTTTTCTTACTTTGCCACCATCTTCTACCCCCTGCATGCAACTTCTCTCACAATTTCATGTGATACAATGACTTTCCCCATTTCTCATCACCTTTCTCCTGATCATTCCGACTAGTTTTCTGTCTTCATTCTGGTTTATTATCAGTACTTAATCATCACACCAACTTACCAACTACCACTTCTTAATTTCCCCTTTAATTCCCCCTCTTTTCTTCCTCTGATCTCAGTCATGTTTTTTGTTCCTTATCTGTTTCTCACCTCTCATAAGTTTGATTCATATTCCTATTACAGCTGACCATAATAAAAAGCTGAAAGTGATGCAGAAGTCCTGCTCAGATCCAATTGTATAAAAACCAAGGAGGCTTCAACTGTCAAATTTAATGTCTTCTGAGTATGTGCAGACAGCAGTTTTACAATTATAATCTGAGAAAGTTGGGGCTGTTAAGCTTGGAGAAGAGAAGGCTGAGTAGAGACCTCATAGCAGCCTTCCAGTATCTGAAGGAGGGCTATAGGGATGCTGGGGATGGACTATTCATTAGGGACTGTAGTGACAGGACAAGGGGTAACGGGTTCAAACTTAAACAGGGGAAGTTTAGGTTGGATATAAGGAAGAAATGGAATGGGTTGCCCAGGGAGGTAGTGAATGCTCCATCCCTGGAGTTGTTCAAGGCCAGGTTGGACGAAACCTTGGGTGATATGGTTTAGTGGGAGGCGTCCCTGCCCTTGGCAGAGGGGTTGGAACTAGATGATCTTGAGGTCCTTTACAACCCTAAATATTCTATTATATTTATGATTCTGTGGTTGAATGGAAGCATATTTTCTCAAGGCCTGCAAAGTACTTTTTCCTGTCTTCTTTCTCACTAGTGTCTGGAGAAGAAAATTCCCTCAAAAATATCAGTGTAGGTAGGTGATAATTTTAGCAGTTTTGAAATAAAAGTTTTGAAGTTAGATGAATAAGGAATGATAGACAAACTTAATTGGAGTTGGTACTACCTGCCTACAAAATAATGTAAGCATGTAGTTTTTTATGACCTTGTGCACACTATCCAATACCTTTCATTACATGATGGCTACATGCAAATGTTACTTGCGTAAACATCCTGTATTGCAGTGGTTTAAATGATTACGGATGACAAGGGCAAAAAACATATGCACAATCCTGTACTTAAACGTGCAGACTTGAACCTAGGAAGTGCATGAGAATAATGAATTAAAGAATATCTAAATTAGACTCTATGTTTATTAAAACTATGGTGCTGTCAAGCCTTTTTTCCCCCCCTAATTTTACTCCCATTGCTACTGGTTATTTCTGTAATTGCTCATATACATCATAACTGGAGAATATGTACTCCTGCAGGTTTAGATTTACTGAAAGATAATGATCTCCCTCAAGCTTACTGACTCAGTCTGCTTTTTTCAGAAGGGATGACTTTACCATGACTGCTCATCAGGGTACTATTCCACATGAGTGAGGTCAGCAGAATTTGGCCAGTTTATGGAATTTCCCAAAATATTTGTTATCAGAATGTTGTTTATTCGTGTTTAGTCTCTTTAATCTCTCAACATAGATTATTATAAACAAGAGTATATTTTTCAGAAAAGTGGACAGGAGTCTCTTGGTCAGTGTTAGATAAACCCACAGGGTAACATATAAATGTGTATGTGCAAGTGAATGTATTTTAATCTAGTATTACTTTAATAGTTATTATAAATGTTGCACAGATTAATGCACACATTCTCTTATGAGCTTCACAGACTGGAAGTAATGCAAGGGCTTAATTTAAGTAATTAATCAGAATATAGGTGTGGAACAACTTCTTTTGCTGTGAAAATGTAGTAAAGGCTTACTCATCTGCCCACTCCATTTGGTTAAAGAAGTTTAGGATTTTGTTTGAGCTACTTTTCTCTGATTTATTTTCCAACAGCCTTTGAAAGTCTTGCTCTTTATTTTTCTTTTAAATGTGTGCTGTCTTTAATGTTTATGGAAAGCTTATCATCTGATATGACAATGTAACATCTTGTCTGATCATTCCTGGACTATTTGGTAGAAATAAAAGTGGTATTACAAAGCATGGTCTTTGGAAGACGGTCCCTTACTGACCAGTTAATGTATATGCCATTATATGCTTGAATGGCTGCCTTTGCTCTGCAGTGGTGTAGGTATGCTGTAGGTATGCAATTATGCTGCTTGGAGGCACTAATTTAAGAGAATGGTTTGGGGTTTTTTTAATAATACTGCAGAGACCTGCTCATTTTCCACCATTTGAAACTGTTCTCTCCTGAGCATACTGGTGATAAAGCAATGTAATACCAAGTGCTCTTAGCACCTGGCACAAGCTCATACTACAGGCGGCAAGTTAGGGGAGGTGTCTGAGCTGTCAGTGTGTTTTCACAGTTTTTAATTAGCATCTCTTGTAGTCCTGCTCAACTTTTATGTAGAACAGTCATAATTCTGGTCTGAATGACACCAAGGTGAGATGGATTGTTCTGACTGATGTGTTAGCTTGCTCCAGAAACAGTGGTTGCCTCCTATCCTTACAAAGTTAAATACAATACTTTGTAAGTGTTTACCAAAATTTTGGTGTTATTAGACTGTATACTGAGGATTCTGAAAACATACCGCACACTGGATTTTTTCATGCAGTCTTATTTGCAGTTCTCAACAGCTGAAGCATCTTGTAGTCTGTGAGTCCACTAGAGGAGAAATATGGAGATGCTTAATATTCACTTAAGGTGAATACAAATTCTCTTTGTTTTCCACTTGCAGTTTATGGAAGTTAATACGTAACATCCTCTTATCACATATATATGATTTGGTATTCTGAGACAAATGGAAATTGAATGTGATTCCATATCCAGAGGAAGTATAATGGATTCAGGGAACACTTCACATTCAAGTATCTTAACCATTTGCATACAGTAAGAAAAAGCACAAGTTAAAATACTTGGAATAGATACTTCTGGGGATTTTAGTGCACATTTGGAAAATAATATTATTCTGCATAAGGCCAGATTTTAGCATTGCATTCATGCCTAACTGCATGGTAATGTGTTGTGTGTCCTCTTTGTACCTTTGAGGATTAGTGCTCAAGTGCTGTTATCAGCAATCACATTAGTCTCCATACAAACTACTATTTTTATGTCATGTATCACCTTACAGTTTACCTAATCAGATGTAATATGCAAGTATTTCTGACTTCTGTCTGCAGAAGAAGAGCTGTCAAGTTGTGTTATCTTTGTCAAGCTTTGACACAGACTGTGAGATGCCTGAATGATGACTCGTTCATTCCATGTACTTCTAAATTTTTATGTAGTAAAATCAAGTTACCAGCATTGATGGCTAGTCAATTCAGAATATTAAGTAACTCAGCTTTTTGACCATGCAGTAATACAAACTTGGTGCAGTGATTCCTGGAAACCTATAAATATCATATTATGTGGAAATGTGCAATGAAAGGTTGATTTTTATAACACATTATAGACTGTTGAGTCTGAATAAAATAGCATATTTGCAAAATTAGTTTACTTTGTATCAATTTGTACTTTTATAACATAGTGTAATAAAAAGGTAATATTGGCCATTAATGTAAGTAGATTCTACGTACTTTGATTAAGAAGCACATTTTACTTGTTTGTGCTATGAATATGATTTTTACGGTCCATGAGAGTATTTGTACAGAAGGCACTGTGGGCTGGAATTCAGTAATAGACATTTTCTGAAAGTGATTGTGAATTGGACAATGTTTTTTTCCATGGTTACATTGTTGCTACAAATTAAACTGGAATATGAAGATGTGTATAATGTATGTTGCACTGAATGGTTTGGAATTATATTAATTTGGTTTTTTTCTTGGTTTTACTTTCTTTTTTTAATTGGTTCTGCCAGTGAGTTGTAACATGTGCCTCTCAAGCTGCTGATTCAGTAACCAGGATCCCAGGGCGTTAAAGCATAATGGGAAGAATTAAAAAAGCAAGGAAGAAAGAAGAGGAAAAAAAAACAAACCCTAAACAAAAACAGCACACTAGATGGAACCTCAAAACCTGGATGTGATAATTTATTGACAAGTAAATTTTGAATTACACACTTTTTTAGGTGCTGATATATAGAAAGCCATGATATTCAGATAATTGGCCTTCTAGGCAGGAAGAAATTGTCCCTTTATGTTTTTGAGAACCAAAAATTTGAAAAGTAGATAGAAACAAATTCAGAGTATTTAGGATGAGACTCTAAAGAAAAAAAAAGCTACTGAACCTGAGGAGAAACAGTTCCAAAAATCTTGATGATGTGTAATATTCATATTATATGAAATTCATATGATCAGGCTTTTTCTTGCCTTTCAGAGGTCATGAAATTATACAGTATTTGTTACTTCACGAAAACATGGATTACATCTTTTGCTTATAGTATATGAGAACTTGGAGGCTTTTATGTACTTACAAAGCACTTGAGAGGTGTAACAGAAGAGTTTCATTGTAAATGAATGTGTTTCCATTTTGTGTAGGTTTTTTTTTTGGAGACTGATTTTCTGTTCACCATACTAAAAGGAAAAATAAAAGGGATACATTGTTAGTATTTTTAATCATGGCTAAATTATTGATCTAATCTGATACATTAGTTCCATAGAAAGTGCAGCTCTGACTAGAATATCTCATGTAAAGTTAAAGACTAATTTGTGAAAGGAACATATTTCTTCAGAATGTGTCCTTTAAGCCATGTAAACTTGTGCCATAAAAATAAAAGCCAACTGTATATCAACAACTTTATACATGTATCTGATTTGCAATTCCTGCTGATCTCTGGAAGTCAATATATCTGAAAAATGTCACTGAAATTAAATGTTCTTTGCCTGGGTATCGAAATCTTCTGTGGCTCTGCTCAGGAGACTGGACCATTACCTTCTTTCACTGAGTAGCTGAGAAAATTCTGGGGTGGGGGAAATGTATATTTAACATATAAGTATTCCAAGTGGTCAGACTTAGTATAGACCAGATTTGTCCAAAAGAATGAGAGTATAACCAATCTTCTCCACTGGTTTTCTTAACCTTGAGATTGCTGTGGCATTTCTTGCACCTATATTTTTCATCAAGTAGTAGCATAGAGATACATGTGAGAGTGGAGTCTAAGTCATGTAATTATGAAGGCATTTGTTTTTTATATGAAGTGCAGGTATGGTAACCATGCAACTGCCATAGTCAAGTGTTTATATACTAGGCTGGTGAGCAGTAAAGGAGTAGAAACAGGTGCTGGCCCATGGTAGCTGCCTGAGGGGGCCAACAGTGAAATTTCTAAGAGTGCCAGGAGAGGGCATTGGGAAAGGTAGGTGCTGGAGAGATGATTCCTTTGCACTGAGTGCCAGAAAGCACACAGTGAAGAGCATGCTCTTGCCCAAAGAATCCTTGATGCATGTTTAACCAGCTCTGAATCTGTTCTGAATGTAGTGCAGACCAATAAGATCAGTTTGGTACCAGACTGATCTGGAAGTGTTCAAAACCAAGTTGGATGGAGCTTTGAGCAAACTGTTCTAGTGGAAGGTGTCTCTGATCATGACAGGAGGCTTGGAACAAAATAATCTTTTAAGATCCCTTCCAACCCAAACTATTGTATGCTTCATCTTGTGATTCTATAATTTTGGAAAGGGTGAGGTATCAAAAAGCTAAGACCTTTAAGGCTAGGAACAGTAGCAATTCTGTCGTTGAAAGGAAACTCATGGCTTTGTGAGTTACTTTCTATATTCCATCAGAAGAGAATTATGAAAGTGATGAAGAAAGTAGTGCTGTGAGCTGAATTGATTTTGAGATAATTAGTAACAACAGCTGGATGACCATTTTCTCTCTAACAGGCAAGCTCTAGAGTGGGTGATCTTAAGACTGGATAAGTTAAGCTGAGACTAAATATCTGAGCATAAAAAGTCTTAGAGGCTTTGTTGAGACAAATGCACAAAGGCACCAAAGCATTCTTTTAGTACAGTGACCTTGAAGTGTCCATTGACCTTATTTCTAATAAATTTCAATCTCTTTCTGCTTATAGTCCTTCTCTCAACTGCAGAGGCTCTGGGTTGTAACGCAAGTATTGTAAACCAAGATTGCTCCTTTGAGGCTGTTAGCTTGCAACTGAAGATCTGATCTGCTGTTTCTAGCCCAGCCTCAAATGGAAGCATTTTGTGACTTTGCTTGACTGTCTTATTCCAAGGCAAAGGTTAAGGTTTCTAGTCAGTGACTCCAATTCATCTTTGGTGTATGTGAACTGAGGTCAGTGCTGTGCCAGAGATTAATTATCCTGTTGGGTTAAGGGTTAAGGGTTTTCCTGTGCAAAAGAGAACACATAATGGAAATAATACTATTCCAATTTTTATTTCCTTTTAACATGTGTTATTAGTTTAATAGTAAGTATTGTACTCAAAATTGGACCTCTCCCTTAAACAAAGTTCAACCTGTCATCCCTTAAGTATAAGCTTTTATATCATTTAATGCAGTTTCATACAGTATCCTTTATCCCTGAGCTGTGATTAGAGAGGAAGGTGATAAGCCCAGTGCCCTATCAGAAGTGTGTCACTATCTTCTACAGGAAGAAGGGAAAATAAAGGGCAGAGACATACTATAAGAGCTGAAAATACAGAAATATAAAATGTAAAACAGTAGAAGCATTCACATGTTGTTGGTTATGCAATTTAGAATGAAAGTTAAAGAACTAAAGAACTATCTGAAGCAAAACAAAATGGGTAAATATTGTGTCAATATTGAGGAGAAAAAATGGCTGAGAAATGCCATTGTGCTGATGCTATAAATCTCTGGAGGTTGTTGTAGAACATACGGGGAAAACCTTAAGGATAAAAATTCTTCTAAGTCCAAGTTATATGCATATGTCTATGTTGTAATGTGAGAGAAGGCGTACTGCCGTATGACTGGTAAGATGTTGAAATGTCTAAAACCCATCAAAAAAGAACTGTTATATTCTGAAATGGAATAAGGCATCCAGAGAAACAAGGGAGAAAAGATACTGCTATCTGCATCTACCACAAGCAGGTTGACATTTCTAACTTTATTTCTGTTTTTCCTCTGAATAATAAAAGAGTTCAGTGTAAGAATTCATAAAGATGGATTTGTCTCTAGCCTGGGTGACAGGCAGGTGTTTGTCAGCGTGGGACTCTATAAGAAAGATGGTCAAATTAGCTGAGTAAGTTTCCACATATGTCATGTGTCACTGCATTTCCTAAAATGAAAGATCACTGAATTATCTAAAATGAAGATGCAGAACTATGATAGGAGACCCTGATTTGCAGGTGTTACTTATACAGTGAGCATGAAAAATTGGATCATATCCCCACACATGAAGTTCACATTTTCAGATTCTAGGAGGAAGATCCTGTAATGAACATTGACTGAGTTCACATTCAGGACTGTGCCATTCATAAAGCACTTGTCACACTCCCCTAGCACAACATAAGCAGGACCCTATGAGTGAGTAATAGCCTTGTGTTCATAGCAAGGCAATTTATTATCCTATATGTAAAATGACAACTTCATTATCATTCACTATTATAAAATAGCAAGGAAAGTAGCAGTTGAAATAAAAATGCAGCTTTTTAAATAATTCTTTTTACAGTACAAAAATCCAATACATAAATTCGCAGCATGTAACATTTTTATTAATCTATGTAGAATTTAACTTGATGTTCCATGGCATACTTCACTGATACCTCATCATTACATTCAGAGAGAAAAATTTGTAGTGACTTGTTGTAGCTTCATGGGTTTTTTCCAACCAGCTATGCACCACCTAACTGCGGTTTTATATTGGTATAATTCTGCCTCAGTTACTTTGCTGGCCATCCAAGGAATTCACTTAAGGCTATGCAGCTTGATGCAGCTTTGTAAACGAGCTACAGATACTTAGTTCTGGTCACAGTACAGTGCAAAATATTTGATAGATGATTGGTCTCTTCATGGTGTTTGCTATTATTTCCATGAGGCCTTCACCATCCATTTTAAATAAGCAACTATTCATTTAGCACCTGCTGGTAATACTGCTTTTTCAGGATAAGAGGATCTCTTCTCAGAATAGTTTTATTTATCCAACTTTTCTGTCACCTATTAATATTTATGAGAAAGTAGCTACATTAATTTTTTTCAGATTACATGTGTTCATGCTCATCATTTTATAAATCTAGAATAAATTAAAATGAATGATCTACCATGTTAGGTAACTCATTAAGTAGACATAAACCAGATTACATAGTAAGGTGCAATATGGTTGGTGGTTTGAATATCCTTCACAGTCTGAGAAGGTTGGCAGCATGAACTGTAACTGGGAGAATTAAGTTGTTGGGAGAGAGGAACCACAAACCATCAGATTTAGAGAAGGATGGGAACAGCAGGAAGTTGGAAGGGCTGATACTGATAGAACTGGTTTTTTTTCTTTTTTCTTTTTTCTTTTTTTGTTCTTTTTGAGAATAATTAAATCAGTTATTTTAATACATTTTCTGCACCAGTTCTCTTTCTGGAGATCATTCAGAGTTATGGCAAGGCCACAACCAGTACACTTCAGGGATCTCTAATGTAGCCCACATGAGGAACTACTTTCCAAGTTTGTTGTTAGTTTCCTCAAATCTCCCAAGAGAGGGCATTGGTTACTGCAATGTGATTCTGAGATACATTTGCCACAGAAGGTGCTTGCATTCCAGTACTGTTAGAACTTAATAATGACTGATGCATATGATGAAGACTAAGACAGAAAGTTATACAGATCAAGCAAATAATTTTATACTAAAAAAATCACTCTTGTAAATCTTACCGAAAAATAAATTGCTGTGTTCTATGAGTATCTCAGGGTCTCTAAGCTGGTCAGTGTCAGAACACTTATGACTTAAAGAGGTTTCCTATTTTCCTCTTTTATAGATAGGTGAAGAGAGTTAGCAGAGAAAGGCAGGCATACCTGCATACCGGCAGAGAAATTAACTGCTGGACTGTCCTTCTTAACCTTTGTCAGAGAGAGATTTTGCCAAGATAAATTTCTCTGGTCAGAGAACAGATACTTTTTTTTTTTCCAAGAGGACGTACAAAGACTTAAGAATTCTCTCCGTGACCAATTGTATGACACTTTGGATAAATCTTTATACGCAATAATACTCAAGGACCTAAGTAATACATCATACTTGATATGACCAGGCATAAATCATTTATTCATGATATATCATTCATAACTTGATTCATTGACTCATCTTTAGACAAGACAAGGTCAGTAGGAAAAAATGATTAAGCTTTTTGCCTGCAGGAGGAATAAGCTTAAACAACAGATTCATCTTCGCATCTGACCTCATGAAACTTGACAGAGAAGATTTTAAAAATAGAAGTAGACTTTAAAAGCCAACTTTTACTCCCAGTTACACTAGTTTAAATCCACACTCACTCCACTGACTATAGAGTACATGGGAAAAACCTATCCAAGTTACTGGAATCACTCTGGAGTTTGTGCCATCAGGAAAGAATTTGACTCTGAAAGAGGGGACTTGCACATTTAAAGTTGAAAATAATATGCCTGAATAATTTATTGAATCAAAAATGGCAAGTCAGACTCTGTACCCACTCATACCATTATAAATCTGGAAAGATGACATCAAATTTCAGACTAGTCTGAGCCTTCTGGGAGGATGAACTAAACAGCCTCCTTGTCTCACAGTTAATGTGTTTGCCTGCATTACTACCAGAATTTTATTACAATGAACCTGCTCCCTCCTGGAGAGTCCTTCAGAGCAGCATCTTTAGAACAGGTCACTGTTTTGTTAAAAAATACCAGGTTCAATAGGATGTCATTTCCCATGGTCCTAGCACTCTGACATTTGCCAATTGCCAAACCTTTGCTTATTGAAGAGGACAAAATCTTCCTCATGTTTTGTTTCAGCACTGGAAACATTTGTTGTGGAATATTTGTTTTAAAATGAGATAATGCCACACTTAAGGTAAGGCAGATCCTTCATAATAATATAAACATGTTCATGTGCTTAAGTATTTGAAGGACATATTCAAATAAGCATCTCCGCATTTATACTTAAATTAAGCAAACTAAAGCAATGTGTCTAAACTTAATTCCATTTGGTAGAATGCTCAACTTATTCGGATTTCTCAGAGTAACTGAAAACCTTTCTCAACAAGTGAAACTGGTAAAAAAAGAGGATACCACTACATTGAACCCTTTCGAACTTTTCTGTTTGTGTTTAAGGAACAGAGATAGTAGTGCATAATTGTGAAAATAGCTGTAAATAGATAAAACCAAAAGACAATAATACATTAGAAATGAAACAGACTTTAATATAGCTGAGGGGGGGTTGTTTGCAGAGGGACTGCAGGCGTGTTACTTTTTGGCTTTTTTATTTCAGACTATTGTATTATGGAGTAGCCCACCTAATGTTACAAATTTGAGTGTGAGCTGCAGAGTCTTTGAGCAGTGCATTTCCCCAGAAAAATCCTGTGCAAAATAACCTAGTGTCGATTTCACATCTCCAGTGTTCAGCAGCCTTTAAAATGTCTCATTTCTTTGCTCTGTGATTGTGCTTTAGGCAGTAGCATGAAGCAAATGTATTAGCTCAAGGCATGTAAGATATTTTCTTATATCACAGTTCTCACAAGGAATAATAGCTGTATTTTTTTTATATGAATGAACATTTTAATCAATGTAATTAGTTTAAAACTATATTCAAGCTAGGCAGATATTGAAGAATAGAGCATGACAACTAAAGCAAAAATTCAAAGTCCTCACTTACTAAACCCATTTATTTTGTGAACTTGCAGCAACAGGTCTTTAGTAAAGAATCACACAGAACACGTTTATCATATGTGTTATATGATACATCATGACATATCCAAATCTACCAAAAGGCAGCAATGACCAAAAGCAGTTTGGATGAACTGTGCAAAATTCCATTGTATTGATATGAGTTGCTGTTCAAAGGGAGAGGAAAACATAGACAGGGACCCTATCCAGTTCCTTAGGACTGAGCAAAGAGGGGTTTAGGCCCAGTTCATCCTAGAGAGAAACTGGGAAATGAACCAGAACTGAATTGAGAAGGTGGAGTTTTCTTCCATGTTAAAACAACTGCAGTTTTGTTCCATTTAAATTGTTTTGCCCTGCCAGCTGCGATTACCTGTACATATAATGACCCTAAAGGAAGAGGAAGGCAGTGGCTCCCAGTGCTAACATGATCACTTAGCAATTCCTTAAGAACGTGGGTTGGGAGAGCAACTGTTTTTGCCACAGCAGAAATTACCCAGAAGGATTCACCCTTGAAGAGAAAGGACTTCATCTGAAGACTTTAACTTTGGATACTGTATCTCATCCTGAATAATTGTCACTGTATCTATCTTAAACTTATTCTGAAGTTTGTCCTGTTTTAAGCAAGAGAGACAAATAATTTGTTCAAAGCTAGCCTGTTTATCTGCATTACTTTGTAACTCCTTATGCATAAAATTCTATTCTGGTGTCATTTAAATTCCTCCATAAGATTCATAAGATTCCTAATTGGTTCCAAGGACAATGTGGCTTGACATTACTCTAATGACACTTTCCATTATTGCTTTTCTATTTCTCACCCATTCAAATGAAGTGTTACATTGATATTGTTTAAAAGCTTGAATGAAATTCCTGATAAGAATTCACTGGTTTGGGCTGCATAAAACATTTCTGTAATATTGTCCAGTTAAGCTTCACTATTATCTCATGATTAATTTCTCCAGCATAAAGCCTTTCCTTGTGATATTAGTCTTGTCAGTGCCTGGGAATTTCATGGTGAACCAGTGCTATATTACCTTAGCAAATGTGTTTCTGCATTCCAGTTCATTCCCATGTTATCTATTATAGAATATCCCTGTAGCTCAATTTTTCTTCCTGGTATAAACATTGTATAAAGTCAAACTCTTTCTTAGTTAATTTGTGGTATTTTTCAGGACTAGGATTTTAAACCATAGCCTTGTTTGCTGAGAGTTGGAAGACATTACACTTCCTGAAGAATTACCCATACACTAACCTTTAACTTGATGCGTTTTCTCGTTTGGACTCACCTATTTATAAAAAAATATGCTAAATTGAACAAATTGCTGTGTTAAAAATCTTAGTCCAGAGATGCATAATTATTCCTATTTAAGCCTTTTCTACCACATTGACACATAGAGAAAGTTGATTTTACAGGTCAATATTAAATTTATATAATCCCAGCATTAAGTACATGTAGACATTGTTAAAAAAATAAGAATTAATTGTTGTTAACATCCTTTTTAATATTGCAGTTTTTGAATTATAGGAATATATCATTCCACGTGTCTGGGTGTATTTCTCAGTTGCTGTTAAGAACAAGAACTATTAATACTAAAACATGGTGCTCAATGGGTAAGGTCAAATTCATTCTGCAGCTACAGTGACATTATAATTAATGAGAGATCTGTATATGGCAAGAAAGGAGAATATTGACCCATTAATACACATTTGAAAATCAAAGACCATTTATCTCCTGGTAATTCTAGCACGTGTTCAATGTTACATGATTTGTTTCCCTCTAAATGAAGGACAGAGAAGC
The DNA here is from genome assembly GCF_012275295.1 of Melopsittacus undulatus. Lineage (NCBI taxonomy): Eukaryota > Metazoa > Chordata > Aves > Psittaciformes > Psittaculidae > Melopsittacus > Melopsittacus undulatus. Next base: position 43,228,067 of record NC_047532.1, read on the forward strand.
CATTTAAAAACTAAAAGTGGTTTAATCTATAAATGATACTTTGAAGTCTGAAACTTGTGCAGCATTATGTCAGTGAAGAACAGGAAGAGGGACAATGTCTGGAGCTGCTGGAAGCTACAAAGATCTGTTCTGTCTTTCAGGCTGGGTAAGTGCTTTATCGTATGCAGTGTTATAGTTCCATTATATGTATGTGAGAAATTTAAGCATAAATGTAATGCTCAGAGCAATTTATGAGAACTCAGGCCAAACCTCCAAGATCTCTAGTCCACTGTTACACTCCCTGGAAAGCAATGCTTTTCTGCATGCCACAGAGTGGCCTGTGCAATGTACAGAAACTTGTTAAATCAGCAGGAAGTTGCCTACTGCATTCTGTCATCAAAGGCAGAGCAACCAGCAAGGGGAGGCTGGTATGAGTGCCACCCCTGGTGCTCACCATATGTGGGTGTCAAGGTGGGATAACTGCAGGTTGTCAGTGCACTACTTGGCAAGGTGGCATGTAACTTCACAGCATTGCGACAAAGGAGCAAACAGTGACAAAACATTTTTGCTGTGCTGAGGTTCCTCAGCCATGCTTGTCATGTTTATATTTCTGTACCTCTGTCCTGAAGGTAAAGATATTAACTCTTACAATTTGTTTATTATTTTGCATGATAGATGTTTGGGTTTAAATTCTTTTTCTAGTTGACTATGCAGATGTTTTGACATGCACTTAGCCCAAAAAATCTATGTGAGATCATCTCAGTCAGCACAAATAGTCAGGAAGGTCTTTTCTGTATCATTTATGATATTTCTTCATTAAGGTATGATATTTTTCAACATTTCTTCAGAAAGTTAATAGACTCATCCATGATACAGTTATGCCGAAAAAAATAAAGCGAAGTCTTCTGTGTCTACTTCAGAGTTTTTATTTTATTGTTCCCTGTGGTAAGTTCAATAAAACTAACAAAAGCTCCATCTGTTTTTTTAAGAATTGTTCTGTACAGTATCTAACTTGAATATCTCACTCAAAAATCTTTCATGTTGCACCAGCAAAAAAAAATAATAGACAACTAAAATCCTTGTAAATGTACTCTGCTAGAGCCATATTGCCTCTGTTAGGGAGAGAAGAATGAATGTTGTTTTTTAGTATTGTTTCTTTATTGAAAAGTTTTAAGAAAAAGATGGGGTTTACTGGAAAGTTATCAAACCTTAAGGGTCTTTAAAGTCAATATGTTCAAGAAATCTTCAATCACATGTAGGGTATCCAGTCTGCAACAAATAAGGCACTTTTGTATTTCTTAATCCATGCTGTGAGTGTATGCAGGTAAGAACTTTTTGCATTTCATGAACACAGTGTAAGCAGAAATACTGGCAATGTGTTTTGGTCTAGCTCACATAAAATAAAAGGGAAAATCAATTGGTTTAGTAAATTCCCCCATAATTCTGGGTAAGTTGGAATTATATCACTGCTTACTCTGTGCTTAATTTCATATTGAAATTGCTGTGTCACATTAAATATTTGCTGACCTCACAAGAATTGAGGTGTGAAGTGAATGTCACTAGGAAATAAAATATCAGCTGACTCAGGATCAGTTAGTAATTACTGAGTTCCAGTGAAGAACTGGCTTATGGTCTACAACAAGCTGCATTCTCTGTTAAACCTGTTAGCTCTCAGGCAAGACAACCAACACTGGGGTAAGAGGTGCCTAAGAAATCCTGGGGAACCCACCAGCATTCTGTTTCTGCAAGTGTTGGTGTGTTGGTCTCCTTTCTGTAGGTCTTTCAGGAAAACTTAAAAATAAATGAAATTTCTGCTAAAATGTACAGTTAAACATGGATGTGGTATGGTACACTTTCAGATGCATTGCACATCATCAAGTCAATGTTGATTTTATAATGGTAGTAGCTTCCTGTGACAAATATGTATATAGCACATATAAAGGTTTCAAGTCTTCAGTATCTTTTTTCCTGTAAAAGGCATTAAATTGTGTAAATACAACTTGTAGCAAGTTTATCAGTTGGGGGCTTTTCTCGTTGGGTTTTGTGGGGATTTTTTGTAATTAGCATCCATTTTCTCTACACTGTAACAGAGCAGCTAGGACAGTAAGATGAGAGAAAGAATGCAAGAAAATAACTGTCTGGTTTTTATTCATTTTTTCCTGTTTCTCATTGTTTTCATGCTACTTATGTAATTTAGCCACCATAGCATACTCTGTAGAAAAATAGGGAAAATAAAAAATAGAAAATGAAAAATAGAGAAATTATATCTATGAAATATGTGTTGTTTATGAAAAATCTGTAATGTATTACAGCTCATTCTAAAATGAGCTAAGATACATAACATTCTGTATTCAATCTCTTGCATCTTATATCAGGTAAAAATTTGAAGTTAAATTGACATAGTTTGCACCATGTTTAATTTTGCATTTTTAATCTTTGATAGCCTGCAATTTACAGCAAAATGCAAAGAAAAGATGAATTCCCATTAAAAAAAAAACAAATGCTGTTTTCAGGTTTTGTGCAATCAATGTAATGTCACTAAAACTTGTTTGTCATTTATCTTTAAAAATTATCACTCCTTGGTTTCCATCTTTTTGCTCAGACTGTGACACCAGTGACATTGAAATGGATTCATTTTGTTCCTATAGACTAAATTTATTTTTAACAAGTTTATTTTTTAATACTGACATTTGTGTTGTAGGCAAAATACTTGTGTGACATTTTAAAGAACGCTTTTCCCAAATTGTGAAATGACCTATAAGATCTGAGAAAATATTCCAAATTCTTAAAATATTTGTGTTATTTTCTGCAAGAAGTATGGTTTAAAGCTTGAAAACATGGCTTCCATCTGGATTTCTCTAAAAAGTCTGTCTGACTTAAATATTAACTAGTCTTTGCTCAGTATACTAGGAAAAAATGCTGAGTTATGTACATAAAGCTGTTAGAGAGATTTGCCTAATGCCATGGCTACTTGGCTGATGCCAGGATGGTGCATGTAAAGGACTTTCTCTAGGCATAATTTGGTTTAAAGTTGGTAATTTAAAGTCTGAGAATTAAATGGAAATCAAAAATCTAAATTATCTCTTTGGCTGTGAATGTCCCTGTCTAAACAAATAGAAGTGCTCAGTTTTCTAAAGGGGTCAGATATCTCAGATTAAAAATGTGATTTAGTAGCATGCATGCATAATCTCATGTGATATGAGGGAAAATGGGTAAAGCAGTATCAGCTGACCAAGTTCAGTAATTAGCTTTCTCTCCATTTGGCAGCAAATAGCTGTGCAGTAATATTAGAAGAACATTACTGAAACTAATTTTCAGTAATGTGACTCCTTGATACTACAAATGCATGAATGCCATTAAATAAAGTTAACTGAATTTTTAAAGTCCATTTACAGCTCACACATCAGGTAGTTTTCTGTACCACATAATCAGAAATATTTCTTTGTGAGATAAAAGCAGAACAAAAACAGAATAACAAACACAAAACTCCTCCTCTGCTCCAGACTGATTACATTTTGCTCCCAAGTATCCTGCACACTCAATGTGGTGACACTTCTCATTTGAGAAGTCAGTTCCTCAGCCCAATTACATATGAAATAGCATTTCATAAGAGGAGAACCATGTGCTTGAAAGATCACAAAACGATTCCCAAACCAAAGAAGCATTTCTGAAAAGAAAATCTCACCCTTTGTATAGTGTCAAGAAGTCAGAGAGGGACAAAACAAAACCTGATGTAAAAAAGCTGGACAAACTGTAGCCTCATCTTGCACAGAGATATGAAGACAGTCAATATTGTTTGCTAGAACAGTTGACTAGGAATGATTAAGAGCAGCCACAGATTTGCTGTCTATAGAGGTGGAAAAAAAAATAGCATATACTCCTACAGCATTTGGACTTAACAGATGAGGAATTTGCAAAGTGAAAGCAAACACTGAAAAGCTTGTCTGAGCTCATGCAGCTCACTAGGCTAATAGGAATTTGGACTAGGTTGTGGCTGGGTCAATATAGGTAAGAAATGGGTAAAAAAGAAGGGCAATAGTCTTTCATCTTTTGCCCTAGTAAAAAGCCATCTAGTCACTATTATTATCTCAAATTTTTCCCAAAGTGTATCCCCAGGAACTCACTCACCAGCTGATGCTCTGGTTCGACTGTCAGTCTCACCAGTGCCAATTGGATGGATTTCAGTAGCTGGGTCAATAGCTGTTTCAAGCCCACATAATCACAACTTAACCCCTAGTATCTTTGTTTCAAATAAAATCACTTGTGAGCCACAAACCAGTTAAAAATGCAATCATTCTTGTGCTGCAAAGGAGAAAAGAAAAATTAATAATCAAAGCTGCAAAATGAGTAGAATGGCAGCTTACTTATGGAAGGTGCATTTTCATCTCCAGCAAGTGAGGAAGGAATGACTTCTGAGAATACAAATGAGGAAAATCAAATACCTCAAAATCTTTGGGAGGAAATTTTGACTTATCAGATAATGAGCTAGCTTTTAGTGATGAGAATGATAATGATTCCATTACTGATACCAATAACAATAGCTGTGTGTGAGCTTAGCAACATCAAATGGTTTACATCTGTTGAAATAATAAACTGTTAATACAACAATGAGCGATATGAAAGGTACAGATTCTTTTTTAAAGGCAGTAAAGACACAAAGAAGCCTAACAGTAATAATAAATTATATTATTTTTTTATTATTTTTTTTCACAGAAACTAGAATGAAATTGTCAGGTTTAGGAAACTTTACTAACTTGAATTCAAGCCTATCCTACTAGCATCCTCAGGACTGAGTACTACAGTAAATAGTCAGATGGCCAGAAAGCTTGTTAGATGAGCTAAGTTTTGATATCCTGATAACTTGGGACTGTCTGGAGGAAAAAAAAAAAAAAGAAAAAAGGAAAAGAAAGTGAAAGAGAAATTAAAAGGAAAGGCCAAAGTCAGTGTTCTTGTTTTTTCTAAAGCTAAGAACTTTCTGCTTCTGTATGATGATCCAGTGACAGCTATTGAAAGCCAGTTAAACTGAAATATAACCTACTTTCCCTTGATAATAACACAGCCTTCTCATAGACATCAATAGGTATTGGAATGAAACCAAAATTATCAAGAAGACTGATAATGACTGAGCTAATTAGAGTAGTTGGTTATCAAATATACACCTTAAACTGTTTCATAAATCATAGCCTGCCAGATTTAGCCTCAAGGGATGATTCTGCAGAATCAACATAAGAAGTTATGTTGATACAGAGAATATTATCATCTGCTGACATTTACCTTCCATCTCTTTATCTAAAACCATGCCTCTATTAATTCATAATCTATGATAAGTAAAATATACATCAGAGAATTACATTATGTAATAAACCCAGCATTGTAGTTTCCAGCCAAACTAGTCAAAGTTACACTTTTAATGAACTTTGGCTTCTCTCTTGGTACTCTGCAGAAAGGGAATCAATGGGCTGATTCCATGCCTCATGCCTTGTCTGTAGTTTCTCACCAGTGACATCAAGGGAGAAGATGAATTTAGTTAAACATGGAAACAATGACTAAAAAAAAAAATATGTTAATTTCGTGAAAGCTTCCTCTGATGCTCTTTGACAATATGGCTGCAAGGATGGCTTACCACTTATGATGACTAATGTACTGCTTACTGAGAGAATTTGGTCCTAAGTGAGCAGCTTCACGTTTTTCAGGCCTGGTTGGTGAGATAGCACAAATAGATTGCAACTTAAAAAATAAACAAATAAACCAACAAACAAATAATTCCAGGTAATTTCCTGAACTCTTGTTAATTAATCCTGGCAGGCTGAAAGCAGATCTAACAAAAGAGACCAAGGTGTGGAGGAAAGTGGTATTTTCTCCATGCTGCGTATTTTCAGCTGCTTTTAAGACATGACTTATGTCAGTTGTACTTAATATTACACAGCTGTTCTAAGTATCAGACTGTTCAAAAAAAACCCTCTGAATTCTCTTTATTGCCATTCCAAACTTTCGTATCCTGAAGAAAATTGGCGTGGATGCAAATGTGGAAAAAGTAGCCTAACAGTTCAAAGAATTTATTCCAGAAAAGTTTGCCACACTTTTACAATGTAATTATAAAAAGAAAATACTTCCTTCTTCTAATTAAAATACTTGATGTATTCATTGTGTACCAGTGCTTTTAAGTTCATTGTTACAAGGTAGGCTATCTGACTCCAAGTGGTGTCTAAGTCTCATGCAAGCCTTTCCTTCACAAGCCACTTTAACACTCTTAATACACCAGGGCAATTTCTGTTGTGGTGGTGATTGGCTTGAGCTGTGGCCAGATGCCCACCCAACCCTCTCACACCCCTCCTCAACAGGACAGGGAGAGAAAATGTGAAGAAGCTGTGGGTCAAGATAAAGATGGGGAGACCACCTAACTGTTGTCACAGGCAAAACAGACTCATCTGTTTTAGATCAATTAAAATAGAATTGGAAAGTGAGAAGCAATGACAAAAATTAAAACACCACCTTTCTCTCTCCCTGTTTATTAGGCACTGGCATAGCTGACAGTTCTCAGCTGTGTCCTGCAGTGGGTCCGTTACAGAGCTGTTTGGAGCTAGCTGTGTCCAACATGGGGCAACCTCAGCCTTTCCTCATGCCCATGCAGTGCCTTGCTACCAACACCCAGTACAATTACTGACTTACAAAATTGTGTAAAATACTGAATTATTACATTTCTTTTACATGGCTGAAGTCACTGCTTTCTCAAAAAAGGACAGATTGAGGACTTGTCATCTTCGCAGGAAAAAGAGGTCAGTCTCCAAAAAACATGGTGACATCTAATTTGCTAGTCTTACATGCAGAGTTCATTATAGTCTCTCTCTGTGAAATACCAATGAACATAATATAGCAATATATATATATTTCTATTTCTAACTAAACAAACCTGCATATCTACTAGCCTTCCTCTCAGGATGGCTCATTTGGCATCTTCTTTCTTGTGACTGCTCTCTGTGGAAAAAGCAGCTTTTTCTTCCACTTTCCTACTGCTCCTCAGAGTGTCCTCAACAGACACTGTTCTTCCCTTCACTCTGCCTCTCAATTCAAGCCTGTCTTCTGCCAGCATTTAGGCTACTGTTAAAACAGATATGATTTGTGTTTTACATAGTACAAGTCATGCTGGCTGATTAGTAGGACCAGAGTTTTAATACACAGTGACTCTTGTAATTCTTATATTATACTTTTCCTTTGTATTTCTGTATCTGTCTCCTATGTAAGCTCTCATTTTGATCACAACCTAGTTAGCTAGAAGTTCATCTTTTTTCTAAAGATCGTCTAACTGGGTTTATTTCCATAGGCAGTGGGAAATGATTTATCTAATTTGATCTGGAGGTAGAGAAAGAGGGGAGTGGACAGCATATAATTAAGTGAATAAAGGGACTGCATGAAGCATACAGGACAGCTTTTAAAAATTTACATTGATTAATAGCTTGTATAAATCTAAGCATGGCAATACCAAATGCAACTATGGTTTATCATTATTTAACTGTGAGACAGATAGCCCTAAGTAATCAATAGCAGCAGACAATTAGAATCTTGACGTAGTTACGAGAATGGCAGTGGATGGCAAATGGCTCTAACACTCTTACAGTATGACTCTAATGGTGCTAATGGTAATTGACAGCTATAGCAAACTGCTCGGAATACAGCCACAGAAACATTAAAGGCACAATATCATCATTATGACAAGCATTCCCAAACCCTTGAGATCTCCCAGCTCACTGTGGTCCATCATGAACCACTGTTGGTCCTTAGAGTCCACACGTATAGCACGGGGCTCCTGGCAGCATCCCATCTCACATCCCAGGTTTTTCTGGAGGTGTTTGCTTCCACAGCAGTTGATTCTTAGCAGCTAGGGTTTTTAAAGCTCATCTGCTTTTGCTAATCCCACCTTCCTAGTTTTCTGAGTTGTCTTTTATCCCCTCAAGAATCCATATAACCTATGGCCTTCTGTTCTATGCTTCCTCAGTTTCCCAGATTGATAGTTCATTGCTACTGCTAAGTCAGTTTCCCAGTATGAAGGTTTTTCTGTTTCTTTGGCAAATGTTTCTCTGGGAAACTGGTATCCTGAAACCAGCTCTCATATTTTCCTATTTAAATATTCAATATTGACTTTTGAATTCCATATTCCAAAGGTAATGTTCCTTTCAAAGAGTTCATTTTCCTCTCATTCTGCAGCTGTCTTAACTGCGCTGTTACTGCATTATTTTTCGTATGTGCTATTTATTGTGTTAAATCAGCCATTTGTTTGTTCAGCAGTTCCTGCCACAGCTTATAGATATTCTCAGGCTTTACAGTTATGCTGAATCAGCAATTTGGTTACTTCTTGTTTCACCACAAGTAATGCCAAATGTATTTTCGCAGGGTTAGCAAAAATTATACCATGGCCCATATTGGCTTTAATGATCCCCTTTCTGCTACTATGGTACAATATTATGTTAAGGCCTATCCCAGTTCATTGGTTTCCTTCACCTGAAATAGCAAATTATGAGAAAAACTATCAGCTTGTCTTGGCTTGCTGGTTCCCTTCCCCTGCCATGAAAACATCATATCTATGCTGTTCTTAAATTTCCCCTTACATCATCTCTATCAGGAGAGCATGTTAAAGAACGTACTGGTAAATTCCTCAACTTACAATTTTAGTGTTATTGACCAATAGAAAATCAGTCCCATAGCTTGAAAATTATTCTTTATCCTCTCTGATATAGGTTGTTTGGGTTCATTTTTTGTTTTGGGGTTTGGTTTTTGGTTTTGTTTTCTTTTTTTCTGGAAATATATTGTGTTAAGAATACTTTTTTGCAGGTGAATGTCAAAAAAATCATGCCATAACTTCTGAATCTATTGCATACACATATAGTATTGGATGCTTGCATGATACAATGGTGTATTAGGTGGGAAAACAATTCCAGCACAGAAATGTGCTTATGTTTTAGCTGATAAAGTTACAAAGATGATTAGGGAAAAAAAGCTATAAGACAATTTTTTATGAAATTGATACATTTGAAGTCTTTGCAGTTTCCTGTAAAGAATGTGGTCATTACTTGACACAGGATAAATATGTAAATGAATCTCAGGTATGGTATTATAAAATATGATACTGTTACTGGAATATATTTTTATTATATAAAGTTACAGTCAAGGCAGCCAAAGTAACTACAATTTTAAGCAGAATTGAATATTTATTTTTCTTTGAAAGCCCTTAGTACATTTTGTGACCATGCAGTAAAAGGCTTTTTAGAATAAGGCTCAGGGGAAGAATCGTATGTTGTTATTTTTTTGCAGTTTACTATTCTTGTAATGAATCTGCTCTACCAGGCCAGTTAGTACCAAGCTGATTTCTATATTTATAGTAGAAATGACAATAAACTAGTTCATCTTTTTCAGTTTGAGATAGCTTACTTATTTAAAATATATTTTCTTATGGGGAAATCATTGCCTGGAGGATTTATGGGTCAATAACAACTGAAAAAATGTATGAAGAATCTGTCGATTCTACTACAAAGTAGCACACTGCTATTCCAAGGTAGGAAAGAAATCATTTGTGAAGAAACTGCATCATAAGTGGACCAAATATTAAATTTTGAAGATGTTCAAAAGAATTGCTTTATCAGGCCTATTGTAACATGAAGCATGAAATAGGGCAGCTTGTTTAAAAAAAATATATTATCTAGAGTTAAAGGTGAAGGAGAATTTAAATTATAGGACAATTCTATATGGGTTGGTGATAATTTGATTAATTTTAGATACTATTTTAAATATCCAGTAAGTCATTTGCAATAAATAAGTGTGATGGGAGTATAACTGCTCTTGACTGGCAACTTGGGAGTATGCCATGGTTTTGCCAATACAGATGTGATTCTGCTCTCTATTGTAGATGAATCTCCTTAAGTTCACTACCAAAGACTGTATCAGTAAATCAAAAGCACATAGTAACTCAATGCTTACAAATTCTGTTTTACTGAAAACACTGGAGAATTAAAATGATCAGTCAATAAATATTCCACATGTTGTGTGGACTTGTGGGTGAGCGACATGTATTGTCACCAGTTTTAGCAGCAGGTTCCCTGCAGTGGCTAATGGGTGCATAGCCAAGGTTCTTCTAAATTATGTCTCAGAAACAGTTGTAAGAGAGACAAAATAAGGTATTTATATATGACAATGGACAAAGGAAAGATGTGCATGGCCTTTCTGACTTCTCTGCTTGTAAGGATAGACTGATGGGGTTTCTTTCTGAAACAATCACACACAGCAGCCCAAAAGGATATCAGATGCTCATGGGATGTCTTCTCTGTGGCAAACTGGTATAAGTGATCTACTTCTTCCCTGTGATGGGAGTTTTGCCTGTACATGACTGCAATGCAGTACCACAATTTTGCAGATAGAGGCTGACGATTTCCTGCTAATCACAATTAAAGTGGTTCATATATGTATCATATTTTTTACTAAAAATGTTTTGAAGAATGATCTTGCATCCCTCAATGAAATGTATTTGTAAAATGTTTGAACCTGCAGATACATATTTTTTTGTGTGTCTATATCGGTGTATACATAATACATGCACAGGCACACACATACACATAAATATATATATAAACATATGCATCTGATGCTTTTATGCTGTGATTTTTGGTTTCATGAGTAAAGCAGAACTTGAAAAGGCTTGTGAATCTTTTTGAAGATTTTTCAGGAAGTTTCCAAGCAATTTATTCCAGATTATTTAATAAATTTACAATTTACATCCCATTAAAGTATAATTATTTTGCACAACCAAAGAAGGAAACTCAGTATTAAAAGTAGAGCTAACATTTAAAGCCCTGACATAAAATGTTTGTTATTTTCATATAGTTATTTACAACTGTGTACTGGCTGAATTAATGAGTTAATTTATTACTTGTGTATGAGTATTTATTGTTGGTGTCATTATTATGTGTCTGTAATTTCAATTAATTCCTTGGCAGAGTGTCTGTGATTTCTGTGTGGAACATTAAATGTCAAATTGACTTTCTTTGTTGCCTCATTTGTAAGTATTAAAGTATTTATACACAGGAAAAAGAAATTAGTAGCAATTACTGTAAGAGATCTGTTTCATATGCTAAATTAAAGCAGAGTGCAAACAACCCACCGTTGAGATTTATGTTATTTTGGATTCTTTCTTTGGAAGTTAGATTGTGATAGTAAACTTGGTCAAATGTAAAAAAAAAAAAAAATCCAACAAAAAAACCCCAAACAAACAAAAACAAACCCCAAAATAATCTATGTATTGTTCCTCTGTATGTATGTGTGTGTCTACTTAATGGTGCAGTTTTTGAAGGGTGTACTGTAAAAGAGTACTTTCTACTGTGATACTGAGAAAGAAAGGATGTGAGGCAGGCAGCTGCAGTCACATAATTGGTGATTTATTGATTCTGTTATATTTGTATGTAGGGTAGTGACAGTCAGCCCTCTAGACTGAGTTTATTAGAAGGCCTTACTTTTTAATGTATTTTCACCATAAAGATGTCATGGGCTTTTCAAAAAGTGAGCATATGAATTAGAACTATGCATTATGTCAGTAGAGGAAGTTCATATAGTTACTGGAATAACACTGAAACTCTAGATAGTATTCCGTGCTTTAACAGCATCAACAGTAACAATGGTAGTAGTAATTCCGGTGGTCTGGTTTTCATCTTAACCTCATGGTAATGCTTACTGCATAGCTGATAAACCATTGTTATGTATCCATGCTCTTAAAATCATTTTCTAAAAATACCATAAATTAACAGAAAAACTAAGGAAGGTGTGGTATGCCATATTAATGTTTTCAGGAAGATATTCTGTGTTGATATACTACGTTTTCTGTCTGCTGAAAAGCTCATTACAATCACTATAAGTCTTTCCATTACTTCAGTGGGATTTAGACAAAGCTCTTGCTTCTTGCAATTCTAAGGTTAAATTCCCCATTTCCCAAAAAAGCAAGTCTTCAAAACTCTGGTAAAATTTTGCAGAAATGTTGAAGCTGGAAGTAATTACCACAGTGTGTTGAGACCCCGTAACCATCGTGAAGCCTCTTACATTTCTTGTACAGGCCCAGGGTAGAATTTTATAACCAAATTAAATAAGCAGATAAGAAGATGCCAGTGTCACTTTCTGAGGTTGTTAAAGTCATTAGTACAAACCTCTAGGATAAAGCTACATCCAATTTTTAGGTAGAAGGATTTGGTTGTGAATTATAACAGGAAACTCCTAATTTCTATTCAGAGTGGTCATCCTTCTTGGATTGATTATTTTAACTCATTAGAATTTTTATCATAAAATTAGAATATGGTATTCCTACTACCAGTTGAAGTTTAAAATAATAGATATAAAATACAAGTTGGGTAAGGACATTTGATTTAAAAAAATTGAAAAAGTACATACTTAGAAATCTAACCAACATTTTGTGTTGTTTGATAGTCTGAATATATTTTTTTATATTCCATATTTTAAATCTTAACATAAAATACGTTGGATCTTTTTCATTTTGATGTCTAATTTGCATTTTACAATTATATTGATAAACAATTCAGGAGATGCTAATGGCTTTATATAATGCTGATTGCAAAAGAAAGCCTAATTTCTCACAGCAGAAAAATCCACCCATATGGAATTTTTAAGTGGTCTAGATAAGAATCTTCTGTACTAATGAAGCTCATTTGCATGGTAAACATTTTATTTTGTGTTTTTCTTCATCCATGTCTTATCTCAGTCTTTCATTTGCAGATCAGACAGGCAGCTGAACATGGGATATTTTTTTCTATAGAAATTTTTAAATATTTTTTTAATCCAAAAATATTACAGATCAAAATACTGATGTTTTATAATCTTTCCATACTGATGGTCATATTGTATTACAGCATATGATTTAAAAAAAGGCCAACACAGGTATATTATGATGTTAAAAAAAAGGCAGGCATTTCTTCAAATTCTCTCAGATCTCTTCTAAGGTTAATGCAGTAGTTAAGACCTATATGAAGAGTGTTCAGTCCACAGAATTGTCATGCAGTTCCTGGAAGAGCTGATATCTTTGTGCTGATTTCAGTGTAACCTCATACTTCATTTTTCAAAACTTTTTCAAAATATGAGCCACAACTGTTTCAAGACTTGCTTATTAATTGGCAAGTTTAATCTGCATGGATATATAAATCCACACATGGACAAAGAACCATAGAAATTCCAGCAGCAGTAGAATAACAAAGCTGGTCTTGCATTTCACTAACTGTAACTCAGTTACTCATGGTAAATTCTAGAGTGAGAAGAGTTTGGTGATTTAGCCTGGCCCTCTGCATATCATTGGCCTTTGAGCTTCCATAAATTAAGACTGGTTTGACCTGGAGCATAATATTATGGTAGTAGTTAGTTCCCCTCCAGAGCTGGGGGACTATTGCTCTATGCACAAGACCTGCATATAAAAGACAGATCTGCCTTAAAGTGTTTCTAGTCTAAGTAGACCTGACAAATAGTATGAGGAAAGAGCTGTTACTCATATTAGCATTTTATTCCTGGAAAACTGAATCATAGAAGGTGTTATGAAAAGGCCATAAAAGTGAAGGAAAAGCTTCCAGTGACTTCAGTGGATCTATGATATTATATCAGCAAAGCACTTAGGGACATGCTTAAATGATTGTCTGACTCTTAAGGCCTGTTCCACGCAAGGCTTGCAGAATAGGCTGAAAACTGTACTTCTGGTGCCAGTGCTGAACGAATTACCCACAAATGCTGTAATTTTGCCAAACAGTAAATCTATTTATGGAGGCCTTTTTGGTCTTTCATCAGTTAGACGATCCCTTATGTATGGAAACATGCACCTTGCATTTGAGTTAAAGACTGCAGATCTGATTTGTAGCCTATGAAAATCAAATCAGTTCTTCAGTAGACTTTGCACGATGACCCCAGGGAATTTTAATCATTGACAGAAGAATTCCAAAATTGATCTAATGTTTAAGAAAGCATTTCTTCCTTGCTACCACAGAAAATAATGGTGGTGTATCAGCCTCAGAAATGTCTTATTCTTTCTTTCTGAGTAATACACAGTAAAGTAGGTCATAATCTGGGGCATCTGAAATATCAGTTTGTAGTGAGTCATGCATGCAGCAGCCAAGGGCAGGTTTCTCCCCACTAATGCATTCTTCAGATCTCTATTGCAGAGTCTAAACTCAGATTCACCATCGATATTAGTAGGAACTTAGCCTGTGCTGTAGCTACAGGTTGTGAAGGGAAGGAGATGGACAATCAACTGGGAAATGAAAAAGGAACAGTAATTAAGATGAGAGGGTAGCAAGTTATTAAAGAGGGGCTAGCCTCTTCCAGCATACTAGACAACAAATTCATTTTCTGTTATGGTACCATGTATTAACATCACTAAATGTTATTAATTACACAAGGAGCTAAAACTCATGCAAAGCATAATCACACACACACATACAAAAAAAAAGATATTTTTTTATCCCAGAATATTTGTCACCTAACATTTTCATTTGGCCAGATAAGGTTGGTCTGGAGTAGAAAAATATTCTTCTAAGGCACCAGTCAAATTTGTGGTTTTGGCTAGAGATATCTACACAAATGCTGTAAGAGGAATGAGAAAGGAAAGGAAAACAAGGTCAGAATCCATTGTCATACAGTGAGGAGAGTAGAGTGGATGTTCTGGCAGCACTGATGGCTGAAAAAGTGGAAGGAAAACAGACATGACAAACCAGGCCAGGGCCATTGCAACAGATGGATTCAGAGCATAGTGCTCTGCTGATAATCATTTCATGAGAAGAAGTGTCAGAGAAACAACTACATGGAAGGCAATGGTGGGGACAGGGGAGAAAAAGTGTCCTTCCATCTACAGTCTTGAGTTCTCTCCATGGATTAGAAATACTTTTTTCTCTCTGAGCTCCCCATTGTCAGCAAGAAGGAACAGATGAATAACTTTGTATAGCTGTGATAGCTTCAGCTGTTTGATCACCACAGTTGCTGGGAAGATTTTACAAACAAATAACTTGCCGATCTTTTAAAATCTAGCATGTCTCAAAAATATGGATCATGTAGGTGACAAGTTAATTTCATAGAAACTCTTTACTAATGTTAACAGTAAAAATTTAACTATCCATGCAAAGCAGGAAATTGCAACTTTAGGAGCATAACTGTTTTTAGTATATCGTGTTAGATTGTAAGTGACATCAAACCTGAATGATTCGAAGCTGTAGGTGCAGTAAGTGCTGCAGTGTGTAAGCAGAACTGGTTGCATTTCAGATGCAGTCTCAGCTTGGACTTTGAATTTTGTTGCTGTTGAGATTGAAGTGTAAGTTTTACTATCATCATAATATTAAATGCCTTTGTTACAATGTCCAAAGCAAATGTTGACTCATTGGATGCACAGCAGCTCTTAAAGAAAAGCTTCATCTTGCATGTGATGCTCAAGAGTAAACACTGCAAATTTAATTTACTTTAAAATCACTTTTGTTATTGGGGACACATCAGTGGGAATGCTTAAGTAAGCATTTTTCAATTTTACAACAAGGAAACAAAAGAAGCTTTAATGCTCCTATTTTGAAAGAAATATCATTCCTGTGGTTCATTTTTACATAATGGGAATCTGTCAGTTTTGTCTCAGTTTATATTGGGTGTTTCTCTATGCCCTGATGACTGCTTGTTTGGAGCACCACCTGCAGCCAGAAGCTCTGTTAACTTGTTTTGGCAACTCTGGTTTGTATATTTGCCTGTTTCTGGCATGGTCATTCATTCTACTACATCTTTTGCATTTAACTTAGGCTCACTACTAAAAGAGTGTGTAATTTCCCTTTTCTGAATGCTTTATTTTCTCATTTATTGACATATATCTCCCTTTATTGTTAATCTTCATCAAAATGTCTAGTCTCTTTTTCTGGATTTGGATAAACATTAACAAATTCCTGGTTCTTTTGTTTTCTCACATTTGAAGCAGCTCTCCAAAACATGCTGTAATGCTCAGTGACAATGATAAGCTCTTGCTTCTCAACCTCTGAAGAAGAGCTGGATAAATGTCCTCTGCACCTGTTTGATTTTTACGAGTGCTACTGGTAGGTAAAGAAGCACTGCTGAGTTTAACAGAAAATATTCCAGTTCTTATCTTTTGTGAGCGTATTTGGTAGGATGCTATCACTTGGGTCCAGAAAAAAAGCCCTATGGGGTTTGAGTGTTACTTAATACAGGCTTAATGCAGGATCTGCATTGCAAATACCATTGATAATCATTTGTGTTAATCATGTGGAACCTTTGGCTGCTGAAGAAAATGTAACAGAAGTTAGAAACCTGGAGCCTTACCAGTTTAGGGACCATCCTACTCTCTACAGGGGAAAAGCCATCTGTAAGGGTGGAAAAATGCTTTCTATTCACATTAAAATTAATAAGAACTGGAACATTGTTTGGATATTAGGATGTTCAGAGATTTAGATGAGTTCGTATATTTATTTCTGAGGGTAGTGAATACGCAGTGTGGTGGATCAGATGATCTGCTTTGTGGGTAAGCAGGTGTGTAGAAGTAGCCCCCTAGGGAATTCTACCGTGTGTGTGGCTTTTCCTGGGTACCAGCACTGGGACCTTTTGCTAGAAGACTCACTGAAGCAGTGTAATAATCAACACTGCCATCTTGTGAGCAAAACCTACCCCTACATATTGATGCCAGAGTTGATGGCAAGTAGGCAGTAATAAAACATACATATAAATGCTGTTTCATTTTTTTAGAGTATCCAGGTCTTTCTGAGCAGCTAACTGTTCAAAAAAATTGCCGTGAATTTAGATTGGTTTCTTATACGAATAGACTCCCATGCTAGCCAATATGCCTTGAACTTGCAGGCATGATTGTTTGGTAGGTTATTCTGTAAATCAGTACCTGCTACCAAGTACAGTAGAATCCAGCAGTATTTTATCTTTTTTGTGTCCCCTGCGATCTTTCCTCTTTGCTTTATTATTGTCATTCCACAGGTCACAGTTTGCAAATTCCCCATGAAAGGTATTTTTGCAAATAATAGTCAATTCTACTTTATAAAGAATGGTTTATTATATTATTTCTGTTACTTGTTTGGGCTCCATTCCTTCAGATGATGAAGGACCTCTCTTTATTAACTTCAGTGAGCTGAAAACATTTCATCTTCGAGTTTGTTTTAAGAAGTGCATCTTGGTAATTTGTGATGGAAGTCTTCTGTGCCTACCCATCAGCCTCACCCATCAGTGTTGCTGTGACTTTCACTATGTTATACTTAATAAGAAATAAACACCCTCATCCAGAAACAGAATCCTGCACTGCAGCTTGATTTCATCAGCAAAGAACAATGATTACCCTGACTATTTGAATACAAAAACAGCGAGTGATGGTGAGAAAATACAATTCTGTTTAAAGCAATACTGGTAAAATACCTTCAATCCACAAACCAAGGATTTATCATTATTCCAAGGTGGTGTGTACTTCCCATTGATTGTACAATTGCTCCTTGTCTTTCCTCCTATCTGGGTAGGTAAAGAATGCAGTGTCAGCTTCCTCTGGAAAAAGCAGCTGAATATTTCAAAGTAAAAATGAAGCAAAGTGTCTTTATAAATGACTACTTGTATACATAGACAAGCAAAATAGCCTTTGTGAATTTCTTCATGTCAAGGCTGGATACTGTCTGGAAGATACTGTTTGGTCAAATGTAACTATTATGCTCAAGCAAAATGAATGTGAGTAAAAGATTACTGTGATATATTGTGGTTATTTGCCTTTAAATCCATTTTAAAGAACTAATTATTACTTCCAAATGTAGTTTTAGGAGCAAAATCCTTAAGAATGAACAAAGGTATTGTAAAGCTTAGTACAACAGACTGAAGCCTTTGATGCCAAATTTGTTTGTACCTTTGCTGCATTAGTAGCATCTGTGTTTTGAAGGCCTATCTGGTTCTAATATCGATTTGATGCTCTGGATTGCAACAGGTCAGACTAGTCTATATCACCTGGGAGGTCACAACTTGTACAGTGCATGTAGAATTCAACTTCAAAGGCATACTAGAAGTTTAATGTGTAAGTATTACAATAACAAGCTTTTTTATGGAACAGCCAGATTCTTCCTCCTTACAAAGGCAATTAATTTAAAAGAAAATAGTAGGGGAAAAAAACCCAAACAAAACCAACAACCTAAGCACACAAAACAGCTAAAAATACCCTAGAAATCCCCAAAGAAAGAAAGAGATTAAATCAATCTATGAGCTCAGTTCAGTGTGTTTTTCTTGGGGTTTTCTATAGTTGTCAACATGAATTTGAAGCTGTAACTTTATTAATGACTAAAAAATTATGTGGTGTTGAAAAGAGAGTACCTGTATCTTAGATAGTGGGTGTTGAAAACCTAACTTTGTCAAATCACAGAATCATAGAACAATTTGAGTTGGAAGTGACCTTAAAGCTCATCAGTTCCAATGCCCCTGCCATGGGCAGGTGCACCTTACACTAGACCAGGTTGCTCAAAACCCCATCCAACTTTGCCTTGAAAACTTCCAGGGAAGGGTGTCCTGGTTTTGGCAAATACAGAGTATGGAGTTAATTTTCTTTCTAATGGCTAGTACACTGCTGTGTTTTGGCTTTAGTCTGAGAATAATGCTGATAACACACAGATGTTTTGGCCTACCCTGATCAAGGACTTTTCAGTCTCATGCTTTGCCAGTGAGGAGGCACACAGGAAGCTGGACAGGACACCTGAACCAAACTAGCCACAGGGATATTTAATACTACAGAACATCATGCTCAGTATATAAGTGTGGGGGGAGTTACCCAGAAGGGACTGATTGCTGCTCAGGTTGGGCTGGGTATTGGTCAGTGAGTGGTAATTGTGTTACGCATCACTTGTGTTTATTGATTTGAGGTGTTTTTTTTTGTTTACCTTTTAGTTTTATGTTCTCTTCCCTTGTTATTTCCCTTATCATTGTTATTAGTGTCATACTAGCATATTGTACTTTATTTATTAAACTGTTCTTACCTCAACCCATGGGATTTACATTCTTTAGATTCTTCTCTCCTTCCCTCTCAAGGAGGAGGGAAGTAGGGTGAGCAATCAGCTGCATGGTACTGAGTTACCAGCTGGGTTTAAACCATAACAATGGGGCAGCCACAGCTTTTCTGAGCAACCTGTTCCAGTTCCTCACCACCCACAGAGTAAAGAATTTCTTCCTAATATCTAATCTAAATCCACCCTCTTCAAGTTTAAAGTTATTACCTAGCCAGTTCCCTCAGGACACACAGATGCATCTCATCAGGTACATGAGCATGTGTACCTTGAGGTTCCTTAGATGGTCTTGAACCTGATCTTCTCCTACATAGACTGATTCTTCATTGTCCTAATAGTGCCTTCTGTGATTTGGGTGGCATGGCCAGAGCACTTGCTGGTGAAGACTGAGGCAAAAAGTTGTTGATCCCTTCATCCTTCTCCATATGTAAGGTAACCAGGTCTCCTGTTTACTTTTATATCTCCAACATACTTACAGAAGTTTTTCTGTTACTCTTGATGTCCCTGGCCAGATTTGATTATATCAGGACTTTAGCTTTCCTAACCTAATCCCTGATGCTTGGAGAATTTGTATTCCTCCTGCTAGCCAAAGGCTACTCTGAGATTTGGTATATTTTACATGGCATCTAATGTGGTTCTGAGCATCAGATTGAACTTCATTGGTGTTCTCCTGTGTTCATTTTCTTACTTTTACATTTCATTGGCTTAATTTTCCTTTTGCTGGCTTGATTTGGTGTTCATACAAATCTCTTAATGATTAAATAACATAAAATTGGAATGTTAAACAATACTGAACTGGGAGATAATTTAAATTTAATTTATTTACTTATTTATTCATTCCTTTTGCCAGTCATTTCCTATTCTTAACTTGAATATAGGATAATATCAACATTTCCTCTAATGTGTTCTGCACTGGCAGTGTTTACAGATGTCAGAAAAATTGTTTTTAGGTGATTAACCTTTGACAAGATTTAGTGACAAAAAGTCTCCTATGAAAATATAACAATCATAGATTATCAAAGAATTTGCCTATATCATTCTGACGATCACAAATCACAGTGTTTTTGAAGAACCTATTTAGTTGTTTCAGATTGTTCCTCACTGTTCTTTGTGTGACCAGGATATTGTTATGGTAGTATTGTGTTCTGATGTTGGTGGCAAATAATTTTCTTCATTAGTGCTTGATTGAATTATACACTAACACATACATATATGGTGTATATATAGCTGATGCAATACCCAAACAGAAAGAGAGTAGCAAAACAGACATTTTGGTGTGTTTGTTGCCAGGAAATGTCATGATTCATCTTTCATGAGGATCTGCAAATATTCATCTGCCAAATCTATTTTACTAAAAGCTTGTTCTCAGCCAAACATATTCTTACCCCAAGAGTATGACATTTTTGACTGACAAGAAGAAAAGGATTAATGATTACTTTAATGTCTCTACAGATTCGCACATTCCCATTTTCCACCATACAATAGGAACAACTATCATGATCCATTGTCACATGGTAGGAATTACTTTAATGTCTTTCCAGTTCTGTACATATGCTTTTGAAGTGACATGGGGAAAAAATTATGCCTTATAGGATGAAGACTAGGAGCCATCCTCAATGGTTAGCTTTGCCTGAAATTTACTCAATTCTTAATTGCTATTTCCAGAGCACTTCATTCTAATCTACATGAGGCATTACTAATGTAATAAAATTTATATAAATTGTTGTCATTTTTGCTTTGCTGTTAAGAGGATCTACACAAGTCCAACAAATGAAACTACAGTGATTATCAGGGTTCATCAGACCATTCTGTTTCCTGTGTCTTCCTCTGATTTTGAGACTCTGTAGATGTTGTAAAGCATGTGAAGTTGCTACTAAGCTTCCTGACAATTCTAAGCCGTAATCTGTTGTCTTTCATTAGGAGCAGGGGAAAGAAGAGAATTCTTATTTATTTTGGCATGTGGAGTCTTCAACATCTTTTGAAATCAGCAAAGAGCAAGCCCAAAACAGGGACATTAAACTTTATTTAAGAATGTTGAAATAATTGATATCTCATTATTAGGATTAGAAGTCAGTTATTTTAACATCCAGACTGGCCCTCTAGTTTTAAAACCCATCTCATTTCAATATAAAATGATATCATTTCCTTAATACTGCAACTAAATATGGATAATATGACATCATGGTTTGCTGTGAGGATTATTTTTGAGTGCTGTAAATGATAAAACACAGAAAGATCACCAGTGACTTCAAAGTATCATATTGTAGAATGAAAAATTAGAGAAAAAAAAAAAAATCTGTGTTCTCACAGTATTTCTGGACTTTTCCTTCATCATCCTTAGTGGTATATTGACAGCATTCTGTTAATTTATATTGTGCCTCCTTTTCTTGCCAGGTCCGTTTCTAACTTCATCTGTGGTCTGGGTTTGGTTTTGTCTGGAGGTGGGGTGGGTTGTTTTTACAGAGAAAAGACTGTGATTAGCCTCTTCTTTTTTAATGTTTAACTGTGGTTTTATGTTCAAGTTCCCTCCTTAGCTTTTCTCTCTAAAGTACCAAACTTACCAGCAAAACGAAGGGAGAATAGTTGCATGCAGCTTTAAAAATAGTTTTTGTTACTTTGCTAGTGCATGTGCCACGTATTTAAGAGTAGAATATTTCAGCATATGAGTAAGAAGATCTTTCTCTGTACATCTTCATGAGAGGTTGTAGCAATATGTTGAGTCCCCAGTCCACTGAAGTCAGGAGAAAACCACAGAAGACAAATTGATGGTAGTGGGAAAAAAAAAAAACAACAATAAGGCTTAATAGTGGCCAGTAGGCAAAAAAGGCAGTCTTATCCACTGTAAAGATCATGAGCTAATAGAAAGGAGAATTCTAACCAGGGGTGAAGCATTTGCAGTTTTCACATGCATTAAGTAATTTGCAAAAATTCCAAAAGAGAGGAATATTACAAACTACATTTTCTGCACCTGGTGAGAAAAACAAAGCCTGACCGCTTGTGGAACACACCAGCAGGCATTTTCCAACTGAATTATTTTCTGGTCCTTAAATCCCACCAGGGCAGTAAAATAATAATTAGCTGCTATTCAGAAGGAAGCTGTCCCCAAAATCAAAAAGGGAGAAAAAATGTGGAATAACTGAGGGAAGAAAAAAAATAACTGGAGGTACACTCTCCCTTCTGCAATAAAAGGAGTGGTTTTGGCTGTGTAAATCACTTGTTGCTGTCCACAAAAGCCATTAGTAGTGCTTTTCTCTCTCACCCTTCCTCCTCCTTTCCCTCCCTCTTGCCTTTTGTTTTCCTCTTTTTTTTTGTTTGTTTGGTTTTTTTTTTTAATTTTGTTCATTTATCTACACAGAAAAACATTCAAAACAACAACAGAATTCTGTGTGGTTCATTTCTTTCCTAATGTGGGATGAATTTCTGAATGTACATTCTGTGCTGGAAAAGCAAATGCCTGTTTTGGCTTACTCCCTCCCCATTCTGCCATCCACCCTTCTGGGCTACATATTGAAGAGATGGTCTTCTGCATATAAAGGATAAGTGAGTTAATAAAAAATAAAGTACATAGGAGGGCAGAGTAAATGGAGCATATAATTTTTTTTCCTGAACCGGTCTCTTAAGTTTCATTTTGCAAGGCATCATGATTTTCTACATATTTATGAAAACAGGAAATAGTGAACTCGATGCTTAATGCAAAATCTACTTAGAAATTTTCAGTGAGGCTGTATCTTGTTTCCTCCATCAGAAAATCTGGTATATATCTCCTACAGGCACTACCACAAAGACAGGAAGATTATGATACTTAGCTGTTATGAGATTTTGTAATACTACAAACCTTCCTTCAAAACCATGTCTTACAAAACAAGTTTACATTCCAGCTTGGTAATGTAAGCAAAAACATTGTCAAACTGACTGTTAGGGATGGTATGTGATGCTTCAAGGATAAAAGTTCCTTAAAATTAATATCACCAAATGAATATAAAGTACAACTATTAAGAAAGATGGGTAAATATTATCTTTTGAAAAACTTTTGTGATAGAGGTGTGTTTTTTCTAGCACCTAAATGGTGTTTTCAATTGTGAGAGCTCTAAAGCAGTTTATAAAGATAATTAGGCATAAATGTCCCCATTTCACAGCTGTGCAAACAGAGGGAAACAGTTCTGTAACCTACTTACCAAAATCTTACAGAGGAAAGCAAATCTTGAGCCACCAGATTGCAGCCACTGGTTCAAGATCGCTTTCGTATACCTATTGTGTTTTAGCTAAATTAATTAATATTGACATATCAAAAGAATAAAAGAACTCCTAGATCTCAAATTCTTAAAGTTACCTGTTTCAGCTCTGTGTAATTTCTACATTTTTTTAGAAGACATAAGCTGCAGAGTAATTCAGTATATTTAAATGCACTGCCTCATTACAGTCTTGAATACCACTAAAATTTCCAGTGTAATGTTTAGGCAGGTGTAAAGTGAGAGCCACTGAGGATATATCACTGTGACAGCATAAGACATAGTGAAGTGAACTACCCAGGTACTATCCCAGCCACCAGTTGCAAGGCGTTCAGAAAAGGTGCTCGTAAACAGATATGCTCTGCAGTTTTCAAAGTACACAGCATATAGTCTCCCGCATTAGCAACATCTCCATGACAACTGCTTTATAATTCATGCCACATAATATATAATTTCACTGTTCAAAAACAAAAAAAAGCCCTTGCAACATGCTAACAAGGCCACATTATTGAAAATTAAATGAACCTGAAAGATTTTTTAGCAATGATTTAACCAGTAAATAAAGCTTAAAAATCATTAGAACAGTAAGAATGACAATATTTATGGCTTTGATGGGATCTTGAAATCTCATTCTCTGCTTCTCCACCATTCTCACCATTTCAAATCCCTGTAATTGATACTGATGGAACATTTCAGTCAATAGCTATAAAAAGGAATGAGAAGGACAAAATGGCTTTTTGACGTTTAATGAGTACAAAAGATCACATTGAACTTTGTATTTTAGGGTTTTTTGTTAATCAATCTTGTTTGAACTTAAAGAGTTTAAAAGGGTTAGAGGGATATCAACAGTTTTGGGGCTTGGCAAACAATAGAATGATAACAGGGATAATTTAAAAAATGTTTTCTAATGTGGTGTGGTGTAGAGAATTAAAACTACTAAAATGATTTCCCAGTTATTGCTTCAAAGACAACCTAACCAATCAAATAAAACTATTGCTAAAAAACTAATAAACATTCTGACAGATATGAAACCCAGTGTAAATTTAGTTCTGTAAATTTACCAAGACAACAGATATATAGATAAAGAGGGAGAAACATACAGTTAGATATCAAGTGTTCACTGTACAGGTCCTACTTTTTAAGAATCAGAAAAAGGAAACAGGGCAAAGCATGTTGCACTTGATGGACTGTGAACATCCCATCCATTTTTCTGGTTTAATTGCCATCTGCTTCTTTTAACTTAATAACTTTAAATATCAAAACTGGGAAATACTGGGATGCAGGCCTTGGCTCCTTCCAAGGCAAAAGGAGATACAAACCCATCCTAAGGTTGCTTAGCCATTTTCATGCAGAGTTTGGTATTTGAAATTTTCTTTATTATGATTTATAGCATATATATTGTAATAATTGTTTTCAGAACTGGTGTACAGAAACTACACAAGATATCAAATATTAAGGAATTACCAACTGACAAATCATGGAATAGAATCTTAGAATAGTTAGGGTTGGAAAGGACCTCAAGATCATCTAGTTCCAACCTCTGTGCCATGGGCAGACACCTCCCACTAAACCATATCACCCAAGGCTCTGTCCAACCTGGCCTTGAACACCACCAGGAGCGGAGAATTCCCAACTTCCCTGGGCAACCCATTCCAGTGCCTCACCACCCTTACAGTAAAAAACTTCCCCCTTGTATCCAATCTAAACTTACCCTGTTTAAGTTTTAACCCGTTACCTCTTGTCCCCTCACTACAGTCCCTAATGGAGAGTCCCTCCCCAGCATCCCTATATGCCCCCTTCAGATACTGGAAGGCTGCTATGAAGCCTCCAAGCAGCCTTCTCTTCTCCAGGCTGAACAGCCCCAACTTTCTCAGCCTGTCTTCATACAGGAGGTGCTCCAGTCCCCTGATCATCCTCGTGGCCCTCCTCTGGACTTGTTCTAACAGTTCCATGTCCTTTCTATGTTGAGGACACCAGAACTGCACACAATACTCCAAGTGAGTTCTCACGAGAGCAGAGCAGAGGATCTGGATCACCTCCTTTGACCTGCTAGTCACATTCCTTTTGATGCAAATGAAAGACTTCTGTTGAGTTACAAACCTTAAACTCTGTTAAAGAAAAAGAAAAAAGAAACACATTCTGGAATGAGAAGCAATAGTTGAAAAACAGGCACCTCAAAATGAGACTTATTAACTTAAATTTACAGGGTTACATAGTAGTTGCCAAAAAAGATTAGCCTAGATTCTCCAGTGAGATCTACTTAATGATGACATTAGTGACCAAACAATAGCAGCTGGGCAGAGCTAATCCAAAGCAGGGTGCAGCTATATCAGAAGCACATAGTGGTTTTGGCTTTTTTTTGTTGCCTTTCTTTTTTGTATCTCTTTCAGTGGATGAGAGGAGAATTGAAGTAAAATCTGTACCAACAGTTTGAAATGGGACTGATGTTATGCTGTTTTAAGTGTTTCAGGTAGGCAGTATTATTTTGAGAATTATGTGACTCTGGTTTTGGAATTTAAATTGCTTGGTTTATTGAGAGATAGAATCTTGGATTGCAAATAGATTAAGTGTGCTTAAGGACAAGTGTGCTTGTGCTTAAATCTGAGAAATTCTTTATTTCATCTGTTAAGGAGGTTCAGGTGGTATATACTAATTTATGCAGTAGAGGTTTTGTTGTATTGACTGTTATGAACCTCAATTACTGGGATCTCTGTTTCTGCAAAGCACTCAGAACTTGATAGTGGTGAGTGGAAGAATGGAAACGTTTTATACGTCATAAGGACAATTTAATTTTCCATAGCTAAAAATTATTAAAAATTCCCTGTGGAGTTGAGCTACAATTTTTCTTTTAAACAGCAAAAATATTTTAATTTTCAGTAGATTCTACAAGGTCCATAGTTAAAATTTTGCTTCCAGTCCTAACATCAAGTTCCTTAAATAAGGAAACAAGAAGGCAGTTGTACACAAATGTTAATGGTAAGGGGATGACAAAGGTGCTGAGATACAAGTTTATTGTCACAAATTCCAGACAGAATGGGGTTCTGAGATGACTAAGCGCCAAAGGATTGGCCTTTCACAGATTAAGTTTCTCAGTAATAGTAATGTGAATTAGGGAACTCTTTTCTAGTTTAATTGTGTTGACTGCTGAGAAATATTTCTTTTTTTCTGACCCTGTTATTCAGTCTTTCAGTTGCTCATCTAGCCCTATGTATCTGTTCATTTCCTCCTGTCTGCAATCTGTATAGCTATGGCCTCCTGATCAGAATATTTCTTCACTTGTAAGTTCAATAATTGCTCCATCAATTTTAATTTTTCCTCTTTGGAGAGGTACTGCTGTGTTGAAAAATCTCTCTATCTCTCTTTCTTCAACTCTGTCTTCCTCTTTGACTTCTAGACTGTGTGCTTTCTAAACATACCAATATTAGTGTCTTGTACAGTGCCAAGAATACCAGTGTTCAATATGTAGCAGTACAGGAAATGCAGAGTTTCTATAAGAGAATTAAACCACTCGGGCAAAAATGGAGATACTGCTGCCTTGGCAACAGCTACTGACTGCTCTAACTGTAAAGTCTAACTAATAACTAAATTGTTGGGCTTGGTATGTGCTAAAGAAACTGAGCGATAGTACATACATAGATATTTATTTTCCATTATCCTGGCAACCCTGAAGTATATATATCCTTGTGGTGCAATGTAAACTCCTTTCAAGATGCTGTTTAAGAGGAATTTAATCTGTATAGAACACTAGCAAACTGAAGTACAGTGGATTTATTAATTTAAGAGAATTATTCATTTAATTTTCACCATTTAGTATTTATATTCATTTACCATTCACTTATTCCCTTCATTTTTATTCATTTATTCATTTATCAAATATTCATTTTAATGGCATTTATTATCGCTACAGTAACCATAGGGACAGATTTGCAATAATTTTATTCTTTAAGTAGGTTTATTCCTGGAAAATTTACAGAACAGGGAAAGGCTACTTGTTGTGTCAGGTTAATTCCCTTTTCCTTTTCTCTGAACTGTGTGTCTCTTTACTCCCCTTGTTTCTTTACAGCCCTCCCTAGGTTTCTCTTGAATTTCTTTATATGTTTTATGACAACAGCTCAGTTCAGTGATATTGGACTAAATGCCTGACTATGTGTATTGCTGAAATCGGAGCCTGTTTTTCAGTGCTTTGGATATTTGATTTAGTCTGCTTTTTTTCTCCACGTATATTTTTTCCCTATAGGATAGCTTTTCCTCTAAAATTCACCTCTTTTTTTTCCCCCTATGTGAAAACAATGGATAAATAATACCTTTGAGCTTCCATAGGTATCAGACTGTGCTTTTGATGAGATGAACAAGGACTGGATCATCCAATGCCTGTTATATACAACCAGTGCTTCTGAGTTAGAATTACAGTTCTGCGGTTTCAGCTGTATAGGCTAAGTGCTTATGCATTTCAGCCCCTGAAGTATATTACCAGTCATCTTTAAGGATGTGACTTACATGTAGTAAAATTTTATCATGGAAAGCAGGAAATTCACAGATGAACAAATGCTTGTTCTTGGTAAAGGATTGAATTGTTTGTAGTTTTTGCGCTTCTGTTTTCAGTGTACCCCCCATTTCCTATGAAACTTCTCTGTCACTACTTTAATCCTTCTTTGTATTACAACTTTTAAACAGTGGCAGGTTTTAGTCTCCCATATCTTAAACTTTTCATCTTTAATCAACCAGGGTATTTGAAACTTAAACTCATTAATCTTTAGACAACTCTAAATTCAAGCCATTTCCTTCCTATATTCTTTTACACCGTATCTGCATTCTGACTTGTGTCAGAAACACTGGTGCTATTTTAACAAAAACCCTGCTGAAATAGGTTACTACATAATATTTGTTGCATAGTACCTATATTTGATGCTTACAAAGTTGTTATTTTGTATTTATAAAATCAGAATAGACTAATTTCCTAATCTTGCAGAAAGCATCTTGAACTGGGTATTCCCTACTGTTGTATATTCAATAAACCAAACTGCTTCAAATATTTACATTCTGAAGGTTATCTTTGTTGCTAGAAGAGCTTGAAGTAATTTCCTTTAAATGAGATCTTAAGTTTGTAGAATATGTTGTGACCCTGCAGGAAAATCTCTTCACACCCCAACCTCAGGTTGCAACTCTAATTCTGAACCACTGCTCTGGAGGCTTTTTATCAGCTCAAAAAATGTCTTATCTGCGGTTGCTTTTAGCTGCATAGTAAGCAGTCATTTGAAATAGGTAATGTCTTCTTGAAGGTCTATAATCTGAAGCCAACAATTGTCAGTGCAACATCTAATGATTTCAGGGACTGTGGATCCAGGTGTTTGTTTATTCCATAATATGCAGTGTTTGCTAGTTGTAAGATACAAGGAAATGGGACTGTCTATTGAAGCCAGACAGCAATATTTTGGTGGCATTTACTTTGTCAGATAAAGCCCTGAAATCCCTTTGAATCTAAATATTTTGCAGGAGCGTGCTTCTTTAACTAATCTCTTCCTGTGAAAGCAATCATCTTTCCATCTCACCTGCCCAGCTCCTCCCAGCCCTAGAGCATCACTGCAGCCCTGAAGAGGAAAGCCCATCTCCAATGTTAATAGCCTTCAGGAGCCTTGACTTCCTGTGGCTGAGACTAACTTTTCTGAGGGTGAACCTGAAAGGCTGGGCCCCAACACAGTGTAAAAAACATCATTAATATAAATGTTTATTTTTATATGCTCCAGTTAATATTCTTAAAAATATTTAATACCTTTTTTATATAAATCAGCTCTACTGTCCAACAATATAAAGGAAAGTGTATATTCAAGTAAAACGAGAAATAGTTATACCTTATTCTAGCTCATCTTCTCATGCAGTGTTTGACTGAATTTTACATTTGAGGGAGCTCCACTGCCCCCTCCTGCCCAGAAGAGACTTAGTCTAGAGAGACTGGCTATATGCTATTTAACCCTCAGGTGTACATACATTTTTTCATTAAATCTGAACATTAACCTAATGGACTTTAGGCACAATACTTTTTGAAAAACTTAGGTGTGTTGTCTATTGCTTGCTTTTCAACTCCAGTTCCTCTTGCAAACACTAAAGGGACCTCATTAAATTCTGGGACTGTATTATGCTCCTTCTTTATGAAGTTTCTTCTAATATCCTTCCATGGTCTAATGTATTCTCTTGTCAGCTTCACTCCACTTTACACATCTGAAAAAGACTTTTTGTTTTTATTTCCTTGCTCTGAAAACTTCATTCACAGCCAGCTTTGACATCTCAGGATATTGTTTAGCTTGTTCCTCCATTGTGTCAGCCTTTGTAGTCCCTTGATAATATTCTGTGCTTTTTAGGCATGACATGCATATTTTAGTCATTATTTTAATTTCCTGACTTAAATCTAAATAGGGCAAGAAATAGAGCAGAAATATAGATGGTCTTGTAGGCCTTTCTGCTGTCCTTAAAAAAGGAGAACTTGCAATAACATGAAAACTTAGTCTCAAGCTGGAGAAACTTTAGCTTTATTTTTAAGAAGCTAGTAGACCAGCAAGTAAACTACTGGCTATAAAAGGCAGCCCAACCCACTGGTGCATGCTTAAAGTTGGAGCCAGAGCTGCTCGGTGCCTCTCGAATCTGACCATGTATTGATTACTCCAGTTCCAGCTTCCACTCTAGCCTCTTTTAACCTTCATGACAAACAGTAGCGTTGCAGGAAAGATGAAAGATGCTTTTGTGAGAAACCTCTGCCTGTTATATCTGTTCTTACCCCGCATATCCTGTATACAGAGACAAATTTCATCTGTCCTTTTTTTTTTTTTTCATCAGTTTCATGAGTTTGCTTTACACACTTCACCTGATCTGAACATTACTTTCTCACATTAGTTCCAACCTGTTGTTATTAGAGAAAGACTTGCTGGGTTCTGTATCTGTCACTCTCTGGAACAAATCAACATATAAGCACATTCCAGTAAAATTCAGGATACTGGAAAAAAATAGTATTAACTGTTCATGGAAAAATTTGAACTTTTGTAGACAGAAAAAAAAAAATCAGTAAGACAATATAGTAAAGGAATACAACAATTATCTTATGCAGAGCCAGCTCATCAACATTTTAAAGAAGTTTCCATATCCACTTACAAGTACTTATGATGATCAGTGCACCCTGTTAAACAAAGTCAAGTATGCAAGACTAATACCAAATCAGTTACAGCCACTAATGTGTGTTACAACTAGAGAGCAGAAATATTCTGAGTTGTACGTAGCATTCATTGTAGGGAACAATAAATTAATAACTTGACTTTCTGAAATAAAGTAATCCTGTAAAGTTCAAGAGAGAGCTTACCACATGCTAGGACTTTCCAATGTTAGTGTTCCTACAATGCTGAAATGGAAGCTGGACTGTTACTGCATTTTACAGTAACTTGACTATCCAGTATCTTACTGGTCTAATGTCTTCCTTCTAATAGCTCTAGAACTATTCCTGTTGCCTTCAGAATGTTTCTTGCATAAATTGTAATTAATTATGGGACATACAACTCAGATTCTCGAATGAGTCACAGGGGTTTATTAGGAAAAAATAGATTTAAACATGAAGAAATTATGAGAGCAGTTGATGGGATGTTATAACCAGTATTTCAGATCTTGTGGCAATCCTTAAGTTTATTTTCTTAGTCAGTGGAATATTAACAGTTAAAAGTAATTTAAAACTTTACCTTTTAAATTGTAATGAATTGCTCCATTGTTATTGCATTGCAAAGGCAAAAGCACTGAACCAGATCTAGAACCAGAGGCAAGACTTTTGCATAAAGCATGGGAGGGAACAGGTACAAAACTAAATTAGGAGCTGGACTAGTAGCTAATGCTTGTAGTATGGCCCCTGTTATTTCAACAGACAGGATATAAGCGTCCAAAATGGCATAAGGTAGGAAGAACTGCTGGGATAGGCAACTGGGGTAGACCACAACTTGAAGGAAGAAGAGAGAATTCTGGAGAGGAAGGTACATGAGCAAAACAAGGGCTGGGTATAAGAAACCTGTGGAGTGTAACAAGGAAAAGAGGAAAGCAAGGGTCAGAGTGTGGCAGGAAGGATCCTGTTGTGGTTTAAGCCCGTCCGGTAACTCTGAACCATGCAGCTGCTTGCTCACTCCCTCGTGCTTCTTCCCTCACCCCCCTCCCGAAGGAGGGGAAGATAATCTAAAGAATGTAACCCCCATGGGTTGAGATAAGAACAGTCCAATAACTGAGGTATAATACAAAACTATACTGCTACCACCAATAATAGTAATGGTAAGGGGAAAAACAAGGGGAGAGAATATAGTTGCTCACCACCTGCTGACTGATACCCATCCTGACCCAAGCAACAATCCGGGCCTTCTGGGTAGCTCCCCCCAGTTTATACATAGGGCATGATGTGCTGTGGTATGGAATACCCCTCTGGCTAGTTTGGGTCATGTGTTTTGTCTCTGCTTCCTCACAGTTTCCTGTGCCCCTCCTTGCTGGCAGAGCATAAGACTGAAAAAGTCCTTGATCAGAGTAAACATTAGCTACCAACAGCTGAAAACATCAGTGTGTTATCAGCATTGTTCTCAGACTAAAGCTGAAAACACAGCACTGTACCAGCTACTAAGGAGACAAATGACTGCTACAGCTGAACCCAGAACAGATCCTCTGCAAAAATGGAGCAGAACGATTGGAAGTGTGACTGGAAGGAAGGCAGAAGAAAATGACTGTGTTGATACTCCTGTGTTTTTCTCCCTGCATAGACGTGCTGATTGGCAAAGCTTCATTCCATTGTAGCATTGATCATTTTAGGGAATAGCTATTGTTATCGGGATTATCATTAGTTCAAATGGCAGAGGTTACTTCTGTGAAGTCTCCCTCTCCTGATTCTGGTCACGTGGTTAACTGATTTAAAAATAATAATGAAAAATGTAGTCATGCACAGAAAACCAACTGAAGAGCTCCTTGACAGATGTGTAAAAGCATTAAAGTACAACTTGCTACAGGTTCAAGTGTTATCTTTATAGCTATATAACATGTATTTTTATAAATGAAGAAGTTGTTGTACAATATATAGGTGGCCAAAGCATGGACTTGGCAGTGCATCTATCCTTATCTATGGAAGCTCTCTAAAGAGGGTAGCAGTGTGATTTTGTTTTCAGTTTGATAAAGAGATAATCAGATGAAATGCCTTGCTCTAGGATGAACTTAGATCAATTAATGGGTAATCCCAGCTGTCCTGTGTTGTACTATATCACAGTATCCTCAGTAATACTTGATGCAATAATGGTACCAAACCACATTTCTTATTTATGTACCTAAACTTTTAATGCTAAAATGTACGAGCAAGGTGCTTCCAAAATTCTGGGGGATACCCATAAAGAGATAGATTCATGTTCCTCTTTTAAAAATGGCATTTGTTTCTCTTCCAGTTCGATTCTCTGAGAACTTGATACTTGTTCTTGCTGCTTATGACCACATAACTTATCCCATTCTGGTTGTGTGAACACAGTCTTCCATAAAGAGCTGTGCAGGCAAGAAATGTGCAAAACAGAGCATTACGTTCTGTCTGCGCTATTTACTTACAGCTGCATGGTTTTGTGTCATATATGTCAATATGTATACATGGAAGTGAAGTCCAGCAACACTGTATGTGTATCACTTGGCATCACCCACAGGAATTACGAAATTTGCTTTCTTTAGAGTTAGATGTTTGTCTGTTTACAGAGAGTAAGCACAAAGAATGAGCACAGGAGATGGCTTCAGGCAAGAGCAGATCTAAAGCAGAAGCTAAGTGTGGGGTCATGTGTTGTGTCAGCTCACATGGAAAATTAGAGGCTTTGGAGTCCAGGGCCAAATCAGTGACACCTACTAGAAACTGCTGACAAGGAGGATGATTTTGCTGAATTTGTTATTATCTTTGGATATATTCCTGCAGCAATTGATCAAAGAGAATGAAAAGAACTACTAAACCCCCTTTTTAGGAACAAAATAAAATATTTAAGTCTTTGTCATGACTGTAGAGGTCAGAAAGCAGAATTAATGTTTGGTTTAAACAACTCATCTTTACCTTATACAATTAGAGGCTCCCAAGCTACTGTACTGATGCAGTAAGAGCATAGTGATGTATTTGTGCATAAAATGGAAACTGATTTACTACAATTAATATTATCTGAATATTGCACCCTGATGGCTGTTTGTATAATTTAAATGCTGGAGATTTTCATCTGAGCAGTTATTCTCTGAAAAACGGGTTCAGGAGAGATCCTTTCTTGGGTTTCCATTTGTGTTAAAACATTCACGTTTTAGACAGGAATAATTGTATTTCCAGCCTTTAGCGGAAATGGGATTTTCTAAAATCCCTTATATTAGGACTTACCTAGAGGAAAAAAAAAAAAAAGGAATGCAGCTAGTATTTAAATAAGGTGGTTTTTTTTGGTTTGTTTTTTTATTGCCAACTAAAATGTTCTCTTAAAAGAAATACTACATTCAGTTATTTTAGTCTCAAAGGGTTTTCAATAGGGAAGCAAACGGAATTAGGCTATAAGAGTATATCAAAAAGTACAAACAGTAAAGGGGGGAAAAGAAGATGAAAACCTGACAAAATGAAGTGCCTGATATTCCATCTGTCTTAAATCAAGGTGAAGACAGTATGCATGATGCAGCCTACTGTTAATTACATGGCCACAGCCATAGAAAGACTCATTATTTAAACAAAGTATTTTATACCAGAAATTATTTATAAATCTTACAGCAAAGTGTGGGTGGCTGAACCCTGGGAACACGTTGAAAGTGAACGAATGTTAGTAACTGTCCACATGAACACTGGACAGATGCTGAGCTGCCACTACCACCTTGTGCAACTGATGGTGAGACAACTGAGCAGCCATTGAAGCTCTTTACTATGGGTGATTTATTCAGAAGCCTACCCATTCTAAAAAATCATTGAGAGTCCTCTGCATGAACAGCTTGATAGGGTTTGATTTTTTTTTCCTTTATCTTTAATTGCCCCATTGTTTAAAGAACAAACATTTAGAAGTGTCTGAGTATAACCATGGAGCTGCACAGACTCCCACCTGCATGATTTTGCACAATTAAGTTTTAAGAATATCCAGTTATATGGCTTAGATAATCCTTGAGCTCTTAAAAGAGGCTTATGAGAAAGACAGGGTGAGACTTTATAGCAGGGCCTGATGTCATAAGATGGGGGTAATGGTTTTAAACTAAAAGAGGGGAGGTTCAGGCTGGACATGAGGAAGAAATTTTTTACAGTGAGGGTGCTAAAATACTGGCACAGGTTGCCCAGGGAGGTGGTGGATGCACCATCCCTGGAGTCATTCAAGGCCAGGCTAGGTAAGGTTCTGGGTAACCTGATCTAGTTGAAGATGTCCCTGCTCATTGCAGGGGGGTTGAACTAGATAACCTTTTAAGGTCCCTTCCAACCCAAACTGCTCTATGATTCCATGATTTTATCTCAAACATGATGCTGTTTAAAGAGCACTTGAAAATTTTCAGAATTCATTAATTGTTTAAAAGAAAAAACGTTTGGTTGGGGGTCAGCAGAGCATTCCAGCACCTTATTACTAAGCTTAAACTAGACTTTAGTTATTTGTGCATGTGACTATTTTACTGTTTGTGAAAATTCTCAGTTTGTTTGTCAGTTCTGCTGTGTTTTATTTTAGCATTCTCCTATATAGATAACTTGGCATATATGCACCATGACATAAGTATTGTATTATGGGTTTATTTATAAGTCTTAGAAGTTATAAAACATACTTTGAATAATTTTTATATGTGAATATCTATATTTTTGAGCTCACTCTACTATAAGGCTAAAGATCCTGGGCCCTCTGTCCTCATGTCCCTGACATGAAGTTTGGCACGGTGGTGTGAGAAAGCTGCATCTGTCAGCTCTATTGCAGTGAATGTGTGAATGCATGTTTAGCTTATCCTTTTGTGTTACGCGGTGTGGAAGTTCTGGTCTTTCCAACAGCCTGTCAGGAATACGGTTGATGGTATGTGTGAATCTCAGAAAGAGAGAAATTCTGGGCAAACCATTTTGGGATTAGCGAATGGCACTTCCTGACAAAACTCTGGTGTATCGAAAGTGTTTTCCAATCTAGTTCTGCTTCTTGTGAAACTAATTTTTTTTTTTTTGTGACTAAATGCTGCATAATAAATTGATGTAAACTTCCATTTACATCAGACTGACACTACAATATCTTGATTCCCAGAGACAGAGGACTCATGGCCAGAGCAGGAAAGTGCTCATGTCATGGGTATTAAGGCTGTCTGTCACTTCTATGCTGTTGGTGCTGATCCACAGCTTTGCTGGGCTCAAAAATTCTGGCTATGAAAGAAAACAAAATCTAATACTTTCCCAGCTACTGCACTTTTTATCTTCAGGTTTGTAAGATATGATTGTCATGCACTATTGAGTTCTTTCATAAGTTAGCTGTCGATACAGATTCTTCTGATTGATAGAATAGTAGTTCACTTTCCTTTTATGTCAATGTAAACAAAGAACAACTTGTCTAAGTCAAAGGAATTACATGCCTTGTTTTATCAATGCAAGTAAAAAGGAGAATCAAACTCCATATTCATTTTACTCCTGGTTTAGCTTTTGGCTGAGTTCTAGGTGCTAGAAATACCATAAAAATTAAATCCGTGCTCCAACATTTCCAACATACAAATCAGCAGCAAATGAAGCATTTCTTTCTTAGTTTTTGTAGCTTAGTATATACATAAAATTAGTATAGGGCTCCAGAAAAACATGAAAGGGGAGAGCTTTACCCAGGAAATGTATGAACAGTACCAAGAAATTGGTGTTGTATTGTGTTATTTGCTGTGCCCTATTTTCATAGTTGAATGATTTCTGCTGCCAAAAATGCATGAAAATTCAGAAATTCAGAAATTTCAAGAGCCTCTGTGGTGTTGTGAGGGTTTTTTTATTCTTTTGTTGCTTAATGGAGCTCTTAGTTTCTCCTGACTGATGCAAGCATAAATCCTTTTATTCCTAAAGGGGGTTCCACTGAGTAAGAGGAGATTCTTGGAACTGCAACAGGATCATATAAAAGAAACTGTTATCTCCTCACATTTTCAGTTTCTTGAATGTATGGCCCCTCTAAGGTGGGTAAGGAAAATCTCCATCTCTCATCAGACACTAGGGGGAGCAGTGACAAATGATGAGGGAAAGTCTGAGGTACTTAATGCCTTCTTTGCTTTAGTCTTTCATAGTAAGACCAGCTGTTCTCTAGATACCCAGCTCCCTGATCTGGAAGACAGGGAGCAGAATGAAGCCCCCATAATCCAAGAGAAACTGGTCAGTGACATTCTGTACCACTTAGACACACACAGGTCTATGGGGCAGCACAGGATCCACCCAAGAGTACTGAGGGAACTGGTGGAAGTGCTCACTGAGCCACTTTCATTTATCAGCAGTCCTGGCTCAGCAGGAAGGTCACAGCTGACTGGAAGTTAGCAGATGGAATGCCTGGGTACAAGAGTGGCTGGAAGGAGGATCCAGAGAGCTATAGACCTGTCAGTCTGATCTTGGGTGCTGGGAAAGATTACAGAGCAGATCATCTTGAGTGCTCTCCTGTGGCATGTACAGTACAACCATGTGATCAGGCTCAGTCAGTATGGGTTTATGAAAGACAGGTCCTGCCTGGCTAACCTGATCTTCTGTAAGAAGGTGACCTGCTTAGTGGATGAGGAAAAAGCTATGGCTGTTGTCTACCTGGACTTCAGTAAAGCCTTTGACACCATTTCCCACAGCATTTTCCTGCAGAAACTGGTTGCTCATGGCTTGAATGGGTTTAGCCTTTGCTGGATGCAAAGCTGGCTGGACAGCTGAGCCCAAAGACTTCTGGTTAATGTTGGTGATGGTCACAAGTGTTGTTCCCCAGGGCTCAGTATTGGTGCCAGTTCTGTATCAGTGATCTGGACAAGGGGATTGTGTGCACCCTCTCTAAATTTGCAGATGTCACCAAATCGGGTGAGAGTGTTCATCTTCTTGAGGGTAGGAAGAGTCTGCACAGGGATCTGGACAGAAATATCAGAAATAATGCTGCCAGCAGGGCTAGGCAAGTGACCATCCCCTCATATTCAGCACTGGTGAGGCCGCACCTCAAATACTGTACTCAGTTTTGAGTACCTTGCTACAAGAAAGATATTGAGGTGCTGTAGTGAATCTAAAGAAGAGCAAAGAAGCTGGTGAAGGGTCTGGAACACAAGTCTTTCGAGGATCAGCTGAGGAAATTCGGATTGTTTAGCCTGGAGAAAAGGAGGCTCAGAGGAGATCTTGCTGCTCTCTATGATTACCTGAAAAAAAGGTGTAGCAAGGCAGGTGTTATTGGTCCCTACTCCCAAGCAATAATCTACAGAATCAGAGAAAATGGCCTCAACTTGTATCAGAAATGATTTAAATCGGATATTAGGAAAAAATTTCTTCCCCAGAAGAGTTGTCAAGATCTGCAGCTATCTGCCTGGGGAAGTGGTTAGGTCACCATCCCTGCAGATATTAATAGCTGCATTGATGTGGTGCTTTGGAACATGGTTTAGTGGTGGACTTGTCAGTGCTAGGTAGACTTCATGATCTTAAAAGATTTTTCCAACCTAAATTATTCCATGATCCTGTGATTCTCTAACTTTTATGATTTGGGGCAGGGGCAAGCCTGTGTCTTCAGCTAGTATGTTGAAGTATTCCTGAACTTTCACGAAAAATTGCTTCAAACCAGGTTCGAGATAACAAATTGGGTAGAAATGTTACCTTTTGTTTGCTGTCCCAGTAGCTGATGAATAAGGGAATTTTCAGTTTGGTTTTTTTTTTCTGTATAAATGACATTCCATCAAATGCTTGCATCTTTTTCACTTTAGACAAATAAATTAAGGTTTACAGGCCTGTAAGAAAGTAACCTTCATCTAGGCTTGCATTACAGGACAAATCCCTCTGTTTCGTCTGAAATCCTAAACGACATTTTCTATAGAGCATTTCACAAGATCTGAGTCATACTGATCAGTAAACTTGTGCTCCACAAACACTATTTTAAGTACTTTGGGATTACTTTAGTTATTTTGCCTTTAAAATGCCAGCTCAATCAAATAAAGTACACCCCTCCCAAAGTCTGTCAGATGCATGTGGAGATTCAGGGCATTTTCAGTGAAATTTGGAAGACCATCTTTCTTTTGAGCACATTTTTGTTGTTTTTTTTTTTTAAGTGTTCACTCACGCACACACTTTACTTATCTCTCTCCTATTAAAATGTCAGTACAACATTACTCTTCCGAGGTGAAGTCTATAGTAAATTCTTATTTTATTATGCAAAACTGGATCATTGAGGGAATTAATTTTTTCCCAATTGTTTTCACTGGTGAGGGTTGAAAAAAGGCAAACAAAAAAGCTCCCACCTCATTTCAAAGACTCTGTGCCTTAGATTTCTAAATGTAAATGTAGTTTTGTAGCTTTAATGTAAGAATTGGTAAATTTTATAAATAATTAGTATAATGAAAGGACAGGTATAGAATATATAAATTTTATATCTTCTTCTTGTAAGACTTCTCACTTCTGAAAGATAGCACAAAGATTAGCAGGGAAAATAAGAGCTACAATTTGAGCCACTGATACTGTATTTTTTTCCTCCTAGTCACTGCAGTAAATCTAGCCACCAGAAAGCTCATCATAACTGGCACTGAACATATTCCAAGGCTCATTTTTCAAAGATCAGAGTTTATTCCCACACGTGGATCTACTGAGATCTATGTACATAGCACAGCTAAGTTTATGGAAAAAATTATAGCAGCCTTAAAATAAGTGCCTTCTTAAGAAGTGCTCTGGGGCCCCCTTATTTGTTATGAATGTGCAGTCAGTAATGCGTCAGGTGTCTAAGGTCAGGGAGAGATACTTCTGATTTGGGTCACTAGTACAGTGGTTATATCCAAGGTAGTACTAATTGCTGGCCAGCCACATAAGTCTCCCATAATTGAAAATCCCTCTTTACAGCTTCACCTCTCAAAGCAGAGTCATAAGAAAATTTTGGAAATGGAAGTGAGCTCAGTAACTTCGGCTGTCATCCACAGCAACATCTTTACACCTAAGCAGTCAGTCCTACGTTGCTAACAAACTCATTTGCCATTTTAGATTTCACTTAAAAACAAATTATGGGGATTTTTGTGTTTGGTTTTTTTTTTTTTTATTTTGGTGGCTGTTGTGTAATTTTTACTGCTAGTCCTAATAGATGTTGGCTTGTGACTGGAACCATTCAACCCTTGAAGGTCTTCCTTTAGTTCTTGTCTTTGCCTGAAGGCAAATATTTTATTATGGTATATGCCTGTGCTGAACTGTATGTTAACCCTGCTTTTCATGTAGAGTGTACTACACAAATAATGCAGGATTTGCAGTTTCCTAAATCCTTTATCAGCTGGTAGCACAATTCTTTGAAAATCTTTTCCTAGCTTATCGTAATATAGTACTTTTTATGATGAATCAACTCAGGGCTTTGAAGGGAAAGACAAGCTATGAATATAGAAAGACTGGAGATTTTTTTTGGGGGGGAGTAGTGTTGAAGCACATAGATTAGATGGATCTTTCATAGGAAAATAGTCATGTGTAGGCTGGACTATACAATAGCACTGCTTTCAGAGATAATATTTATCCTACCTCTACTATAAGGATGTCAGTTCCAGACAGAGCAGCCTAGACACTGTACTAGAAGTCAGTCAATAGAGTTGTGTACCACAACTGAAGATACCTTCTATTAAAATGAAGTCTAATCTTGAGGTCTGCAGCATTAGACTTTCAAAATTTCTTATTTGTTATTAATAAGTTACTAATGGGGAGAAGACATATTCATTTAGAATGGAAATGATAGAAGTTCAAAATATTTATAAGATGGCCATATTATCAAAACCTTTTTTTCATATTGTAACCAAGACTTGGATAAACTCCATTAGCTGGGTATGACATTTTTGTTGTTGCCTGGTGGCTGACAACCCCCAGAAAATCAAACAATGTAGTAAGGAGTCCAGAATGAGCAAGATTCACTGTCTGATTTTCTCCAGTAGTAAAAAGCTTGCTACTGAAGTGTGACGTACTAACATTGTTGCATTTTTGTCTTGTTTTTCTTTGTCAGCCCTTTAATAATTATAACCTGTGTTCTCACAGCACAGTAACAGGGTTCAAGACAGGTATCTGGAAAAAAAAGAGTATAGTGTATGTTGGTATATGCTTCAAGTGAGGTCAAAAATCACTGTCATCCTGCTATCTCTTACATCAACCTGCTAACGTGGTGGCACAACCCTGTAGCTGGGCCTCGATACTTAAGCAGATTTCTGTATCACTGCAGAATTCTATTTTAGAATGAGCAAAATCCTACAAACATATGTAAATCCTCTGCTGTTAACAGTGGGGAGATCTAGACAGATTGATTTCTTCATTCTTCACTCCAGTATTTCGCATATAAACAGTTTTCTTGAGCAGTTTTAATATCCCTATGGAAGGGATATTAAAAGATTAGCATTCCTCCATGAGGATTGTTGGTTATCCTCCTGAATGTTTAGACAGTGATGTCATTCACAAATGACTTAGTGGGATCATTCCTTGCCTGGGTGGCAAACTGTACCTTGTTAGCTAGCTTGTGAACTTAGCTGATAATAAGCTCTTCATTAATTTACTGTGAAACAAACTTTCTCCTGTGCCAAGCTGGTGAGAATGTATCATTTCCTTTAGTATATGTTCAAAGCTATATCTGAAATTAATATAAAAATCATCACTCCCACATCTTATACAAGCATAGAAATGAAAACAGTATGATGCAGTTCATTAATAGATCTTGCTCTTTCCTAGGTACAGTGATAACCTATTCCTCCAGTGGCATGGAGGAATTGACCTTTGGGAAACTCCAGGGATTTGTCTATAAGTGATATAGGGGGGTGGAATTTTTTTTAAATATAATTTTATAACCATTTTCATCAGAAAAGCAATAATTTTTATAAATATTCTATAAACAGCCCTGCATGGATGATTTTTTATTTTTATTTTTTATTTTTTTTAGGCTTAGGAAGGGGTTTACGGCATAGAGTAGGAGGTACACTTAAGTTTTTAGAGGTATATCACAAAGGGTTTTCATCTGAGAACATTTTTCTTTCTTTACTTGGTCCACTTGTACCACTGACATAGGTGATTAATAAAAGCAGCAATAGTAACAATTAGTACCTGTAGTGCTGTGTATCTAACTACATAGCAAAAACACAGTTTATCTTACAGTTTACCCACTAAACTGTTCCCTTTGTCAGATAAGCATAGCTAATCAAATGACTTGCTTGATCACACAGTGAATCAGAGACAGAGCTGTTGAAACAAGTTTGAAGCTACAAATATGAATGACTGTGAGTAACTTTACTCTTGGGAGTATTCCAATTGACTCCAAGAGGGATTATGTAGGTAATAAGCTCTGAACTTCATGGAAAGTGTTTGCAGGACTGGTCCCCAAGCATATTCAATTGCAGTCTTCACATAAAATAACATAAATCTGTATTCAGGGAGTTTTAATAAACATATTTTATGTCATAAATTACTGAGGAGGATTTTTAGAGGCATAGTTTTACGACATTGACCTCGAATAGACTCATAATATTCTATCATGTTAAATGTATATTTAATAGCTTCAAACCTTTTATACTAGTGTTCCAAAGGACCTGAAGGACTGAGAACTGCAAAAACCTATTGTGTCAATGGATATTCAGAGAGGTTTAAAAAATGCAGATTATTGACTTTGTTATTGATGCAAAGGAGTCATTATATCTTATCAGGCAATTAAATGCCCTTTCATAAAGAGTTCATTGCATGGAGGCTGAATTTATGGAAATAATGTAAGTTAATAATCCCATAGAAACCATTACATCATGTCTGAAACAAATTATTTTTGGTTGTTATTATTATTTATTTTCACATTCATGCTTGTAGTAACGAGAAATTCAGGAATTTTGTAGTAAATTACAAATATAAAGGTGTAGATATAGAGGTTGCTATTTTAATTTAAACAAATCCTAAAGGAAAATCTCCCTGCATCCTTTCCTTCTTTCTTTAAAAGCAGAAAGTTAAACCAGCCTAGTGAAAAAAGGTGGCTGTATTTTGATAGCTTTTGTAAATCTAGAATGTGACAAGTTAAAATTTACAATTTTAATTTTCATTTCTATATCTGATTTATGAACACTTACCCACACTTCATCCGTTTCTACTAGAGCTGTAATTTTGCACAGGTTATTCTGCCATATATTTTATAGTTAATGAATGATTTTGGAAGTATCCACATACAATATGTCGTTGAACCTGGAAATTGCTCTGCTGTCTTCACTCAAGTCCCTTTGTAAATTCAGTCCTAAATTCAGCCTTCCAGTAAGGTCTCTTGGTTTTGCAGTTTTTCCATTCTTAGGTGTATGTATCATCCAGATATGCTTCCAGAGTTGGTTTGGTTGTTCTTTTTTGGTTGGGGTTTTTTGTTTGTTTTTTCTTTTTTCTTTTTTTCTTAACACCTAGGTATTTAAAGTTATTTGATGTTAGACACAAAGACTGTGCAGGTGTATGCATTTGTTTTGATAATGTGTGAAGCTGCAATATACTCATTACATATCCATCTACATGCTTTATGGGCCGGCTGTAACAAAAGGTCTGTACTGAAGTTTGCAGATAAGACCTACAATCTCTATGAACATTCATATTTTATCCAGGTCCATAAAGCCAACAGCAGTAGTGACTGGCAAGGAGTTTGTTTTCTCTGTTTTGTAGAGTCTGCCCTACAGAATGCTTACTGCATTGTGAGATAATTATCTGTTTTTTTTCTTATTGCTTAACCAGAAATTTTATTGTAGCTCCATTCAAACTTTGCTTTTTCATCTGTTCTTATCTGGCAAAAGAAAATTAAAGGAAGGTCATATTACTACAGTCTGTGCTGCATAGTCCTTGGGTAGATAAAATGTTAAAATTTACTAGCTATAATTAAAATGAAAATAAAAACATTTGCTTTTTTTTTGGAGGGGGTGATGCCTTTGTCTGAGATTGGCAAAACAAAAGCACAGAGATATAAGCATGGGAGTGCCAATGTACTGCCAATAGCACTATTTTGCCCCTACTTGAGTCAAATGTCCTCACATAAGTAAAGCCCTGTTTACCCATGTTACAGGTTTACCTGTGTTGCCAACTTACCCTGATTTTTTTTTAATGTTTGAGAATGTTCCCATCTCTGTTGTGGCTAATGTATATAGGTGCCTGTATACATCTTGGTAGCACTCATAAAAAAGAAAATCACTGAGCAGAGTCAGTGCTTAATAAACCACGAATTTAAGG
The DNA here is from genome assembly GCF_012275295.1 of Melopsittacus undulatus. Lineage (NCBI taxonomy): Eukaryota > Metazoa > Chordata > Aves > Psittaciformes > Psittaculidae > Melopsittacus > Melopsittacus undulatus. The sequence goes on from NC_047532.1 coordinate 43,271,653, forward strand.
GAGTGCTTAAAATCACAGTTAACTTTATGAATCTTTTCAACTCAATGATGGGGCTTATTCTTAACCTTAAGAATCTTTTATACTTAGAAGCTGCTCTGAATAAGGATCTTCCCTACTGCAGGGCTATATGTGAGGTAGTAATAACGCTATATTTTAACACAGGTAATTTCTCTTTTGCTCCTGTGAAGTTTTACAGACCAGTACAAAATGATTTAAGGCCCTTGACATGTTTTGTTTTCAACTCTTTAATTTTAGTGTGTTTTTTTGTTTGTGGTATTTTCTGAGTTTTGTTTGTTTGTTTTGTTGTTTTTGTTCTGTCTGGTTTTCAGTTTCTTATTTTTTGACTAAATGTTAACTGCAAACAGTTAACTGTTTACAACTGTACCTATAAAATAAATTCTTTTGTAGAAGGAAACTGTAGAGAAGTCCCTGAAGTGTTTCACTTTGAGGAGCTTTGTTAGTCAAGGTAGAGGGCTCTGTAAGCCGCAGGCATTATAATTACCTGATATTTTGCTCTTGTTGAAATTGGTGAAAGAACTCCTAGGGATGCAGTGGTAGCAAGACTGAAAGGAGCTTCTGTGCTTTAGTTTATTGTTCTGTTTTCTAATTAACACCTTAAACTGTGTTTTGATCCTGTAGCTTCTACTGACAGAGAATGCCTGATGGTCTCTTGTTGATCTGAAGAGAATAAGAGCTCATCTTGATGCTCATCCAAGGCATCCATAATTTAGCTGTTCCTTTCAGTTACTATACTGAGAATGCAGTTCAGTCCTGTCTCAGAGCATCTCCACTCCATCTGGTGACCTGTCGGAAGAGCTCTCAGGCCTCTTTCCTTTCAGGATTGAGGAAGGAATTTCTGCATCAAGTGTGGCTTTAGCATTTTGTATTGGATAAATTTAACAGGTCAGAATCTAGGTAAAGTTATTGTGCACCAGTAGAGACATAGTTTTCTGGAAGAGATATTACTCATCTCCAAAGAGTATGTTAATGTTACAAGAAAAATTATTGGAAAAAAAGAAAAAAAAAAACAGAAAAATCCAAAGTTCATGTTACATTCTGTTTGCTGCAATGAGTAGTAATGGACAAGTACCTAAGAATAGCTAAAGTATCCATTTGACTATGAAATTGAGTCATTTGGGCATTTATTTGTTTTCATTTTCATGAACATATGGTTTTATTCTTACCATACAATTTTTAACTCCACTGTGTTTTTGAGAATTCTCATCTAGCTTTCATTAGCCTTTGCTCTCCACACAGGCAAGTGTGCTGCACGTAGTCTAGGACTGCAATTAAACAGAAAGGGGAGCAGAGAAGAAAAAAAAAAGTGTGGGGTGGTGGGAAGTAGATAGGTACAGAGGTCCACTCTTCCTGTTACATTGTATTACTATTATGTGTAGGTGTTAAACAGAGTGCCTCCCTTTCTCTAGATCTCTAGCTTCAACATATGTCATACAACATCCATCAGTAGTACAAAGGCAGTGTCACATGCTTAGTTATTTCTGCCAGTAGGAATAAAAAAATCAGTCAGACATATAAAAACCAGACCCTTCTTTATATCAAACCAGTAAAAGTCCCCAACAGAAAAGGTTGTGGATTTTTAATGGAAAGAAGGCACTAATGAATAGGCATTAATTGAAAATCAGGGCATGAAAGACAGAGAAGAGCTAAGACAAATCAATTGCTGTACCTATAAGCCTGAGCTGACAATAAATTAACAGCAGCAGCAAAACGCATTGGACCAAAGTAATCACAGATACAAACAGTTGAAAGTTAGGTGTGAATAAATTGGTTTTAGAAGGGTCTACAAATGCTAAATAATTCCACAACTGACCATGGGTAGAGTAACTGCACAGAAGGATTGGAGCAACTGTACAAAATAACTTACATGTCCTGCCTCTGGTAAGAGGTACAGTGATTGACTGTCAGAGTATTAACAAACAAAACCCATGTGACTCTTTACTTTGGGGATAGTAGGGTCTGTTCCATGTAAATTTTTTGTAAACCTCTATAAAACATTTGATTTTTCCCTCTTGTGCTAAACCCAGATGGTGCACATGCCAGCACCAGGTCTAGCCCACACATGTGGGCAGGAAAGGTAATGCAGAGAACAAAGTTAGGTCTTAGTACCCTGGCTGTTAGGTGATTTCATTTTTTATGTGAGTAGGGAGAATTGACTGAGTAACCCTGTGTTTAAATCCTCCTTTTACAGTGATGAATGATTTAATTGTGTGTTTGTGATGAATGATTTAATTGTGTGTGTGTGTGTTAAAACACAAATTCAGTAAGTACACTACAGAATCACAGAATCCCAAGGGTTGGAAGGGACCTCAAAAGATCATCTAATCCAACCCCCCTGCAAGAGCAGGGTAACCTGGAGTACATCACACAGGAACTTGTTCTCTTGCATCCATTTCTTCAGCCCCAGATATTTTGATGGCTATTCCCAAGGTTAGGGACGGGCATTGTGCAACTCAAGCTGAACATGAAAAAAGACATTTAGGAAAAAGTTGCAAGGTCCTTTACAAGTAATTTTTTGTTGCTATTCTCTTTTCCAACATATAAAAACTAGTTAGTGTTATCCAGATAATAGTAACTTGTACTGTTCTTGCCTTATACACTATTGCTTATTTAACCTACATTGTGTTATGCCCACATGTACATGCACTGGGATATCTTGAAGTGAAGGATGTTATGCTCTTGTGGTTGCTGAAAAGTAGCTGCCATTAACTTGTTCTGAATTCTTCAAAATTAAATTACAATAATATTCCTGCTCTGCATTGGCATTGCTGACATCAGCAAAAAAGCATTAACTCTAACTACAGGACTGATTCTGTTCTTATTAGGCATTTGATAAAGCCAAATATGCTGCCACTTGACAGCAGAAGTGAAGCATTCTACAGAATGCATTCTACCATCTATCTTCCTTCCCTGGTGGTGATTAATGTGCACTAGGAAAAGATTAGATAATTTGCTTTATTCAAGTAATGAAAGGTTCTGTGCACTTTCTCTTTAATCAGCTTGTTGATTCTGATCAAGTGGGGGACTTGGCTGATCTTGGGATTTATTTGTTAGGAAAATGGAAATATTTAAAACTTGGAATTTACTGAACTACTTCGTTTCATACATTCAATTCATAATGGTTCAAATATTGTATGCTCTTTAATGCTATTCTTTACAATAAAGAGCTGTATCTGAATTTAAATAGTTGAACTTACTTTTCACTCAAAATTTCCTAAGGTGCAGGTGCTCTTCTTTTTATAGTAACTATTACTGCTTCACGTCAGAAGGCTTAAACCAGAGGTATGGGACAATACACTGTCATAGTCAGGGCACTTACCTTTGTGCTGCTGTGAAACCTGCAGAGTCCACTTCTTCTATCTGGAGAGTATTAGCTAATGGATCTATCACAATTTCAAATTTCAGGTATATATAAACAAATATTTTTGTAGAATAGTTGATATTCTACAAAATATCTTTGTTTTTGTCTGACCTGAAGCTATTTGTAAATTCAAGTCAAATCCCATTTAATTCAATCTACCCAATTAGGCTGCTTGTTTTGTAGGATGGAATTTAAACTCTCATTTCCCAAAAGAATTCCTAAATGACTTTGCAATATCATATTCTAGGAGCAGTATTTTTCTCCCTCAGTTAAACCTGTCCTACTTTGTGTAATAGAGTTAGCTTGTGCAGCAGAAACTGAGAATCTTATTTTCTACCTTTTTAGTGAGTAGTCTTTATAATTCTTCAGTCTTCACTCCTGTTTCTGATTATCATGTTTAGTGGAATACCACCTTTAGGAAGAACTGAGACTAACCCGAGTATTGTTGCAGTAAACAAGATGTGTAACAGCTAATGGTTCGAGGCATGTATCTACAAAAGAGGCTTTTTAAGTTTATGTCCCCTTAGGAAAAGGAATGCTCCCTCTAACTTTTCTGGGGCTTAATTTGTAGTTTAGCAAAAAGAACCAACCAACCAAACAAAAAAAAAAACCAGTATAAATATCCTTGGATGTTTATCTAAAGCAATTAAAATTAATCTAAAATACAGATATAATCAACTACTGTAATTATTACCTATTGTACTGCTTATTGATGCCAGACAAACTAATGTGTTTGGGTAGTTTTCCTTTTATTCTTTGTGGTTTTGGTCTTAATGTGGGAGGCAAGTGATTGCTGAAAGTAGAAGAGAGTAAGTGTTTGATACAAAGCTGTTCCTTTAGCCATTTCCAGTACTAGGTACTTGCTGTATTCTAAAATAAGCAATGTTGTCTGAAACTATATGGTGTCTTTTATGCATTGCACAGAAAGACACAGAGTAATCAATGTAAAGATTGAACAACTCTGCCAATTATTAAATTTGGAAGCTCTTACATGACTCAAGAAAGGTTCTGAGTACCATACAGGAAAGAATATGGGGCACTTCAGTTTTCTTACATGCAGCCTACTCAATGTATGTAGCATGTTGTTTTCTACATCCTTGCTGTTCTGTAAATACCTAAAAACTAGATTTCTGAATTATGCTTGGGTGTCATTAATAGGATCAGGGGCACCAAAGGTACATCCAAGGTCTGCAGTTGGTGTCCAGTTAAGTGACCTGGCCACTTGTCTCAATGCATTTTTATCGACAATGAGAAACAGGTATACGTCGGCAAGATAGTAACATTTGTTTACCTCTGCAAGCTACCTTCCGTTTGTACTTTCTGATCAGTAGCAAATAAGATCTATTCCTCAACTACTTACTTTGGTCTATGGGGTAAAGTGGGGGGAATCTAATATAATATGACAGGAAAGTGGCAGGCAGCTGTTGCCTCTCTAAGCAGGGGGATGGTGAGATTAACATTTTGGGATGAGAACCTTCTTTCAGAACTTTACAATACTGTAGTTTGAAAAATATGCAGCAATGAAAGCATGTTTACTTTGTGTAGAATTCATGTTATGATGAGGACAATAAGACCCTCGAAGGCAATAATTGCTTCACTGTAGGGTGCTTCTGCATCTCAAATTGCTCAGCATCTGGGTTTTAAATCATTTGTGTTCCTGGTGGGTGAAACTGCCAGCTAAACAGGCAGGCAGACAAGTAGCATTTTTAAACTTACACAGCTTGATCATGGCATGTGTGCATTTAAGACTGAGCTTATTGTCATCAGGAATTGTTATTTAAGCCATGGAGACAGACACCAAAATAGATACTATATGATACTGTCTTAACAAATTGCTTTCGTTCACAAGGAAACCATTTGGCTTGTGTTATAGATTTTGTACTGGTTTGGATATTGCTGGAAGACTGAGCAGCAGGAAAGTGTTGTCTTCTGAGCTCAGAAAGTGTATAATAAATCCCACAGTTCATCCGTACTGTGGTGAGCAGGTGACTGTCACTGAATGCTATTCTAAAGATGTTATAAGCAGGAAGAGGCTTTGCTGTATTCACAGCAAATTATGTTAGTAATATGTAAAGCAGACCTCAACTTGGTAAGAAGTGAGGCCATTCTGTATACAGGAGTCAATGAAACTGAATCTGTTTCATTTTTACTTGGGGAGAGTTAAACTTTGCTGATGAATATTCTGTATTTGACACACCCTTCTCTATCATAGTTTCTGAGTGCTTCCTAGGTATTTCTTCCATCCCCTAACCTAAAATACACTGAGTACATCAAGGTGCATATGCAGATCTGTGTTTTTGTTTCTATTTTTGAATATTCTGCTTTTAAGAAGAGCTCCCTCAGATGCTGGTTTAGAGATGGCTGGAAGTCCAGCTTGAAACAGTAGGTCTGCACCTGAACTATCTGAATACCTTAAGTTTGGCAGCAGTGAGAAGACTTGTACTCATGCCGTATACATTTCAATTTATGGTTTAACACCTGGTGTTCATGCTTTTGTATACACAATTCCCCATATTTGTGTTTTGGACTTTGAGTTAAAAACTTGCTGTTATGTCCATCATGTCCCTGTGATAGAACAGGCACTTGCCTGTCTGTCCAGGCTCTATGCCTCAAATACCATGGCAATCTAACTGTTCTGAAAATGTAGGCTCAGGAGAGATCTTGGTGAGGCTGTGACTTGCCTGACATTTCTTTTTGACACCAGTGGCAGCTCTTTGAGTTTTTCTGTATTGTGGGGGGGGGGGGGGGGGTTTATGTATGTATGTGGTATGTGTTTTTTGGGTTTTGTTTGGGCTTTTTTTTGTTTGTTTTGTTGGGTTTTTGGGGTGTTTTGGTGGGTTTTTTGTTTGTTTGTTTGATTTTTTTATGTTTGTGTCTGTTTTTTTGTTGGTTTTGTTTTTTGTTGTTGGTTGCTTCCACCCCCAGGTTATTTTTAACTTGGATCAATTCCCTGATCTGATTCACTTCACAGTCACACAAATAGTTGCACTGGCACAACAGAGGGAGCGGCAAGAATTAGCAGAGGGAAAGGTGGCTGCACACAGCAGCCCTCGTAAAAGAAGAAAAATGCCTTAAAGTCCTCTATACTTTGTCAATTTGAAATGCTCTCATTTTCTCTCTGTTCTAGTTTGGGTTTTTTTTTGTTATTGTGGATTTTCCTCACTTTGTTGTTACACAGTTTTTTTCATACAGCATGTTGTTTCACCTCTGCCAGTACTCATCTACCATCCCATTAGTTGTCTGCTGACTGCTGAAGCATTTAACAAAAAGAAAAAAAGAAAGGAAGAAAAAGTCACTGTAGACTTCTAAGCTGCATTAGCAGGTAATCGAAAATTAGCAGTAAGATGAGCATCACCTGGTTTTCAAAAGGCAAAAAAAAAATAATCACTTTCCTTGTAACCAAGCAATTCTGGTTAGAAAGCTAGCTTGCTGACACAGTTACATGTGTTAGGTAATGGTATTTACTCCTCTGGGGGCTTTGCGTCTTTCCAGTCAGTGAAAGAAAGTTTTGTTAAGAAAGACTGTGCCAGTGCTTGCTTTCACGTTTTCTGTAGTGAGTTTTATCTACAAGATAATGTGCACCAGCATATAACTTGATGATCTTAAAGGTATTAATTATGATTGCTCCTGTTGGCCCATTGTTTAGCTTTCTTTCACACACTTTTTGTTTGTTTGTTTGTTTACTTGGGGTTTTTTGTTTACCTTTTCCATGAAGAGAGGTTCAGTCCCTTAGAAAGCTATTCTGCTATTCAACGTCATACTTCTCCATATCAGTAATTATCCTTGATAGATCCTTCCTAATTTACCTGGGATTGTGCTTTGTTAGTTCTCATCCACAAGTTTGTTAAGGGTGAGAAGATGTCTGTAAGAAGTGAAAATAGATGTTTGACTGTTATGTTTGCTGGGTTTCTGTCCTGGGTTCAGCAGCAGCAGTCATTTTTTCTCCTTCTTGGTAGCTGGTATAGTGCTGTGTTTTGACTTTCGGCCTGGGAACGGTGCTGATAGTACTTATGTTTGTAGTTACTACTCAAATGTTTACTCTGATCAAGGACTTTGTGAGTCTCATGCTCTGCCAGGGAAGGAGGGGAAGCTGGGAGGAAATAGAGACAGGACACCTGATCCAAACTAGCCAAGGAGGTATTCCATACCACAGCACATCATGCCTGGGGAGGTAACCGGGATTTGGCCGGAAGGGCTCAGGCTGGCTCTCTTCCAGGTCGGGCTCATTTCAGCAGGTGGTATCATATTCTGTTCACTTGTTTATTTCCTCTATCATTATTTTTCTTGGTGGTAGTAGTAGTGATTTGTGTTATACCTTAGTTACTGGACTGTTCTTATCTCAACCTGTGAGAGTTACATTCCTTCGATTCTCCTCCCCATCCCTCTGGGAGCTGGGGTGGGTGGAGATGGAGCGAGAGAGAGAGAGAGACTGTGCTTGGGTTTTAAACCACGACAGTTTCAGAAAAGATTCACAGTTAGGACTTGACTCTTCTTGAACCAGTAGCACCTTTACTCATCTGTAATGAAGTAAATGCAGGGCATGATCCTGCCTTCTGTCATTTGAGAGTGGTGTAATGAATTGGAAGATGTACCAGACCTTATCCTTCTAAAATACTCTAGTAAAACACAGTTTTGCTGAAAACTCCAGCAGTCTTGTTGCTTTTTGTTTCCTTCTGTTTTGGTAATGTGTGAATTCTGGACTAAAGGGAGGTTGATTAGAAGTTGTAAAAAAATAGCTGATTTATAGCATTTATAGCTCAAATTGTGGACCAGAACCTAAGCACTATCTGAACTTGGAACTCTGCCATTGAATAGGTAGCTTGAAAATAGTATGAGTGGAAAAGTACTCAGTTCCTTGCTATGTCCCAGCATAGAGCAGAGAACCTATTTTTTGTTTCTGGGGCCCAAAGGAGCCTTGCTGTTACTTAATGTCCAATAATGCGTTCAGGAAACCAGAAATCAGTGCTGCCGGAGCTATTATAGTCACCCTTTGTCACAAAATGATAACTTTCGGCACAAGAAATTTTTATTCAGCCAGATCCAGTATATTACAGATTTGTACCTGGAGGTGGAGGAGACTCATTTCCTTAAGGTGCATAGTACACAGAAGAGTGATACAGTTTCCATCAGGTTAAGAAAGTGTCTAGAGACTTACCTTTTGAAGGAACTTTTCTCTGCTTTTACCCATATAGATCTAAAGCAATTAATCAATAAGTAAGGACAAAAGGTGAAAACATATGGTCTTTGATATTTAATAAATGGATTAACAGAGTCCACCACTTAATATTCAGCCTCTGCGTTAGGAGTATAAATTAATAAGCATTAGGTGCTTTTTAATGAGGAATTTTCCCTTTAAAAACCTGAATGAATTATCAAAAAGAGCTCTGGCAGAATTTCAAAGACATTTTCTGACCTTCTAGTATTCTGGTCTGCATGAATTTTTAACAAGTTGCTATATATCTGGAAGGACTATTAGAGTTCATCTGCATGAAATCTATCTGCCCTCTAGCCCCACACTCCGCATTTCTTTCTTTTCTTTCCTTGTTCAATTTTTTTTTTGGGGGGGGGAGGGTTGTTTTTTTGTTTGGTGTTTGTGGGTTTTTTTGTGTTGTTTGCTTGGGGATTTTTGTTTTGTTTTGTTTTGGTTATTTTGTTGTTGTTTTTGGTTTGTTTTTTTTTTTGGTAATTAGATAATTGAAGCAGAAAAAAGAAAAATATCTATAACAGCAAGGGAATGCTTAATTTATGTAAATGAAGTTTTAAAAAAGACTCCTTGCTGAAGTTAATAAATCCCCACACATTGCTTTTAAATATTAATAGTGGCTGGCAAACTCCTTTATTTATAATGACATTTTCATTTATATTCATTTTTCAATAGTATCAACAATGTAAAATGTTCAAAGATCTGTTTGAAAATGCACGTTTTAAAGTGCATAACATGCATAGTTATAATTAAATGCACATGGCTGTGATTTCAGTCCTGTAAAACATTCTTTTTTTGCTGCTTTCTATTCTAGAAAACCTTTCAGAAATCTTTTTGATATCTAAATCTGTTCAGAAAATAAATGCAATAGACCAAAGCAAATGTTTTAAGTATTTGTAGGCTGATTTTCAGCTTAATGAAGAAACTTTACTGCCATTACTACTTGCTTCTGTTTTTTTGGGTGTTTTTGTTTTGGTTTTATTTTGTTTTGTTTTGTTTTTTTTATTTAAAGGATTGTACTGTGACATTTTGAAAATGAGAACACCCTTTTTCATAAAAGGTTGTAATTATCTATGCAATTTTTTCCTGAAAATGTTTCGAAGTCTAAATGCCACTTCAGAAAAATACTGTATATGTTAATGAAAACGGAACTGTTTCACTTCTCAAAATTACAGTATGGGGTGGGTCCTATGAATGGGATAGTCTATTAGCAGGTTATTGCTCTGAACTGTTGTGGCAGATTTCACGCTTCAATAGCTCACTTTTAGCTTCTATTCAGTACCATGAATTAGACACATCCTGGAACTACCTGGGGTCTTTGATCTCACCCACCTGGAATCTGCTGAATAAAAGCACTTAGAACAGCTCTTGCTCCTGAGGGTGATTAATGTGCTACTTATTTGCCATGAGTTTCCTGGTGCCTGTGTGCCTTAGGAAAGAAGCAACCATTTGGTCTGAGTAAACAGATTGCTAGAAAATAGTTGTCTTTGGCCTGTTAATCAATAATGGCAGGAACTACTAATAGGATTTCAATGTCACTATTTCTTTTATTTCACTTGTTTTCTCAGAAGGGGAAGTTCCCTTCTGAGTTAATCCTTTTGAGCAAAATATATCCTCAGGGTAAATTCACAGTTGCAGTTGATAGAATTGCATCTCAGATAGAGCTGAGCCACTTACAATCATTGATCATAAAACTGGGAAATCTGGAGTTTGCATCATTCATTCAGATGACAACTGATCTCTTCAGTCTGAAGTTCATGGATATTCCTCTTCCTGGATCTTGATTAAGACCACATAAGAGTAGAAAATGATGCTAAAAAACCCCATGGCTTAATAAAGGTTGATGAATTATTTGCTCATGTTGCTTTGTCAGGACATCTTTAGTCTGGAACAACTCCACTGTGGCTTGATTTTCAAGAAGCAGCATTGAGCAGACATTATACCTTGTTTCTAATTTTTCTTTGAGAGAATGAAGGAATGCAGTTTTAAGCATGTATTGATTTAATTGCAGAGACTAAGTCTTGTAATAGCTCATGATAGTACTTGCCTACCTGTGTCAGATGCTTTTAAGGACAAAAAGCAAAGCTGGATACATCACTGTTCTCAGAGGGCAGTGGGGGATTGTATTCCTGTTGTACCTTTCAGCTTGTCATCGTTGGCACGCTGTCTTTCATCTAATTCTGCACATGCAATAGGCAGCTTTTCTGAGCTCATTGCCTTCCAGCAGGCAACTTGACAGTTCCCTCTCAAATCCCTGGTGAAAGGATGACAGGGAAGTGGGGTGGCACTCTCTGCAAAGTGTTTTCTGCTAGAGCAAAAGGTGATGCTTTGTATGAGAAACAGTCCATGGGGACAGTGTATGCTAGCTTTTATATGGAACTCATGGGCACAAAAAGGCAGTTTGACTGACTGGTGAGAGGCTGCACAATGACAGTATCCCTGAAAACCAGGGTAGGGAAACTAGAAAGCACCAGAAAAAAGTCTCAGGCTGGTAGGTGGCAGGAGCTCTAAGGGTATGTAGTAGCACAAAGGGGAGACCTTCATCTTGGACTTTCTTTAGCTAAACCCACGGTTTTTGGTTTTTAAAATATATTACTTAATCTTTCTTTGCTAAGGCTCAAAGTCAGGTAAGTTTGAGACCTCTAATAATGTAAAAGTGTTTTGGCACAACTCCGCATTCAACACCAAAAGGCTACTTAACAATGATTAATGCTTGTACTCTGCAGTATTTGTTGTATAGGGTAGGATGCTTGACACAGTGTGATATTGCCTAGACAGACTGGCAAGCAACCCTTTGCAGAATTCATACTAGAACTCGTATATGTTATAGTCTGGGGGGGCACATATTTAATGGTAGAGAAACAAAAAAAAAAACAGTGTTTGGTACACTGGTGATCCAGCTACTCAAAATGGTACTGCTTGGAGTGGTATTGTGCAAACATCATTAACAATCAGTTCTAGTAATAAGGATTGCAACAGGCCTCTGTTCCGCACTTTAACTTCTTTTTCAAATGTCCTCACACTTCAAAAATAAAGGATAATATGCATGAGAAGATGAGCAAAGGAACAGCAGAATTGAAGGGTAGGGCTTGTATCTCCTCATGTCATTCTAGTAGTCTCTTAGAATAAGCCATGTAGAGAAAATAATGATGGTATTTTGAAAGATGCTTGGAGATGCTAATGACCCAAATGACACCAACAGTAGTTGAAAAATACTTCTACATGTCTCAGTTCAAACAGAGACAATCAGTTAAGTTGGGTCTCTATGACAGTGCTATTGACCACAATGGAGGGGAATGTGCTATGGAGATAACAAATTGTGGAATAATTAAGAAACCGTTGTTCTACAGACAAGCTATTATATTCCCCCAAAAAACAATAAATGTTGAGCTTTTAATGATGGAAATTCTGAGTATAATATGAATGGGTTAGAGACTACAAGGGATCGTTGTGTGAATTAACATGCTTACTTTTAAGAGCATTAAAAATGAACTGCACCTTACATCTGCAGGCTGCACAGGACTACATTTTCAAATGATACTTTTTCTGAATAGGCCACTGCATTTGCAAGGACTAATTTCCATTAAATGAATTAAATGAAACAGTTACCTGCTTGTATGTGGAAAGAATAAACCAAAAGGAACTGGGGAGCAAAGAGTACTGACATTTGCTTACTGAGCCAACACTTCTCAGAGGTAGCCAAGTCTATAGCTGAGCAGAAATGAAATTAAAATTATGCTTTCAGGTGGCTGGTGCAGCTGCTACCTTTGAGATTCCCCCCACCTTTGTCCTTTCTGCTGATTTCATAGTATTTCTTTATGTGGCATGACTTCTGATTTATGCCATGTGGCAGAGGGCCTAATTGGTTTTTCTGAGGTCTAATATGGCTATCAGGTTGCATGTTTGAAACAGCAAATAAAGGTGGCTGGCACAAAGAAAACTGTCTTGCAGTGTGTTAGTTTGGCTGTCCTTTCTGCAAGGCAGTGGGAAGTAGTTTTCCCCAGGAGCAACCAGACAAGTACCAGTGGAGTCCTGTGCAAGTCCCTCGGATTCTGAGGCTGGGCTGGTTGGGCAGGACATAGGGTGGGCCCCAGGATGAGCAGCAGCCCCCATCAGGCACTAGACTTTCCTGAGCAAGTGTCATGGTTTAAACCAAATCCGCACAGTTCGCTCACTCACTCCCCCCCTTGCTCCCCCAACTCCCGGAGAGTTAGGAAGGAGAATACAAAGAATGTGGCCCCCACAGATTGAGATAAGAACAGTTTAATTGCTAAGGTAGAACACAAATCACTACTGCTACTACTACTACGAAAAAAAAAGATAAAGCAAACAACAAGCGAAGAGAATACAACACCTCACCAGCCACCCACCCATAACTCACCCCACCCTGCCCGACCGAGCACCGACCGATACCTCCTCCATTTCCCCCCAGAGCTCCACCCCTTCCAGCTCTCCCTCGGTTACATCCTGGGTATGACATGCTATGGTATGGAATACTTCTTTGGCTAGTCTGGATCAGATGTCCTGTCTCTCCTTCCTCCCGGCCTCCCCTCCTCCCTGGCAGAGCATGAGCTCAGAAAAGGCCTTGAACAAAAAACACCTGAGCAGTAACTCAAAACATGCTTGCTATCAAACAACTGTTCCCAGCCCAGAAGTCAAAACACAGCAGTGCACCAGCTACAAGAAGGAGAAAAAATGACTGCTATGGCTCAAACCAGGTCATTATCCACCTCTTATTCCATACCATTCACGTCATGCTCAGATCCCACATTTTCAATACACCATCACTCTTAAGTCTACTCCTCGATCATGAGTCAATCTCTATGTTGCATCTCTGGAATGATGGCCTGAAGTATCTGGGCCCACAAGGCTCAAAATCATTCACCGTCCCCTTCAGCAGTTCTACAGCTTGCTGCTGGGGACTCCATACAGCTGCCTTCCATCTCCAATGCTTTCATTTGACAGTGGTCTGAGTTTTCTGTATTGAAAGATGTACTCATGAGAGAGAAAGCAGTAGCTTCAGCTGTTTGTTTGGTGGGTCATGGAGCACTGCCCCAAAGCCACCTGAAGGGATGGGGGGTCAGTTAAAGCAGATCAGCTCTGGGGAGTGTGCAGTAGCTTAACAGCACTAGCATTATACTTCAAGTTTTAGTTTCACCACCTATGGTGAAAAGCTGCCATACAATAATACTGTCATATAATTTCCCACCACTCTCCTAGAGATTTTAGTAGTTAATACAGTCAGAGATTTGCATGTTCTTTAATCTTTTTCAAAATGCTTAGTTGATGGCTAATTGTGTAAATGCTGCTGTTGGAAGCTTTCTAGGCACTGGATTTCTCATGCTCATTTGTGCTGTCAAATGTGTGCAGCTATCAGTTGATTTAGATTTCTAGGCTAAAAATAATTAAATATTTCTGGAGGCCATATAAATAAGTATACATTAGAAGAATAAACAGTGACATAGGAAATGTATTAGTGGTTAAATGCAGACCAAATATTTTGGTTGTCTATCCTATTTTCCAATTTATTCTGGAGTGCTGCAGGAGAACGGTGCAGGGGGGTTCTGCCTGTTATACATAACACAGAAGTGTTCAGTAGGGTATGTAGAGTGATGTATAAAAAGTGCATGAAAGCTTATTCAGACAGATGTACCATGCTTTCTGAATGCAGAAGCAGGTTGCAGTTATCCACTTTGCCAGACGGTGAAAGTGGTAAGAGGCAGGACAAGTGAACTTGTATGAGAAGCTGTTGTCAATCCAGCATTAGCTATGGCCTTCCAAATGATGACTTAAGACCTGTTGTCACAATTAAACGAAATCACAACTGTTACCTTTGCATTGCATGCTGGGTCCCTTTGTAGACTTTTGCACACACTTATCAAAAAGCATTTATATTGTGAAGACTTAGATGTGTGTTCACCTAAAGCATTCATGGGAATGCAAGTGAAAATGTAATTTTGTGTAAAAACTTTTGCATGCCATATTTTATTGTAGTTCATTTCTGTGGCACATTTTAAGCCATGACATGGTACCTCTGCTCATTTATTGCTGCATGCTTTGTTTCTTTGATGGTTTATAGCTGATGCATCTGTCCACACAGTCTTTTTCTTTTTTTTTTTTTATCAGACTCTGAAGTCATCTGAAGATATTTGCAATACTTTTTATAGATTTAAAATGAATGGTAAATAATATGAATGCTGCTGAAAAGTTAGGCATACCTAACGGGAGTTGATTGCCCTGTATAAATAAGGTTGCATTATCTATGCATCGAAAACCAAAACCAATTAGAAGTAATTGGATATCTGTGTTCTGTGTGCATGTAGTAGGAAGGAACAGAGATTTTATTATGTTAGGAAAGGAACCGTCTCTCAATATGTGTCAACTCTGAAACCACTGCATGTCCATCAGACAGTGCAAATCATCATTCTCCCTGACTTTTTCCTTCAATACTTCTATAGGACAGTTGAACGCTGTTATTTTTTCCCCCTTCTTTTTTTTTTTTTACCCTCTCTCTCTCCACAAATAATCATTCAAATTTAAAAAGGTTTTACTTTGAAACTGCTGTCACCTTCTTTGGTTTTCGTTTTTGCATGCGTTCGGTGACTTTTCTGGCAGGGAATACACAGCAAGTTTTAAATAATTAGGGAATATTTATAGTGGGTGAATTTCAAATTGGTGTATATGGCATTTCACAAAATCTATTCTAAGTCATATGCTCTTCCAATCATGAGCTATCAATGTTCTGTGTAATTTATAATGTCAAATGGGCTACTTCACATATTTTAAATATCACCTATTAAATTGTGAATACTTGTATTCACAAATTTTATTTCTAGATCTGTATACTAATTGTTGACCTCTGGTGGCACAGACTATGAATATGGAAGAAGAAACCTTGTGGGTTTTTTTCCATGATTCATAGTTGCTGCAGTAGACACTGACTACAAATTCGAATATTTTGCTTAAATTAAGTATTGAGTATCATGCAGTGGGAAGGTAGGAAGCTTCACTGTTTGTTTTGCACTGTCGTCTCAAGCATGCCACTTCTATAAATTAAGTTCCAGCAGTCCACTGCATTGAAGAAACAGTAAGTTTTCCATAGAAACGTAACTGCTTTCTGGAATGCAGTAACAGAACAGCTCTGTGCTAATTAAAAGCAGAAATTTGCATGTACATGACTGTGCATGAACTTTCATTTACATGTATTGATATATGATTAGGTAAACCCTTAAGTTTTTTGAAAATTCTGACCTTGATCAAAACAAAAATGAAGGATAAAAGTATATATTCTTTTTACATCTGAAAAACTCAGATATCCTTTAATAGCTGGTCTTATAAATAAACATAAAACTTTAGGCAATTGCTCTGCTGTTTTACTAGAGCTGAGTTGATGATGCCTTGCCTGGGAGGAGCCCTGGTTTTTAATTTTGTTTAAGTAGTGCTATTTGTGTTGAGGGAAACTATTCACTTGGTTAAGGATTACCTCTCTGATATGAATCAGTGGAGCAGCATTTTTTATAACTTTGTTTATATCCAGTGCATGATATGATTGCAAAACATAACTAGGCTTTCCTTGTCTAAGACTTCCTATCTTTAAAGAGTTTAAATACATGGCTAACATAAAGCATGTGTGCAAGTGCTTTGAATTGATTTCAGTCTGTTCATGCATTGTTTCCCTTACCTATAAAATGGGGAGAAAGACAGATATTGCTGCTTCTTCAAAGGAGTGTGAGTAATGGTTCTGAATCTTTATTTTTGAGCTGTTTGGTGACAGGAGGTTGAGAAGTGCAAAGTGCTGCAGAGTTATGTTTGTTGTTCCCTTAACGCTCCAGGAAGCAACTGTGGGAGGTTTCCAGGCTCAGCTCTGCTTCTCTGTTAACTTCTCTATTTATCTTTCTTAGAGCTTTCTTTGATAGCTTATTCTCCCCACTGGCTGCTTGTTTTCTTACCCTAAAATATGTCTAGGCAGGTAGGTGATTTTTTACTCTGTGTAATCTTTAAGTTTCATCTATGCTTAAAGACTTTTACTTGTGTATACTATTTCCTTTGATGAAAATCAAGCCCTAATTGCCCTTGTGTCTATGGTGCTTTCCTAACATTTTTATATGATGCTTGTGTTTGGAGAACATGTGTGAGTTTCCATAACTTGCAGAGCAGGTTTCAAGAAATAGCAGTAGTTGACACAGACTTCAGAGAGAAAATTGCTTAAATGAGCAGCAAGACTTTTGCATAGGTGAGGTGTGTTTGTAAGGAGAAAAATAATTGAATCTGAAGTTGTAGCATAGATATTTTAACATGGAAATAGAGTAACAAAGGGAGAAAAAAACTTTAGTCTACTCTGTTGTTTTAGTCTCTCTGTGCTGTAAGGACACTTCATTGCTCCTCTAGGCTTGAAAGCCGTTCTTGGCACACCTGAGTTGAACTTGGTCTCTAATAGTGTATATTAAGATTTCCTTGATAGTGGCCATTACACCTTCCAGTATAGAAAAATGATCTACATTTTTTTTTTCAGAATAAACTAGAGGGCATGTGTTGGCTACTCTATAATTATGAATATACATTGTCTCCACAGCACTTTTTTTCTGTTGATTTTTGTTGTTTTGTTGGTGGGTTTTTTTTAAGGATAGTTTAAGTCCTCAGCTGATAAATGCACTTGGTTAATTTTAGGACCTGAACATGTAATTCAATATTTTTTTTCTTTATTTGGTTGTAAAATAAACAGTTATTTTTGTTTCTGTTGTCTTTTTTTTTCCTTAAGCAAAAAGCCCTGGGGGCCCAGAGAACAAATACATCATATAATATGTTTTCTAGTACTGCAAAGTTTTATTATATTTATAATTTGTTTGTCATTCTGCTTCTTATACCAGAAGTAGCTCTTGTTTCAGGATTACACAAAATCTACTGGGGATAGAGAAATAAGATATTTATGAAAACAGACATCTTTCTTCAGTTACCTTATTGGATTAAAGAGGAAAAATCGTGGAACCAAAAGGAAAATGAAAATAAGTGCTTATTTGTTCTTGAGATAATATGTTAATACTATTTCATTATGTTTATTTATCTCTAATCTGCATGACTCAAAAGATTTGAATATAATAAAGCAGTGGTACACCAAAACCAAGAACTGATAAAGAAAACGTTCTAATTTAATGTATTTGACAAATTACCTCAAAGACAAAAAGTTGCTACATTTGTTGTGTTTCTTTTCTAGTGCAGAGAAAGCCCATAACCTTATCAGATTACAGTTCTTTAGCATTACAAACTTTGGCCTGTTTATCACTTGGTTGTTTTTATTTATTTTGTTTTGTATCAGAATACAATTCAATCCGATTTCTGTTGCATCAGGGAAACACAGGGATAAAAACTTTACTGTTTAAGAGTTTACAACTGCACTCAAATAGTGCTTTACCTAAGAATGATGCATGGTGACTGATGCAATTCCACTTTTTCCAAGTGTGCTTATGTGATAGGAGAATTTATTTCACACAAATAATTTCTCAAGATGAAGTTTAAGTAAATTAACTGATTTACATAGGCAGACTAAGGAAAAAAAAAAGAAAAAAGTAATCCCGTAACAGTAAATACAACTATTCTTAGTGAGATTTTTACATGAAACCTCCATTATCTGCAGAGAAGCTATATTGAGTCTTTCCTTAGCTTCTGTTTTGCATTACAAACAAATCAAAAAAAGGCAAGCTTCTCAAATTGGCACTTAAGCTTAGACATGATATGAAAAATAGTTCTATTAAACTTAAAAAACAGATGAGATATTAAGGGACACACACTGGGCATTAGGGATAACTGCAGTACATCTGTTACATGGAACTGTGACAATAAGACCAGTGTGGCATCACGGAAATGGCTGAAATCGGTGAGTGCAGTTTGCACACATAGGATTTAGAAAAACAACAGAATTTCAGTTCCCCAAATAACCTTGTATATTCTGACACAGAGTCCCAGCTTTGTTGCAAACCTGAATTAAATCTGATATATTAGGTACCTCAAAGCAGTTTTCCAGCCCAGAGTTGTAAATGTATCTAAAAATGTCCAGAATGAACTGGCAAACTAAAAAATCAAGATCAGATCAAGACAATCAACAGTTGCAGTTTTCAATTAAAATTCTCACTTCAATGACTTGACATATTTCTTGCTAATTTGTTCAGGCTTGATATTTTTTTTTCGTTTGTATATTGGCTGTTAGGCTGTGCAAATTCAAAGAATACTCAGCCTATGGTCATATACGGAGTGGTGGTCAAAACACATCTTTTGAATAGTCAGCTATCTTGGAATGCTCAAAGTAGCTATTCATACCAAGGTAACTGGAGGAATATCCCTTAGACGTGGGCATGAATGGGGTTAAAGAAGTACTTTATCATTAAAAAGTAATGAGGAAAAAATGCATTCAAAATAACTACTTTAAACAAGGCTGAGTAAAATCTCAGGTGCCCAAAATAGATATTTTCCTCATGTGATCCAGGACAAAGCACAATAATAACAAAAAAGATCTCTTATCTGAGCCATTTAGACACAGGCAGCGCTCATATCATTGTCACAAAAGTCACAGCCTGTGTGCCTGTAGCCACTTCACATCTTAATACAATAGCCCTTGATCCTCTGTTTCTCCTAAAGTATGTCACAGCCTACCTTGCAATACACTTGCTAAAGAGGAGGAAAGAAAAGGATAAACCATGCATGCCAGTGGATGCTTCCTATTTTTGTGGTATAGTTATATCTCAACTTGTGACTCCAGAAGAAAGAAGATGAGAAGGGCAGGGTAGATGAAGAGTACTGCTGGAACGTACAATCAGTTAGTTAACTTTGTGGTTTTGTTCCCTGGGGTTGCCAAACCTCCTATGAAGAGTTAGATTTGAAGAAAATTCAAAGAACTATCATTTCTTTGTCCTACCCTGTTGCCTGTAGGATGACTACTTAGTTTGGCTAAGTTCCTGGAAGCTAAAAGTCACTTACAGAGACAATTTCTGTCAAGGACATGCTTAATCAGCTGCACTCAGGTAGGAGGTAACAGCAGCACTCTCTTGGGCTTTGTAGTGAGGCCTCGTGTAGATAAGCAACATGGTCTGCTGGCAGCTTAAAAGTGTCTATTCTATTTGAAGCAAACTCCATGGACTCTAAGCTATGTTCAGAGTTACTTTGATAAATGCATAGCTTAAATATCCTCAGCCAGAGAAAAGTTTTTAAAACTGGTGGACCACCTTCCCCAAGCTAGTGAAAGCTTCATGTCATTTGCTACTTATATTTCCATTTTTTTCCACATCCAAGGCTAAAGGAATAAAGCCCATTATATTTCAAGAAATGTATTTTGATTCCTTTTATGTTGCCTTCTTTAAATATAATGTTATATGACAGTATTATTGTAAATCTGAGAGTGATTATCTTTCCTTTGAAGCCAAGATCTATTCTTCATTTTAATGTGTCTACTAGCTTCACGTTGCCTGCTCTGCAAGATTCCTGTGAAGATGCAGTACATCTGCTTTTGCTAACTGTCACCATCTTCTCAAATGTAGAGGTGAATTTAACTTTGATATGAAAAAGGCTTAAAGAAAAAAATTACTGTGCCACAGAAAATCTTTACAGTTTTTGTTAGTATCCTCCTATTTGTAGTCTGGACTTTAGTGTTAATGCATTCTGTTTGACTCGAATTTTTCTTCAAGATGCAAATGTTTGTTTGAATAACTTTGAACAGTGGTTGCACTTAAAATGTTATTGTGACTTCATAAACATATACAGATAATATAGACAGTGGAATCTTACTCTTTCACATTTCTTCTGCTTAGACTAGGAAGTGTCACAGGAACATTACTTTATAACTTCAGGTATACATCAGATTTTTGATATCAACTTCTGTGGGCTTTTAGATTTGGTAAACCAATATCCATTAACAAGGATTTATTTCATTATTTGATTATTTTGGCTTCATTGATTCCCTTCACATTTCTCTAATGCTATTAATTTTTATTGAGTACACCAATTACTATAATATCACTACTGTAACTGTGGGAGTGTATAATTCCATTGTTACTGCC
The DNA here is from genome assembly GCF_012275295.1 of Melopsittacus undulatus. Classification (NCBI taxonomy): domain Eukaryota; kingdom Metazoa; phylum Chordata; class Aves; order Psittaciformes; family Psittaculidae; genus Melopsittacus; species Melopsittacus undulatus. The sequence continues at coordinate 43,292,279 of NC_047532.1, forward strand.
TCAGGATGGTCCTTCTCCTCCATCCTGAAAATATGTCTTCCAGGAAAAAAAATAGCTAGGTGGGAGTATAAACACAGTGGTCATATATTTTCTGAATATGCTACTGTTAATTATCTGGGGGCAGGAGCAATAAATTTGAAAAGATGTTTTCTAGAAGGCTATATATTGACTTAGGCCAATTAACTAAGTTTCAATGGGTAGGTATGGGTATTGTATCTTATCCAGTATGACAAAGGAAAACCCTGCAATAGAGATTAGTGTGATGGGCTTTTTTTTCACTGCTTTGTAGTCACTGTATCTCAAGCCAGACAAAGTCAACATATGACATCTTTAGTTTAGCAGCTTGTCTCAGACACGATGAAGGCATGAAACACTGTGCTTGGCAGGTTTAGGATAGCTTGGGTATGGCAGGGGTTTGGAGAAAGGGAGAAGAAGGTACTTTAGATCTACTCTGAAAATAACAGTTGAAATTCCAAAATCCAAAGCTCTGAGGTACTTGCATCTTTCTCTTCATTTTGGGGTGATATCTTCACAGGGTTTTAGTGGCAGGGTTTTTTTTTTTTTTTCTCCCATATCTTTTAAATCCTTTAATCTGAGTATCTAATCAGTCTCTGGTTTCACTGGGTTAACTTGTATTGGTATATTTGTTGGGGTGTCAGCTCTCTCAGAAGAGCACTGCTGCTCTGGATCATGAGGTAGTCAGCCGCGTAACATGAGTGTGCTTTTGACACTTGAACCCATAATGTCTCACTGTACTTGTACCAGTTTGATAGACCTGCCAAAAGTAAAATGAGAAGGGGGGAGATTCATCCTATAGCGGGACATCCACTATCAACAGTTTGAGAGGATATTTATGCAAGGAACTGTTCCAGAATATCTCTCTCTTTCTCCCAATTAACTGTTTGTGTTTTATCTTATTCCTTTAACTTGAACTATTACTTCATCTGAAATGCATTTTGCTGTAAACATGCCGTGAGCAAGAATATATTTGAATGATTTTCTTGAAAGTTGTTGGATTAGATGGATTGACTACTGATGTCTATGATAAAATTATTTTAAAGAGTTATTAGAATATCTGCCTTTTTCTGTACAAAAAAACTGCTGCTGTATGAGTTTATACCAGCCTGAAGGCTTGGCCTATGCATGGAAGCCAACATTTGACTTTCCTTTCTTATATATAATTCATTTGGTGTATCTAGTCTTTGATACTGACTGGATTCTTGTTTCTAGTAGGATATGGATTTTAACCTTCATGAATATTTTCAAGAATTTACTTTTCAGATTCGTGTTCACGAAGTGAAGCTCATGGTGAAATTGCCATGAGATGGAAGTAACTAGAATGTGAAAACTCTTTAGCTTTCTTTTTCTGCTAATAGTGTATTTAAATTGATTATATTGTGCTCATTAGCCAGTAACTACTACATCTTGCATATTGGCAATTAGCCAATGTGTGGGATTTGGTGTTCAGACTATTTTGTGGGGTGATCCATTTGCTAACTGTAGTTGCGCATTGAAATTCTTCATAGGTAGCTATCAAGTGTTGTATTTTACAACAGTGCTTTAAGCTGTGGTACTGGTAGCTAGCTCCAGGCTTAAAATGAACCATGCCAGTTCCAGTCAGTAAAGTCTTTACCAGATACTCGTATCTGAGGCTTGCTAATTTTTATACTTAGCTGAAAAAAGTAGTGTTTACTTTGTTTAGCCTCAGGACTATCCCTGTTGGTGGAAGAACAGGTTGACTTTTTTTGCTATTGTTGTCATACTGGAGCCTGAATATTTTATTATTTCTTTTTATACTTATGCCTTGATGAAAATACCTGTATGTTAATGTTAGTAATTTGCAGCAGCTAGTTATTAGGGATCAGCAGTATTGATTGTTCCTCTTGGGAAAGTTCTAACTGTATTGATCTGGTTCTGTAAAGCAACCAAATCTGTGCCTTGAACCATATTGTAACAGAAGAGGTAGCATGTGAAACAACAACAAAAATCACCATGACTGATTACATCATATTGCTGCTGGAGATATTATGTCCTGGCCATCTGACTTATGTAGTAACATTCTGTGCTTTTTAAGCATTTTAGTCAAACATTTTCTACCACCATTTTATGATGTAATCAACCAAGAGACTAACTCCTTAACTTCAAACCACCTACTTTCTTGGATACAGAAATCCATGCAGGGTTTTGATGTAACTGGAAACCTCTCTGATTTCCTCAAACTTGCATGAACACTTAATGTGTAATTAGTATCAGTTTAAGTTATGTGCATGAATCTCTGTCAAACATTACAGGATGTAAATGCAGATGCTTTGATGTTGGCTTACCACTTGAAGATATTGTTTATTAGTGGTGTTAACAACAATGGCCCCAAGCAGCAGAGATGACGCCTGAGCGTTTCTACAGTTTTGATTTTGCTACAGGTTATTTGTGGCTATGTGCAAAAAAAGGGCCTAATTGTTCAATGTGCTATTTGCATCATTTTATTTTTGATGGAGAAAAAAATGTTTTAGTAACATAATTGCTTATTATAGTTTAACTGAGTTTACCTTCCTGAAATATACAGTAGATACAGATTGTTAGATAGTATAAAAGTCAAAATATGCATGAATTCCTTTTAATTTGTTAGTAATTGTGCTTTTCATTATGTAGGGATTTCAAAATTTATTTCATTTATGACAAGCTATTATGATATACACATGGGACTTCAGATTTTATGCTATCAAACTGATGGAAACTAAAGTTAATAAAAATTCTTTTTTTTTTCCTTTGAAACATTTAAGTACATATTGAGATCCTATGAAAGGAATTTGAGAATTGCCGCGGAATGGACTCAGTCAGAGATCAATATGATAAGACAAAAAGCCATTTATTGTGAAGCACTAACTCCTTATATACTATTGCTTACACACACCTACAGCAATTTGGCATATCATGATTGGATACTTGTCTTTAAGACCCTCAGTGACTAGTATATAGTTGGTTAAGCACAGGTGTGAGAACTTGACCTCGAATGTTTGCCAACAGTCCACAGTTCTCATAACTCAGTGAATTCCAGCTTCTTATCTTGCTTGCTTAAGCTTCCTCGGGCCTCTCATGGCCTTGCTGTATCTTTCAGAGTTATTCAGACATCATGTACCAAATATCCATTCTCCTGTGAGAACACTGTCTCCACAGAGAATACTAATTAATTCGTAAGGATATTTTGTATTTTTATTTTTAAACTTTTTTGGGAGCTGGATACTATGAATTTCTCTCCTTTCCATTATTCTTGATTTATTTGTAGTTCTTATTCCAGTGCCCCTTGTGAGCCTTTTATGTCTGGTTTCATGTGTGTGACTTGCAGGCTGAAATTCTTGGTAAGGTATATATGTCACTCAGAAGAGCCTCCTGTCCAGATATATCAATTCTGAGTTCTTGTCCTATTGTGTGTTACTACAGCAATATAGGTCAAGTATTTATAAGCCACATTTTGTTGCATAGGTAGGAGAGACAGAGGGTGACCTATGTGTGTCTACTCTATATAACTTATGAGTATATATGTCCAATGTGCTTATGCTTGACAAAACCATGACAAAATTCTTGGCAGTAGGGGAAAATTGCCTCACATGATTTGTCACAGAGCAAAGACTTCAGTACAGCCAAGACATGATACTGACCTACTAGCTGGGGCAATTCTAGCCCCAGTCAAGTGATGAAACTTGGGTTGTTTTTTTTTTTTTTCTGTGCTGGGTGGGAGTTAAGAAATCCAAATAATTAAAGATTATTTAAAAGATTGTCTAGCAGGAAGGCAGGTTTACCAGGTAGACATCTGTGATCTCCTTGCATTTCATTAGAGGGTGATAACCTTAAGTTCAGAGTTGTATGGATATTGGTAATTTTAAATCTTTTCTTCTTATTGGTTAAGGTTATTACCTTATTCAAAATCCTAATCAGTGACCTGATAACCACAATGAGTTGGTTGTGAGCATTTGTTGAGTGGCTGGTCATGATTTTTTTGTGTGTTTGTTTTCATCTGTCTTTGAGCATATCCATGAAATAAGTTGGATTATTTGTATTGATAAGCAGGCTTTTTGTTGTTGTAAAATAATTGTAAATGTATACAGATGCAGATTTACTCCCTTAGCACTTCTCAAGCTGCCATTTGGTATTAGGAAGAGTAGAGGGTTGCACAAAAATAATAAAGCTTTCTGATTATTTTTAGGAATTTTAAATAAAAAATTATTTCAGGTAAATTCCAATCTGAACTGTGTGATGAATGTTGTTCTGCAAATACTTGTGCCTATAAGGCACAAAATAACTAAAGCAAAATACTAAATTTATCTTCACAAGAAACCTTTGACAAAAGTCATTGTAAGTTATCTCTGCAAGGAAAATATAACCTAAAAAAAAATTAAGCCCTAAAGAGCATCTTTTATCAACTTTCTACCAGAAATTAATGTAAAAATGTACAGCTTTTTTTTTTTTTTTTATGTGCCGTAAGATACTTCCTGGTTTTGGACTAATTTCTAATGATAACATAGAATTCAGTTCACAAATTTGTGGGTGGGGCTTTGTTGTTTGGAGTGGGGGTATTTTTGTTTGTTTGAGTTTTTTTCAGTGTTACAGGGTTCTGGAAATGAATAGTTATAACAAGTGTTAAACAATAAGTTTCACAGGCAAATAATGGCATTTCAGTGACAAGACGTAGTGGTTCAGTTGCCATTGAGTGTAAAAATGGACACTTCCTTATACCTTTGTACCATGCCACTTATTATTCTGTGTTAACATCTGTGAATAGTTGTTTAATGCTCTTCAATGTTGCATATGTGACTAAGTGGCACAGTGAGCCACATCAAACTGACAGACCTTACTGTCCTTTCAGCTGAAGAGACAATGCTTGATACAGTATCCCTGAAAGAAGCAATTGGCAGATTTAAAGAACTAGAGCACTAACTTACTGCATGATAGCAAATCATAATATTACATTATGTGTTAAAAGGATATTAGGAGCACAGGCTTTGGAAGAATCCAACTTGCATCAAGTTTGAATTAGCATATAGATGAGCTGATGTCTTAGAGGAAGCACAACGTGTATGAGTTTTCTGGCATTATGCTGCTTTGTATGTTAGCGCTGACAAAATAGAGTGCTGTGAATAGGACCTTACACACGCATTTTTATGAAAACAGCAACACAAGGGAAGGCATTCACCTGTGTTTCCATGCTTCCTGTGCCTTATCAAAACAGACTTGATACACATGTATGCAGCTCTGCATCATATAAAATAATTTGCAAGACAGCTCTGTAACCTTAAGTTGCTTTTTTTGTCCCATGGAACATTATGTAACCATTCCTAACAAGTTTTAAAAACTTTGGTAGAGTTGTATGTTTCCTTAGTTACATGACTTCTATGTGTTCAGCTAGAACATTATTTTCTATACCAGTAACCTGGGACCTGGAAAATATTACAAAAACCTCTTCAAATTAAGCATAAATGAAACATGAAAATGGGGAGAGGGAAGGTTGTTGTTGGGTGTTTTGGTTCATGTTTCGGTTTTTTGTTTTATTTTTGTTTGTTTGTTTGGGTTTTTTCAGAGTAAACAAATACTACATTTTGGAATTAGATAGGCTTGAATTACTGACAGAACCTATGTCATGGTTTAAGCCCAGTCGGTAATTCGGTTTCACGCAGCCGTTTGCTCACTCCCCCTTCTTCCTGCCACCGGATCCCAGAGGGGTGGGGAGGAAAATTGAAAGAATGTAACTACCACGGGTTGAGATAAGAACAGTCCAGTAACTAAGGTATAATACAAACCACTGCTGCTACCACCAATAATAATAACAATAAGGGAAATAACAAGGGAAGAAAATACAAGTGCTCACCACTCACCAACCGATACCCAGCCTAACTGAGCAGTGATCTAGCCCTTCCGGGTAACTGCCCCAGTTTATACAGTGGGCATGATGTGCTGAGGTATGGAATACCTCTTCGGTTAGTTTGGGTCAGGTGTCCTGTCTCAGCTTCCTCCTGGCTTCCCGTCCTCCCTGGCAGTGCATGAGAGTAAACATTACTGAGCAGCAACTAAAAACATCGGTATTATCAGCACTGTTCCCAGAATGAAAGTCAAAACCACAGCACTGCACCAGCTACTAAGAAAAAAAAAAAAATGACTGCTACTGCTGAACCCAGGACAACCTAGAAATGGGTTTGTTGAGAAAATGTAGTAGATTGTACCTTTGCATAGTGTAAGCCTGACTTGTGCCTGGCAAAGCACTTAAATAATGATATATGACCTGAAATGTGGACAAAGAGCAAACGTATTTTCTATGTGTCTCTGAAAATGATAACGCTTAAAATAATTTGAGGCATAGTAACTTTAATCTGTTCTTTTTTTCTAGAAATACATAGATGAATTCTGTCATGTGTGTAGTAGATCTGTCTCTGAATCAAGAAATGCTCTTAAAAATATAGGGTGGCATGAGTAGAAATAGAAAAAGTTAGCAGAACTTTGTGTAAATTGTATTGAAGATGAGTGAATGGGATGCCAGTCTGACCAATGTCTTAGACATCCACTGTTCTGACATGTTTTATCTGAATTTTAAGAGTGAGCTTTTTGTGTGCTTTTCCATATATAGCTTGCTCTGTAGACATGAGAAGGTGTTTGTTCCCAAGAAACAAAAGCAACCAGAAGTGGAAATTACTGCCAGCTCATCAGATGCAACTGAATAATAATGAAAGCTAATGCACGACAACATTCAAGGTTATTTTTAAATCTTTGTAAAGGTCAATGTATTCAATGGTATGCAGTTCCAACTGCTGAAAGTGTTACTCCATTTGAAGATGATGCCCTTGTTTGGGAAATAAGAGATCCTTACTAGGAAGGGTGAACAGGACAAAGTCATATCTATATGTCTTCTCATTGCATAATTTAGGAAAACAATCTTAGAAGTATTACTTTGATGATTACTTTCAGTCTCAGAAACTTGTGTACTTTTTCTCCATCTCAGGTTGCTAAGTTCATTGCTGGAGAAAGAGCAAGGCACTTCCCTTGTTGACTTCTTTGATCTTGGTAGCAATAAAAGAAAAAAATGTATTATTACCCTGACTAGGCTAACCTCTCAGTGCTCTGGAGATGCTATTATGTAATCATTTGGTCACTGTAAAAATGTCACCATGTAAATGTTAAAATATTTATGGTCTTTTGTAGTCATGACTTCTGTCCTCGCAGCTTTTGTTACTATGCTAGTAGCAGGATTAAAAAAAAACTCCAACAATCAGAAACTGGAGACCTGGGAACTAGCCGGTAGGCAAAAACAAATGCACACAAAACATTTGATTGGAGGTATTTGCTTTAGCTAGCTAGGGATGTGTACATAGCATCGTAGAATACCTGGCTGGAAGGGACCTGAAGGATCTTTTGGTTCAACCTTTCTAGACAAAGAAACCTAGGCTAAATGACCCATCATGCTGTCAAGCCAAAACTTAAAAGTGCCCAACACTGGAATAATCTCCCTGCAGAGGTGGTGGATTCCCCAGTGGCTGATGGTTTTCATTGTGAAAAATTTTCATGTGTGTCCAGTTGGAATATCCCCAAGAGTAACATCATCTCCTTTATGCTGTTAATTGTAGAATATTACAAGTATCCTGCAATCCTCTGTAGAATCTTTTGGGTTCTCCTTAAAGAAAAACAAAGACTGGTTTGGAGATAAAAATCAGGAGGTCCAGGAATTGCTGACAAGAGGTCTGCCCATCAAGCACACCTTGCTCAGCCACTTTGTCATGTCAGAAAAGCAGCCTTTTGTCTTGCACGTAGTAAGCTCCAACAGAAACTTCAATATGTCCAGAACAAGTGGTGGCTCAACCTAGCAGAAAAGACTCAATTATGTGCAGATTTGGGTGACCACAGAGGATTCTATGAGCCTCTGAAAGCAGCGTATGGACCCACATATCAGGTTCAAAGCCCCTTACTTAGTGCAGATGGCCAAATGCTTCTTACAGATAAAATCTCCATCCTGAATCGTTGGTCTGAACATTTTCTAACACTCTTTAGTGCTAACTGTGTAGTCCAAGGCGAAGGAATCCAGCACATTTTACAACATCCAGTGAAAAATTAATTGGATATAGCCCCTACCATGGGAGAGACTCTTAAGGGTACGCAGCAAGTGAAAACTGGCAAGGCAGCTGAGATCAATGGAATCCCACCCGAAATCTGGAAGCACAGAGGTCAAACACTTCATGCTAAATTTCATGAGCTAGTTATGCACTGTTGGGAGCAAGGTAAATTACCATGAGATTTTCGTGATGCAATCATCATCACTCTGTATAAGAAAAAAGCCATAAAGTCAGACTGCTCAAGTTATAGAGGTATAACTTTGCTCTCCATTGCTGGAAAAATTCTTGCCAGAATACTATTGAACCGATTAGTACCTGCTATCGCAGAAGAGCTTCTGCCTGAAAGTCAGTGTGCTTTCAGATCTAATAGAAGTACTACAGACATGGTATTTGTTCTCAGACAACTGCAAGAAAAGTGTAGAGAACAGAATAAGGGGCTCTATGTAACTTTCATTGACCTCACCAAAGCTTCTGACAATGTGAGTAGAAAAGGCCTGTGACAGGTCTTGGAACGATTAGGTTGCCACCCCCAGTTCCTTAAAATGATTATTCTGTTACATGAGTGTCCTGGTTTGAGCAGTAGCAGTCATTTTTCTCCTTCTCGGTGGCTGGTGCACTGCTGTGTTTTGACTTTCGGGCTGGGAATGATTGCTGATAGCAAGTATGTTTTGAGTTACTGCTCAAATGTTTGGTTTGTCCAAGGCCTTTTCTGAGCTCATGCTCTGCCAGGGAGGAGGGTAAGCCGGGAGGAAGGAGGGACAGGACACCTGACCCAGGCTAGCCAAAGAGGTATTCCAGACCATAGCACGTCATACAATGTAACCAGGAGAGACCCGGAAGAGCTGGAGCTCTGGGGGGATGGAGGAGGTATCGGTCGGTGCTCAGTCGGACAGGGTGGGGTGAGTTATGGGTCGGTGGGTGGCAAGGTGTTGTATTCTCTTCACTTGCTATTGGCTTTATCATTATTATTTGTAGTAGTAGTAGCAGGAGTGATTTGTGTTATACCTTAATTGCTGGATTGGTTTTTATCTCAATCTGTGGGAGTTATATTCCTCCGGTTCTCCTCCCCATCCCTCTGGGAGTGGGGAGGTGAGGGGGAAAAAGGGGTGTGTGGTACTGCAGGAGACTGAGGTGGGGTTTTAAACCACGACAATGAGGATCAGCAAGGCCAAGTCAGATATGGCAATGCACTCTCTGAACCTTTCCCAATAACCTATATATGTTCTTACGCCAACTTTATTCACAATCTTCTTCAGCATGATGCTTCAAAGTGCTACAGTAGACCTCAACAAACAAAACGGCTTTTATATTTGATATCATGCTGATGGGAGCTTATTCAATCTAAGGCAACTGAAGGCCCACACTAAGGGCTTAAATCATCTTGTCTGTGAACTGCTTTTTGCTGATGATGCTGCCCTTGTTGCCCACACAGAAGCAGCTCTGCAGCATTTAACATCTTGCTTTGCGAAGGCAGCTGAGCTTTTTGGGCTGGAAGTCAGCTTGAAGAAAACTGTAGTTCTCTACCAACCTGCATCACAAGAACATCATCATCCCCATATTACCATTGGCGAGTCAGAGCTTAAACCAGTTCAGCAGTTCAGCTCTCTGGGAAGCATTATTTTCTCGGATTCCACAATTGACAAAGAGATAGACAACAGAATAGCAAAGGCTTATAGAGCCTTCAGAAAACTCCATACAAGAGTCTGGTGCAACCTGAAGAAAAGCACAAAGATTAGTGTCTATAGAGCCATTGTACTGTCTACTCTTTTATATGGATCTGAATCATGGATTACCTACCGCCATCACCTGTGACTCCTCGAATGCTTTCATCAGCGCTGCCTCCGTAAAATTCTAAACATTCATTGGATTGACTATGTGTTCTTGACCAGGCAGGGGCCACCAGTATCGAGGCCATATTACTGAAATTGCAGCTGTGCTGGGCAGGGCACATATCTAGGATGAAGGATCATTGCCTCCCTAAGATTGTGTTTTACAGTGAATTTGCCACGGGCTGCCGCAAGAGAAGTGCCCCAAAGAAGAGATATAAGGACTCCTTGAAACAATACCTTAGCCTTGGCCATACTGACTACCATCAGTGGTCCACCTTGGCCTCCAATCAGGAGACTTGGAAACACACCATGCATAATGCCATTGTCTCCTTTGAGAACACGCGCAGAACTAGTCTCAAGGAGAAAAGACAACGTAGAAAGAGCTGCTCCCCACCTATACCACCCAAGGAGACCTTTGATGTGCTTTTTGCAACTGGATTTGCCTATCCCACATTGGCCTTTTTAGTCATCAGCACGCTTGTAGTAAGCATGGGTAAAGCCCTTCCCAAATCATCGTTCGCGAAGTCAAGCCACGATGATGATGGTGATTACAAGTGTGCTCCATTATATTATGTAGAAAATACTGTCAATGAATCTCAGAGGGAAAAATGTGGAGCCTCATACAAATGCAGAGTCCCTTCCCTATAACCAGGATGTCATAATATGTCACAGCATCTTTATCAATGGCAGCAACTGTAGTACATTGCTGCAAATTAGACACTTGCTGTCTAGCCATCATATAGCCAATAATGTAAAGGGAAAGTATAGATATGGGACTCTATAGATTTTAACTTTAGAAATATTATTCTCATGTTTATGACTTTTAAATATTTTATGCACTTTTTTTTTTAATTAAAGACATCAATAGGGGAGCCATTATGTATATAATTAATGATCTAGAAAAATTCTCCAGGAGGGAATCTCAAACTTTTCTATTATCTGGATATTCATATTCTCCATTATGTATGAGTAGCCCAACATATAGCATTTAATGTTTTTGTTTGCAGTTCCATTTGTTAAAGGTTAAGAAAAATCATTACCAAAATGACTTAATGCACAGCAGATAATTCTCAATATAGGCTTAACTAAGCTCCCTTTGAACAGGAAATTTTTTTTTACATAAAGATTTAGTATATCTTTGTAATGTAACACAGGCAAAGCAGTTTAATACATAATGCATACAGACAGCTTTGCATAACAATTAGTTGCCAGATTTTTTTCTTTTCTGTTCAAATGGGAGATTAGAAATTAGATGTTTTTGAAGATGTGGACCTTAGGACCATCTAAGAAGGTTTAGTCATTGTACAGACTTGCTGCTTGCTACTTCAAATAAACCATGTGGATATAAGTTAGGGGTGAAGAAAGAGGCCATTCAAGGGCAGCTAACAGCTGGATGGCAATAGTTATATTAGGTCTGTAATTTTTTTCCAGCCCTTTCACTGGAGTTGCATGAATAGATCAGACTGAAGAAAAAGAGGAAGTAAAGGAAGAGGGTTTGACAGAAACAAGAGGTAGTACAGAGCAGCCCATTTAGAAAGCAGTTTTTCTTCAATGTTAATGTGTGTATTGGACCTTGCTGTGTTTTGCTGTAACTTCTCTGATTTGTGTGAAGACATTTTGATTTCTTGGTATTATGTGTTTCTTTACATCCACATACAGGTAATGGGACATGAAATGAATGAGTAGCAGATGTTTGCTTAAGAATTTGAATGAGAGATTCAGAAATTAATCTGGAAAACATACTGGAATGTTTGTTTGTTTCCTTGTTTGAGGAAAATTCTCATGAAATAGCTGGGTAATGCCATAGGTGTGATATTTATCATTGCTATCCAATGTTTTCTGCTCCTGAGAGAGTTGCAGCTCAGGCACATTTGACAGGGCCTGATTTTCTTTGCTGGGCAGTTTAGGCCAATGGGTGCTTCACAGCAGCCTTTTTTTTTACTTTTTTTTCCATAGAGCTTAGGAGAGTTAGGTGCTTCAAAAGTTTACTGGAAAGCATGTGTAACTAAAAAGCAAAAGAAAAATTGTCAGAAAAAAAAAAGAAAGCAGAGCTCCAGAATCAAGAAAGGTAGCAGCTGAGGGAGATACAGCATTGGGGGAGCTCTCTAAAGACCTCTGAATGCAGAAACAGTGAACTTATTTTACTGCTAGGAGACAAAGGGAGAGAGGGTTTTATACTACATATTCCATAGAGGCTTTTGATCATCATTAGAAGCAGCTTGTCTTCCAATTTCTCTGTCCTTTCAACGAGAAGTCAAGACTAGTGGAATGACTGGATCTTCAACAGCAGCAGAGAGTGCTGTCCCCTCACTCATCTCTGCTGGAAAATCCCTGGGAGGTCTTAAATCACAGTGTAATAATACCGTCTGGGAAGTATGCAAATAATTGAATAAACTTTGTAGAAGTCCTTTTAAGGACTATTGAACAGAACTAATTTACAAATGGGTTCAAAATATGCTTATTTGCCTTTAGAATTCTTGGCATTTATGCAGCTGGGTATTCACTTTTGCAGTTCTTCTTTCCCCTGGCTTGCTAAAGCACATGTGCCTTGAGACCACCAAACTAATCATGGGAATTGCTGAATAGCTTTTTTCTTTACTCATCTGTGGTTGACTCTCTGTTGGTTTGTTTTCCCTTTGTTTGTATAATCTTCTGCATTTCAAAATAGACTAAGTGGATTTATGAGAGCAGTATTTTGCAATTTGGTGTTTGAGTGGATTTCTTTAAGAGGAGCCTTAAGAAGCAGGGGAGATGATCAGGGTGGGACAGCTACACTAAAAATGAAACAGAGGAAAACTATGATTCAGATTCTAGTTAATCCAAAGATTTTTGGATCAGCCTTCAAATAAGAAATTAAGACAATGTTTATGAAAAGGTATCCCCTACAAGCCTTTGCATCTTTGATCAGGTTGGGCTTGACCAATTTCTCCTAGATTATACTGAAAAAAATAAATCTAAAGATAAATGGGTAATTTTGGATCCAGAAACATGAAGGGAGAAATGAGTACAAAGTTTAGAAAAGATGGCCATTGAAATTAGACTCCAAAGTCTAAAACACTTAAATGCATATCTCTGGCATCCTTTATGCATTTGTATCCCATTGAAAACCCTGATGGGTTTACAGTTTTGGTTTGGGGTTTTTGGACTGGGATAGAGTTAATTTTTTTCCTAGTAGCTGGAACAGTGCTGTGTTTTGGCTTTAGTCTTAGAATAATGCTGATAACTGATGTTTCAGTTTTTGCTAAGTGGTGCTTACCCTGGTCAAGGGCTTTTCAGTCTCTCGTACTCTGCCAGTGAGGAGGGCCACAAGGAGGCAGAAGGGAGCAAAGACAGGACACCTGACCCGAGCTAGCCACAGTGATATTTCATACCGTTTTTCATGCTCAGTTTACAAGATGAGGGAGGAAAGGACAGGTTGCTGCTTGGGTCAGGCTGAATCTTGGTTAACAGGTGGTGGGCAATTGTTTTGTGCATCACTTGTGCTTATTGGTTTTTTCCTTTCCCCATTTAGTTTTATATTCTCTCCCCTTGTTATTTCCTTTATTCTTAGTAGTAGTAGTAGTGCAAGTATCATACTGTATATACTTTTTCCCCTTACACCGTTTTTATTATGCAAGAGCCTTGGAAAGTCATGAGGTTCTGCGCCTGACTTTGCCTTCGTTGAAGTATTCCCACATCAGGTCCCTTGAACTCTGTAATGTTCCTTCAGATACAAATTTTGATGGGGTTGTAATTTTTGACTGTGTAGCAAGATATGCTGCTACTGATGATGAAAGGTACTAAGCAAAGCTCAAATATTTTTATTAATTGAAGTGCTAAGTTGGTTTGGCCAGTTATAATTTCAGTAATGGTCTGGATAAATTTCTTAACTGAATTAGTTATGTCCTGGTCTATGGTAATGGAAATATCTGCATCAAGCTTGATTTCAACTTCTTTTGAGATATGACTGCATAAAATCTTATCCTACTGTGAGCATTGCTATGCAAAACCCAGTATCTTAAAACTTAGCCCATAAATCTGGGAAACTGTAATGGAAAATAATGCAGTTTTGCTGATGATAGTGTCTTGCAGTGGGGCTGCAGTCTGTGTGCTTGTATTGGCTACATCAGACAAGGCACCTCTTGGCAGAAGACTGTGGTAGAGGCGAAGGGTCTTTACTGACTTTTTTTTTGTCCTTTTCTTTTCTTTCCTTTTCTTTTCTCTTTTCTTTTCTCTTTTCTTTTCTTTTCTTTTGATAATTATTACTGGCAACCGTTAACTTTTCAAATGAATAGGTGTGTGGAGGTATGCAACTTCATCAAGAGTGCACAGATACCAGAGCTGCTTTTAATTTGAGAGACTTAGAGTCATATTAATGATTGTCTCTGGTAACTAATGCTGTCAGGGACTCTGGGTGTGCCACCTTCTCCCATGTAGACCTCAATGCTGAAATGGATAGAAGAGTGCTCAAGGTTGTTTTAAAGTTGATGTGATTTATTGGTTGCAACAATATTATTATTGCCAGTTAACTTGAACCTAAGGAGAATTTGGTACATTTTTTTTATATATTTCTCTGCAGGTTTCTTCCTGTATCTAGCAGGGTGAAAGAACAGTATCATGTCCTTAGAACTTACCAGTAAAGATAAAGTATTTACAACATGTCTCTGAGCACCACTGCATGGATGATGGAGCACTCCTAAAAGAATATATGTGAAGGAAATAAACCCATTAATTGAACAGAATTATTGTGCACCAAAGCTGCATGTTTGAGAGGTCTCCACAGTATTCAAAGAACTGTTGAACCATTTGGCACATCCCTAATAAAAAACCTTTATCCATTAGCCCCATTGGCTCATGCTTAAGCAAATTAACTCTTTTATATGTAGATTTAAAGAAAATGGTGTGTTATAATTGTATTATTCTTTTGGGGACAGTAAACCTCTCTTCAAACAGCTTGAATATTAGTACAGCCGTTTTTCTTTCAGCCCTACTAATCACAGCCAATTTAGCTTGCACAGCCAGAGTCAGGGTGCGTGTTACAGGACATTCTGGCAATGGCAATGAACAAATCCCATAGGTACTGGGGTTTAGTTTATAAAAGGGTTTTATCTGAAGTTAATGTAAATTTATCTGGATTCTTGCTGTTTGTGAAATCGTGTTGCTGGTACTTAGGATATGTGTAGTTTGGAGGCCACCTGATAGAAGCCTGTCATATGATTGATTTCAGAATGGGATTTTTGAATGGGAGACCTAGGGGATTAAATGGGAATTGTAGTCATTATGAAAGAAAAACACAAACAAACAAGCAAGGCCCCCCCCCCCCCCCCCAAACAACAACAGCAAAAACCCCACCCAAACCAAAACAGCCAACCAAACAAAATGAAACATCCATCCTGCCAGTCACTCAGGTTTCTTTTCCCATTTTCTAAATAATTTGAATCTTATTTGACTTAGGTGGGATTTTGTACCTTTTCCATCCAGCATTAGGAGTGTTCCAGATACTGAATCATAATGAAACAGACCCATAGATGCCTAGACAAATGTTTAGGCAAAGTTTTCCAAAAGTGAAAACCAGTTGCTGGGATCTGATACTTTCATTTACTGAAAGTGCTGAATACCTGTTTTCTGAAAACTGGGCTCTATGGACATGACTTGTTCTGACTTCTTTTACTTGTAAAGCTAAATGTACCACATTTAATTGCTGTAATCTCCTGAGATTACTGCACAAAGCTGCCTAAGAAACTCCAAACATATGTGTTAAGATATTTGGACTTTGTTTTTGTTTTGTTTTGTCTTTTTCTGTAGTATATAGAAGGTAGTCTGTTATAAAATTTAACTTTGGATTTCCATGGATATCTACTGGAATTTAACAGCATGAAATATCTATTAATACCTCCTTTTCTTTACAATCTATGTCTTCTATTGTCAGTCTTGTGGGTGTGCTCTTACAAAGTGGAGCAGATGACTTATCCCAAGCAATTCCAGTGCAGTTAGTTGACTGTCTGCATCTAACATAGTCTCTCTAGGAAGGAAACTGAAGCATATTATTAGCAATGAGGATATCTTTTTCAGGAAAACCGCTTACAGTGACTGTAAACTCTGGTTTGTCTTAAGGCCCAGCTCTGTCTGCATTTTTTATGTTCTTCTATAGAACAGTGGGCTCCCACATGAGCCAGCATCATTACCAAAATCTCATTTTCCCCTGGGCTTTCTGAACTACCTGGTAAGTGTCTCGGAGCTTTCATTTTTGTAAGAATTTCAGTATCTGACATCTGAGGTCAGGCAGCTTGGCTGCTATCAAAAGAGAGTTATTTAAATTGGGTTCTGATAGCAGAGAACGTAAGTAAGATCAAGAGCAAGATGAGATTCAAATATCCAGCTTGTTATGGACACGGGGTTTTGAATTCCACTAAGAAAGGCAGATGGCTTTTTCAAATTATATGCTGCAGGATATAAAAGAGCAAGCAGGTTTATCTCACAGGACCATGAGTTGCCTTCAGTTTGCACATGCAGATTACATTGGTTTGAGTCCCAGTGTATTCTGAGGGCATGATATACAGTCCAAACCTGACAAATCTCTTAAGGGGAACAGTGTTCATCCAGTTTGTTTGGCACTGTTTAAAGTTGAAAATTGGCACTTTTAAAATGGCTAGATTCAGCATGCATGTGGATCTCTCAGGCTGCTGTTGTGTATTCTGGAATATGATATGCAGGTTTTCTGTTACTGGTATTCCAATTGTGCTTAAATAAAAAGACCAATTGCAAGGCCCAGGCTGATCACTTGTAGTTTCTGAAAATAAACAGTCTGTGTCTGTTCTTTCATTTATGGTATATTAGTCACCTGTAAGACTTGTGTAGCTTTACTGAGAAACAGAAAAGACCACTGCAAATACAGTGTCATCATTGGCACTAAATTACAGGTAAACAATGAGGTGTGATGAGAGCCTAAAGGGTGGCTGAGGTGGACCCCTACTTCCACTAAAGTCAGTGACATTGCAATGTTTTCTCATGAATAATTTGGGCCCTAATTTAATGCAACTTCTTTCTAAGCCCTTTAGGTGTAAGTTACACTGTTTCTGATGTGCATTTACATTTCTGGCATCTTAGACTTTCAGGATTTTTAGTCTCACCTAAAGGGGATGATATTGTCTCTGCTCCTGGCCAGGAACTGATAACATTGTTCACTGATGTTAATTAGTCTGCTTAGACTGTCCAAAGGTGGTAAGAGACATAACTTCCAAGAAAACTTAGGAGGTATTTCCATTTTCTTTGATTTCATGAGATAAAAAATTATCCATTATGGATTTGGTGAAGATTAGGAACTGTAGAAATATTATTATTACTCAGTAATTGATTTATTCAGTGGTCTGTGAGGGTCATCAGTTTGCTTTTGGAGGAGTGCAGCTTATCTCCAGCTGTAATTCATAACCATTGCTTCAACTCTTAGCATCAGCGGGTTGTTTAACCTTGAGGCTACTTGCTGTATCAGTGCTGATGCCTAATGTGCAAATGTGCTGTTTTGTAATGCAGAGATTGTACCTCAAACGTCCTACCTTACAGACTACATTAAGTTTTCTAGAAGGTGAAGCATTATTTTCCACATCTCTCCTGGGATGTATAGAAAGCCTACTGAATTCTTTAAAGACTTGGCATTTAGTTTGCTTACAAATCTCTTACTATTATCAGATACCAATGGAAATACATAATGTAACACATAAAAAAAGAAATGATGTTTCAGCATTATGTAAAAATCACTGTTGTTCCACTTACTTTGTGATGTTCTTTGAATGCCAGAAATGGTCCTTTGGCATCTTATATGAGTCTTATTTATTTCCATGTTCAGCATGATATGAAGGTAGATTTTAGGGTGCTTGAAGCTGTTGGATTCCCTGTCATCTAGTTTCCATTGAAGCCTGCTGGGGGAACAACTGCTGCACTAGTGGGGAAAGAGGAACTGAAAATTTTATTTTTTAAGAGCATCTCTGCAGTTCTGCTTTTTAAGAAGTAGCTCATATTCTGCCTTCATCTTGACACCCCAAAAATTTCACATGCAATTTATTCTAAATGTGAAATTTTCCCTGTTGGGGGGGGGGGGGGGTAATTTTGGCACTCTAACTTTCTGCAGTAATTAGAAAGTCACTTTTTTATTTTCCCATAAACTTCTTACTTGCAGACAGTTTTCAGGGTAATTAAATTGTTTAAGTAATTAAGGTGATATTGTACATAACCTTATTTGCAATGTAATTAGCACCACTAGAAGAAAAGTACAAGCAATTCATGATTTAATCCAAGTGAAGATTGTTTTGAGTTTTAGGTTTGAGTTTTTGTGCTTTCAATCCCTTCACACCTACCTCTGTAAGAATGAAAGTAAAGTAATGCAAAAAATGTTTAAAATTTCAATGGGACAATCGCATGGGAACAGAACTGATTTATATCTGTATAGGTAGGAAATAGAATAATTTTTATCTATGCTAAGTCATGTCACCTTGTATTTCAACAGGTACTTGGGATCCCTGGTTTCTTCTAGGTTAGACATTGATTCACTGTCTGGCCTTAGGTAATATATTATCACGCTTACAAATTTTAGTGCTTGTAGCTACATTCACATACTTAAATAAGTGACTCGAGTAGTGTCAAAAATCAAGTAATTTATGTAACTGTGTAACTATGGAACACAACTCCAGTTCTGCAAAGCTAAGGATATCTTAATTTTACAGTGATTAATGCTGTTCACTTAAACATTTGCATAACTCTTAGTAGGTAGGGGAACCGGGTGTCTAATTTGAAGTAATAACTTTTGGATGCTCTGTCATTCTCTAAGCGTGTCAGTTTGTGTGTAAAATATTTCCTTTTCCACAATGTCTTTGATTCTACAAAGACTGTTTTCTTTAGTAGGCCGTTCACCAGCAATTACAATGTCCATTGAATGTGTGTAATTAGAGAAAGGTTGACTAACTAATGAAATTATGTTATGACAGCTATTGGTAAGAAAAAGTAAACAGTGGTTTATGGAAGATTCTTCAATGAAAAATGTGTAAATATTTAGGTAGCAGCTACTTCTCTTTAATGAATAATCTTTTGGAAAAAAGACAGCTGTATCAAGTATCTAACTCTACAGCTTCCTGGTTCTGACCCTAACAAAAAGCTTTTAGTGAGATGGCAAACAGTTCTCCTGCAGTCTAAGAAAAAAACACTTTGGACATTTATTACATTTTCATAGAGGGGAATAAGGGTTAGAATACATATCTCTTTATACTAATAATTTTGCAAGTGATTCTCGTTTCATCCTCAAGATAAATAAGTACTATGTGAAAAAGGCAGGATAAGCTGCTGAAACAAGTCTTTCTGGGATGGAAATAACTATCCCTGTGTGGACAACGTCTGGCTATTCCATCCATTATGTACCTAATACAGTCATGCAGCTTTGACTGCAAATTACATATATGCCCTCCTGTAGTCAACATCCACTTTGCTCCCTTGGTTTCTTTTCAAGAATAGCTGTGATTTTCCAGGCTTAAGTAAAGAATGAATTTATACTTTGAAATGATGAGAACTTTTCTCTTAAAAAATACATGACTGGAGTTAATGCTGTGTTTTGTGAAGTAAGTTAATATGATTTCCTGCAAATTTAAAATTATGACCCTTTCTTTTAAATTGCTTATGATGTTTAATCAGCAAATCAAGACATACTTCAACTCTAATTAAAACTCAGTGGAAACGCAGAAGGGTAATGGACATAGGACAGGAAATCATCTGAAAATTGAAGAAGTGGTACATTACAGAAAATGTTTATGGCACATTTGCATTTTCAGAAGGCAGATACAGTTGCTTCTCCTGCATCAGTTATCAGTTCTAATAATTAGCTGCAGTATAATTAACCACTAAATCAAGGAGGAAGCTGTAGTCCTGTTTCCTTGATAAGAGGTTTCAATATTTCTGTATTCACAGTTTGAAGCAGCTATATCTTTTTTAAAATTACTCTAGTACAGCTCATTTGCATTCATAAGCATGAGTAAATTTTACAACCCTCAATCTTGCTGTTCCATATGATCTTCATTCCAGTTTCTGTCAACAAAATCCTCTTAGGTTGGGTAGAGAGTCATGTTAGCACTTTGTGCTTTTGGCCAGGCCAAGCTAGCTAGAAGCCATCTGGCTTATATAAGTTGTGTCATTCACAATAGCTGAATGTCAGACTCCCTCTATCTTTTCATAAGTTTTATTAAGTGTGGTTGTTTGTCATATCTAGATGAGATGCTTCTGAATCTTAGTGTTGCTGTTTCTTGTGCCCTTGGATTATTAGCTGTGCATCCTTCCCCCACCTCTCTATTTTTTTCAGTGACTGTATGATTATAGTAGCAAGCATGGTAAAATATACTAAGATGGATTTTTTACTGATGTAGTTTCAATAACTGCTGGGTCTTGAGAAGTTGATACATGGTGTAGAAAGATTATATAATGTTTTAAGGAGTGGGAGGAGAAAAGTTCTTTTTCCACCCATCTGTGCTTACATTTAATAAAGACCCTGGGATGGGTGTGGTTTGTTAGACAAGACAAACAGAACTTTATTTTATATGGTATCAGAAAAGGAGTGCAACCTACTTCTGTGCATGCACTATATGATAAATGACTATTGTATTTTCTTTCAAAAAAATTTTTTTTTCATAATCATTTTCTTTTAGACTAGTATTGCTAAAATATTGTCCCTGCTCAGAAATTACTTCTTTTATTCGATTCTGGACATATCTAGAAGCTTGACAGATATGCTGCCTAGTACACAAGGTGCTTGCACCAGCACACAGGAGATTATATTCTAGTTTCAAGCTCATTTTCTGATCCATTGGATAAATTGAAAGAAGTAATTTCTGGTTGCTCCTTTAGTTAAGTGGGGATGATGCTATGAACTGTCCTTTGTAGAGAGCTACAGTTCTTTACAGAAAATACTACTACTTCCTAGTCATTTGTTACAGCATTCAGGGTTAGAGAAAGGGTAGTCAAATACTGCAGCCTGCTGCCCAAAAAAGAAGTTGTATGCCAAATCATTTTAGTGCATTAGAATTAAAATAAAAGGAAGATGCAAGTAAGATTTCAGTGGAATTTTTATTTCTAAGGATTTTGCCCAGTTTAGAATTTCTGCAATAAAATAAGGCATGTTCTCTGTATGCTGCTGGAGATTTTGGGCATTGTGCTAGTAGTGTTTTGGTTGGCTTGGGTTTTGGATTCGGTCTGTTTTTCTTTGTGGGTTTTTGATGTTTGTGGTTTTTTTGTTTGGTGTGTTTTTTGTTTTTAAATCAGATCTGCTGTTCTGAAGTTCAGTGTCTACATTGGGTATATATTGCAGTGAAGGGCAGCAATATTTTTGTAAGAGATGTGTGTGACTACATATAAAGCAAGAATTGTCTGTCACTTCCTATTCATAACTATGGTTCCAAAGAATATGTTGATATGTTGGGGATAGTAGGAGAGACATTCTTAAAAAAATGAAACATCCATATTTTCCTCAGCTCTTAAAAATTACGCAATTAACAAAAGAAAACATTGTTAACTAACTAAAAATATTAATGAATAAGTTTAAGTTAATGTGAAATTAATTTGATGAGTCTTATTTACCCAGGTTTAATAGCTTCATTTCTCATTAAACTGTCCAAATTCCAGGAGGATCTGATAGTTGTTAGTAATGTGAAACTTGTGTTAAAATAAACAGGAGGAATTAACATGTGATGCATATAAATATAATTCTGAGTGAGTTCATTTGTTAAAGTTAGCTCACCAGGAATTTTGCTGGAATTCAGGATTGATGTTTTCAATTTATCTTATGGTGAAGAAAAGTTGTATTTACAGATGGAAGGGTTCTGATGAATGCAGCACTTAATTTTTTGCCATCCAATAAAACTAGAATGACACTGTGTGAACCTAGGAGCTCTTGTAATCTGTGAGAAGTCAGGAGAAATCATATTACAGTAATTGACTTCAGTAGGATGGAGGCTTTCTTTAATAATTTCTTGAGGTTTTAAGTATTTTTGCATTCTATTTTAAGACATTTGCACACTGGTGAAAGCAGTGCTTCTAATCAAAATGGGCTATATTTTATTCAGACCTTGGAGACCAAGTAGGTAGAGCTAATTGGCTTATAACTGACCTGTTTAAAAGATGTCAAAATTGGCTGTTGGCTTTTTCTTTATAACATTAGTTTGATTGACTGAGTCTGGCAGCAAGATATGAAATATTATGAACCCAATTCATTAAAATTGTCCCCATTTTAGATCATTACATATTTTCAGACCAAATGGAATGTACTTGCAGTACAAAAGAAATATGGATATGTAAATTACTAACTCATCAGCCATTACTAACTCATCAGCTACCTCCTTCTCCTTCTGTTCTCCCTGGAATGAAAACTATGGTTGATTGCCCGTCATGCAAGGACTCAATGCAAGAGCAATGTGCATTCCATCACTACATCAGAATTCTGCCTCTCACATTAACTGGGAAGGGATTTTGTTTATTTGGACAATAGTTTTATTTCACGTTTTTTAAATCATAGACTTTTACTCTGCTAGGTACATAGCTACCCTTTCTCAGGTGATCGATTCTGTTACACTGTTAGTAGAATTTAATTTTGAATGTGGTATAATTAGGTGATGGTTAGATGCATGGTAAGTGGTTGTGGTCTGAAGAAACTGCAGCTAGTGGTCATCCACCATGTAAGAAGATGGGACATTGGGAAGCTTCAGTGTCTTGAATGCACATATATTTTGTACATATGTACTTTATACCTGAGCACTATTTGGTATAGAGGAAGATACTGATCTGTGGTCTTAAACTGGGCTGTTAGCTTAAGTCAGGACCTAAGGGATTATTTTAGAAAAATTACTGTTGAAACTGGGTATCCTTATGTTATCTCACTGTTTTGCCACAGGAGGTAATACCTTTTCAGAGACAAAGTATTGTTTCTCTAAATGCAGGTGGAGGTGGGGTTTTGCTGAGAGTTCATCTTTTCAGGTAGTGTTTATGCTGGAAATCATCTCACTAAAGTTTGCCTAGGGCTACCTTCCGACTGCTGCATTCTCTAATGTCTTTGGCTTTCTCCCCTCTTAGGTCCTTGCTCCTATCTTTGTCTTGTAAGTTGTACAAAGCAGGCTATGTTCTTTGAAATGTATTTTACCTGTGCCTGTGCAAATGAGCTCACTGCCTGAGTCTGCAACCACATGTGATGGAAACACTCCAGCAGAACGGATGATATGCCTCATGCTAGGCACAAAGTAACCTTCAGCATCATGGCCTTGGGTACCTTAACAGACCCCTGTATAGACTCTCTGCTTTACAAGGCTCTAAAGCACCCTGTATTCTGCTTGCACCTCCCACAGTAGGAGCAGTAGGGTTCTTGATACAGTGACTTTAAGGAGTGCAGGTATAGAGATTTGTCCTTTGGCCAAAGGCTTCTGCTTTTTTAGTGCAGAATAATGGTACAGACACAGCTAAAATGACATTAAACCACATTTTCTGCCCACATAAAGCTGTTAAAAACAACATGTATGATTTACATTGGTGCTATTCCATATGCATTTGAGCTATGTGTCTCAACCAAGCCTTTGGAGTTGCCCATTAATATAAATTGTTTGCTCATTTTGGCAAACCCCAGAAAATCCTAAAGGGGCCAAACCTAACTGAAATACTCATTATTCTTATAACAAATGTTTCATTCAGCATCTTTACCTGAAAAGTTTAGCCCCTTTTTCTTGTTTTACACATTAAATAGCTTTTTCAAGTTCTGCATTTGAGCACAGAAGTCACAACATAATGAGTATCAGTCTTCTGAAAGAGGTAATGTGCTGGGGAGGATTTGCCTTTTGTGGTTTTGTTTTTTTGCTTTTTACTTATATTACATTACAATTCCAAATGTAGTAAGTTTCAGAGATGTTGCTACATACTTATGTTCATCTGGGTGTTCCTTAGCAAATATTTTGACAGCAAAGTGAAAATATAATTCTTCCATTATTACATGCTTTTTCCACATCAGTTACCCCCACACAAGGTAAAACTTTCAGTCATGCTCCATTTCCATTCTTTGTATTTCAGTCCTCTGTTTAGATGTAGGGGGCTCAGGTAGAAGTCTGGCATCATTTGCAGAAGCCTTGTAAGCATTGGGGGAGGGGAGGGTATAAAAATATAGTTAAAATAATGACATGTCTTGGTAACAGAAATTTAACCTAATTGCCAAAAATCTTGTTGCTTGTGCTCCATGTTCTGTGTTGAAAGGTTTCCATATTGTTCTCTTCCACAGTGACCAGGTAACAAACCAAAGCCATAGCACCCAGCCTCATAAAGTACTGTTGGTTGGGGGTTTTTTTCTTGTATTTTTTTTTTGTTTGCTTGTTTGTTTTGAGTTTTTTTCTTGTTGTTGGCTTGGTTTTTTTTTTATGAAAAAGAAGGAATAATCTCTTGCTCTTCTCATCAAAGCTTTATAGCATGGTAAGGCTTCCCTTTTCCTTGGATTTGGCTTGGAGATATACTTCCGGCTCTGCAGTGAGCCTTGCAGCCAGACTCTGGGTAGGAAAAGGGAGGATCTGAGGCTTTGTTATATTGGTTAACAGGCATTTCAAACTGGCCAAATTAGTGGTAATTATGACAGCATCATTGTCTGGAAAAGTGATCGGTAATTTCAACCATCTACTATACGCAACTACTGGACTTTCTCCTATATAAATAAAAATACTGTTAATTACTAGAAGTAACTGTGATGAGGGTTTCTTATGCACATGCAAGTGTACATGTGTATACAGTGTATAAGGGAAATTCGTAGTAAAAATCAAGGCTTAGCCAAGTTTTGTTAACTACTTCAGCCATTTTGCTAGAATAAAACTTGTAAGAGACAAAAAGCTGTCATTTCTATTTAATGCAACTTATTTCCTTCCATTTCACCCAAGCTTTCCAGTGGCTATTTTACTGGTGAAAATTTTGATTTTTCATTCTAGTGTGCCACATTATAATTTAGTTAAAAATATATAATTATATGATTATATACAATTAAGTATATAATGATATATAATATACAATTATAATAATGTTTACATTATATAGTTATAATAATGTTTACATAATTATGTTAACTTTATAATACCATTGGATAGATGATAGAAAGCACAGTGATTTGTCTCCAGTCTTTCTGCAGTCCATCTGAGGTCTAGTGCACAACCTGATTCTATTAATGTCAAATTCATGTTGTTTTCCATGATTTACACAAAGTGAGGACCAAAGTTCAGCTAATTTTAATCTATTGTAATTTTATGCTCTCTTGAACCATTCTTACTGATTTGAGGACTTGATAGTAATCATTATTAAATGGGGGGATGGCTTTAAACTGGAAGAAGAGGGATTTGGATTAGATATTAGGAAAAAAATCTCTGTGAGGGTGGTGAGGCACTGGAATAGGCTGCCCAGATAAGTAGTGTTAAAGATCAGATTAGATGGGACTTTGAACAACCTGGTCTAGTGGATGCTGTCCCTGCCCATGGCAGGGGCATTGGAACTAGATGACCTTTAAGACCCCTTCCAACCCAAACCATTCTGTAAGTCTTTCAGTATTTATCTTGTCTACTCCCTGTCTACCTACCATTTTCCCTTTCAAATTCTGCTAAGAACTTTAGTTTTTTCTTACCATCTTTCCCCCAGCACTCTGTGCATCCTGCTTTAACCAGTCTGTCTTTTTGTTTGTTTGTTTGTCTTATGTATTTATGGATTGGAATATGTCATTTGCTGTACATCAAATCCTTTGGTGCTCCCTAGACAGCCTTGACTGTGTGAATTAAATGAGGGCTGTGTAGTGGTTGATGTCGTAAGTAATCTTAGGCTTATTTTTCAACTGTCTGCTGTTGGGCTAGTTTATCACTTTCCTGATGTGGCATGCATAAGGGTGCCCTGAAGGCTGCTACTTATATTAGAAATCTCATTCTCTGAAGTCTATGGCTCATCTGGATGCAGGGCTGCAGCTTTTTTCCTCTTAGGTATGCATTTATGTTACAGGATGAGACATACTTTGTGGGGGAAAAAATGTGAAGGGAAGGCTTGTATCTCATGAGTATCTCTGGAGTGCAGGTAGAAACATCCACCAGCAGAATGATACTAGAACCACTTTTAGAGCTCCATGTAGTCTAACCCATTTGTGAACTGAAGAGAGGCTATGAACTGGGATGATTATGATCCTAAAAGTTCTTTTACTGCTGCTTTCAGTGTGGTCATGCATTTCTCCTCCTGTTGAGTGATTACCTCTTTTCAGGAAGAGCTGAGCTTCTTCTACAGTCATGGAAATTGTTCCTTCTTATAGAATATGGAGAAAGATCAGAACTGAAACTTTAAATTTAGTCAGTCAACAGGTAATCAAACCTAAATAGGAAAGTTGCAAAACTTGAGTTAGATGCAGCAAGGTTCTAATTACACATCGTCTTGCATTGTAAAGTAAAATTCCCAAGGTATAATTGCACTTTTTTTTTTTTTTGTAACCTGTACATGCTCTTGATTTCATCTAAAGTAACAGCACATCAAAACAAGTTCTTGCTGGTGTTCTGCTTCAGTCCTTGACTGTCCTTTGTAAAACACACCACACTGCAGTGGCACAAATAATTACCAACATGCTCTATGACACTTCATGCACATCTTGAAGGTAAGTCAGGAGACTTCTACGGGGTAATGAACCATCTCAGCTTTACGCAGCTCATTGTCAGAATGACATCTGGTTTTAGTAACTGATAGTAAGAGATGATGTAAGGCATTCTACAGCTTTCTTCTGACTGTTTCTAGGCATATTTATCAGGAAAACTGCATACAGCTCCCAGCTATATAGTGGAGCTGTAATCAGATAATTAAATAAATACAAGAAAAAGGTGCTGTCCTTTCATGTATGTTTTCCTTCCATGTCCTTGAAAGCTAACTTGTAAGGCTGTAGTTAGAGTCACTATAATATTTGTAAAGCGGATTTTTCTTATACTTAGTTGCATTATGTAACGCAATGTTGGTTTACCGTGGTACAATATTTTTGAGAAGCTTAGATCTGAATATGAAGCTGATACCATATCTAACAAGAAAAAAAAATAAAATGCTGCAATTTAGGTGGTTGTAATGTAGTTACTGAGCTAATGTGAAAACTACCTCGTCTCCATGTGCTTTTTTGGGTGCAGTTCATAGACTGAGACTTCAGGTTGTTGTGAGAAACTGTTTTTATCTACAGTACTTTTTATAGTATAGTACTTTATATATGACTGCATAAACTGGTTGTGGTTCACTGGGACTCCAAGTTGTCATCAGTGTATTATGGGGTCCTCATTTTAGCAAAAATGTGCCTGGTGTCCCTGGAAAGTGCTATGATGTGGGAGTCCAGGGGGTGCACCTCACCCTGTCATTGGCTTGCACTCTAAATGCGCACAGATTGCTTCATGTCACTTTGTGCCAGCTTCACCACCTGCTAAATAAAGATAGTACACACCTTTCCGATGTGCTTTGTGACCTCTCGGGGTGTCATAGCTTGTCAAATAGTCACTAAAGATTCGGTAATTCAGACAATTAATTACAACCTTTTCTTGAATCTCAGTTTCATTTTTATTGCTTTTGAAGACTGTTTTCTTTGTTTCTCAAACCCCATAGCATGTTGCAGTTCTTTTTCTGAGCGTTTCCTTTTCTTATCTGACAGGTTTGATATGTGGAAGGCAGTTTTATCTGACACACTGTACTTTGTCTAATGACCTTGGCAATCAACAGAAGAAATAATTAAGCATTTAAAATGATTCTTGGAATATTCTAAAAATAAAATATTGGTCAGAGGCTGGTTTTGTGATTTCTGAATTTGTCAGTAAATTTTTGGGTCATTCTGTGCCTATTCTTTTTCCTTTCTGTCTTTTGCATGGCTCTTTGAAAAGCTCTCATGGTAGTTAGCACAAGCTGTCCTTCTCTTTTATTCAGTGAATATACAGTGCTACTTATTCAGTCCCTAAGTGTATGAGTTGAGTTTCTCTGCTCTTGTGTGCACTCCTTCAGGTGAGACTTGGATATGTATGTCCTGCTAAAGCCTATGAGCCGGGATTTTTGTTTGTTGGGTTTTTTGTTGTTTGCTTGTTTGGGGGTTTTTTTGTGTGTGTGGTGGGTTTTTTTGTTTGTTTGGGTTTTTTGGTGGTTTTTTTTTTGGTTGGTTGGGGTTTTTTTTGGGGTGGGGTCTGAGTTGTGGGGATGAACATTTTGGTTTTGGTTGTTCTACTGAAAACATTTGTTCAGAAAGATGTCTTCACTGTAGGGAATCTTCCTAGCACCTGAAATTCTCAGCCACAGAGTTGACTGTTGCTGTTGAAAGATATTAAGGCAGGAATGGTACTACTTCTCCACTCATTACTGATCCCAGATCCACTTGGGAAATGACAACGCTGAATAATTTCATGTTGTGTAGGCTGAAAGGCTGGTTCAATTCAGTCCAAATCTCTTCCAAAGAATCTTGACCTAAGCTTACTTTGAGCTGTAAGATGAACTTTTGCAAGTAAATGTGTGTAACTTCTAATAAATCAAAGCACTTGTAAGCAGAAAAAGCCCCAGGGATTAATAGATCTTTTCAGAAAGGCTTTGTTGGGTTTTTTTTTTAAGACATCTTGCTCTTCTTACTCTCTACTAAGGTTATCTGGAAAGTATCAAGGTAATTACATTCAGCTGGGGGGGAGGTGAAGGCAGCACCTGTACTGCTTTTACTTTCAGGATGGTTACCTGATATATTTCATGTCAATGATACAAACTCTAGACAAAATGTAACCCCAGGGTGTCATGGTTTAAACCCAAATTGCACAGCTCGTTGACTCACTACCCCCTTTCCCCCCCAACTCCCAGAGAGTTGGGGAGGAGAATCCAAAGAATGTAGCTCCCGTGGGTTGAGATACGAACAGTTTAATAAGTAAGGTATAACACAAATCACTCCTGCTACTACTACCAATAATAATAATGATAAAGGAAATAACAAGTGACGAGAATACAACACCTCACCAGCTGCAGACCCGTAACTCACCCCACCCTGCCCGACCGAGCACTGACCAATACCTCCTCCATCCCCCCAGAGCTCCAGCCCTTCTGGGTAACTCTCCATTACATCCTGGGTATGACGTGCTATGGTATGGAATACCTCTTTGGCTAGCCTGGGTAAGGTGTCCTGTCTCTCCTTCCTCCCGGCCTCCCCTCCTCCCTGGTAGAGCATGAGGCTCAGAAAGTCCTTGAACAAACCAAACATTTGAGCAGTAACTCAAAACATGCTCGCTATCAGCAACCGTTCCCAGCCCGAAAGTCAAAACACAGCACTGCACCAGCTACCAAGAAGGAAAAAAATGACTGCTGCTTCTGAACCCAGGACAGAGGGTTAACCAAATATGAATTTATGGTGTCAAGCAATAGTTGCAGCCCCACAATGGGTGCTTTCTAGAATCTATATGGCACTATAAGAGCATTTCACAGAAGCTGTGTTCAGTATGTGTTGTGGACACTGAGGTTTTGATAGACTCAAATGACAAATGCCCTTCTAAAATTATCTGACATAACAACCTGCTTAGCATAAACCAGTAGAATTTGATAAATGGTTCTTTTATCAAGCTCATAATTTTTAATTGAGCTAGAAAATAATTTTTTCAAGACATCAAATAATGAATCATCCTTCTATGCCCAATTTAATGGTTAATTATCCACAAAAAAAATGTATTCTTGCATCCATACATAAAAGGCTCATGTTTTCAAAATTTGAATTTTATTCTACTTTGCCTAAAGAACTCTCTATGGTCAGTAATCCACTTGTCACTTTTATATGTGATGCTACAGAACTTCCCTGATTTTTTTTCGATTTTTCTGCAAAATGTGTATGGATCAGGTATAGTGCTACAGGACTAGTGCCCATCTTATACTATAGTATGTTATCTTTGTGTTTCCATTACTGCACCATGCTTGCATATCCAGCTTAAACTCTCAAGGACAATCTATTTTACAAGGACAATCTATTTTACAGGCACTTAAGTAGCTTTAAATATCATGAAAAAAGTACGCGTATAAAATGTTATACCCAGTATGGGTATAATGGTTATAAAATGTTGTATCTAGTGGGAATGTCTGGTCCTGTTATTGCTGCTTCACTACTGAAGCAAAAATACTGTTGAAGACAGGTTTGAAATGAGCAGTAGTGTGTGTTTTCAGTAGCTAGGTGTAGAACAGAGCTATGTGTAAAGCTGTCACTCTGGTGTTGGATATAGCTTGGCAAGATCAAGACTTGACAGTCTTGGTTACAATAATTTTCTCAGAAGTTGGTATTACCTAGAGCAGCCCCAAAGTTCTTCTCTTGACATATCAGAGGCAAAAGCAGAGAGAGGCATTGGACATTATATGATTGTATTTGCACTGCTAATCTTACTGGTAATATGCTTTATTTTAAGGATCTGTCCCACTAGCTTCATGGTCAGATCAAGACTAACATGTTACTTGCTATGGTGAAGCATTTATGATGAGAATGTTCAGCTTTCCTAACAAAGTTAGTAAGGTGTTTTTTCCTTTCGTTAACCAATTACTGAGAAATCATTTTGTTTGACAATTACTGTGTGTCGAAAATGCCAATAGGGATATTTTATTCTATTACAGGTGTTATCTCTGCTTCCCTTTGCTTCACCTTTAAATATCTATAATTAGATTTGGAAAGAGGGTCTTTTATTCTTACAATTATTTTAAAAATTGCATTTTGCTGTGCTTCATACAGTAGCTAGACCAATTAAACTCTTCAAGATAACAGTGTTCTGAACTTGCATCTATTTTTGGAACATTAATCATATTCTGCAATGCTTCCTCTGAAAAATCAGAGACAGATACAAGCATTAGTATGTGATAGCTAAATTTGAGTTAGCACTACCTTTTTGGTCAGAGCTCTGCACTGTATACGTGGATGTGTCTCCTGGTTAATATTTTTATATTATTTAGGCTAGTTGTATTTCCTTATTAATGAAATTGAATATATTAGGATTTGTACGTACTGGATAGAATTTGCTTCAGAGAGGCCAAAGTTCACTTCTGATCATGTTATCCAGGATCAACCTCTGCTTTACATAGACCAGAAAAACGTCAAGGTACACTACATCAGATGAACAGTTTATCAGAAATGTTGAACTGAAAATCCTGTTGATTAATTGTTTTTCTACAGTTTTTCATCAAGAGTTTTTCTTTTGAAAACTCAAATCACTAAAAATTTAATTTTTCATCCCAAACTGATCTGGATTTTCTCAAAAAGCGTAGCTGCGATTCATCGTCTTTGTTTCCTTTTGTAAACTTAATTCAAAAGTGGGTTTTCTTATGCAGTAGTTTGACCAAGTAAGTCCACAAGGCTTTATAATTGTGGTTTGCATTACCATTTTTATAAGGACATCATTGAAACTATAGTGTCAGCTAGGAAGCTAAGCATATGGATGAGACCGTGTATATGAAATATTCATATTACAGCTCCCTGAAAGCATTACACTGAAGTAGAAGGGCTTTTCTTTTCCTTTCCCTCATCTGCCTGTATTTGACATTGAAAAAGTGGTATTATCTCAGAAAAAAAAAAGAAAAGAAAAAGAAAAAAAAATAAAGTGGGTCAGGAAGACACGGAATGTGTGGCTTTTTCCTATTCTGCAGGAGAGCACTGCTTCTAGCAGATACAGGAAGAGAAACTCATGGAAACCTTTTAGACCACTCTCATACCCCTGCTCTGTACATCAGAAGAAAATAGATGACTGGTACATGCTGTGCTTCACTCTTTATCTGCTTGTTTAATCTCATATATATTCCCAGTGTGAAATCTATTTTTAATTTCTCTTGAAATGATTGGCTGCGAAATGGTTCAGTTCTGTGTTTATGAAAATTTTAACTCTTCTTGCAAACTGTTCATACAAAGATATTGTAGGGTGCTAGATAAATTTCAAAACATAAACAAGTTTTGAACCCATGTTCTTTCTATTTACAAAATGTAATGATGAAAAAGTAAATTTCATCACTCTCTTGATATTCTTCAAAAATCACAGCATTCTTGGTAACTAAACTCTGTGTTGAAACACTGTTTTCTATTGCAAATAAATTGGTTAGCGCTTTTTTTTTTCCAGGTTTATTTTTTTATGGATTCTTGTGCACATGAGCTTGAAACATAACCCTGACTTACTTATATTATTCCAGACAGTGATAGGGAATATTTTGGTTTATAGCTTATAAATTCATTCAGATTTCCATTCTTCGAGTAAAACTTGACTGTTGTCTGAGAATGCAAGTCATATGCTACCTGAAAGACCTCTGGATCCAATTGCTCTATGCAATTAAACTTGTTAAGCTATCCTAAATAAGCAAACAAGTCTTTCCTTGAGGGTACTGTGCTGAAAAAAAACCCAACAATAATAATGTAATTTAGAATAATTAAGTCATTAATGGGTAAATGGAGTTGCAGGTATAGAAACTTTTGGTGGAATTAAAAAATGAGCCTTCAACTCCTTGTGATTCATCTTTCCTTTTCCTCTTGTTTTAGTAATATGGTAGCAATCATTATTTAAGAGTGTGGAAGTATGTCACTGAGCTACACAACCTCTTAGCAGAATTAGTCCAGAATTTTCTATTATCTGTTCTTCATCAGAAAGCTTGGGAATTAAAACTGTATATGTCACACACTCTGATTTTTAAGAAGTAAACTCATTCAAATATTTTTCACACTTAAAAGCTGCTACACTGAAGTTGCAGACTGTGTGCTGCTGTTTTCATTGTCTTCCTTAGCCATGGAGTGTTTTCCATGTTGCATTACTGTGATTTAATAAAAGGCAAGTGGTCTCACTTTTCGGCGGATGGAGGGGTGCACAAACATCCCGTTTGGTAAAGCATGAAGGGACATGGAGTCCTGGAAGGATGAGCAGTGGTGTTTGGTCATCAGTGTGAGAGAGTGCAAATATATTTGGTTTTCTGGTATTTGCTGAGAAGTCAAAATTTGTAAAGGAGAAAGAAACAGGTTTTCTAAAATTTCTCCCATTATGTTCTTGTTATATCTTTGCTTTGATATTCATCTATTTGCAAGAAGCATCTATCACTTAAACTGTTACTATGACTGCCAAATATTCATTTTTTTGAAAGTCTGCTTTACTGTTACAATGAAACACCTATGTTAGATTACTCATGCTGTGGTCCTATAGCTACTTTGTTAGATCTTATGCAGTGTTTCAAACATGATGAGTCTTGCACAGATTTTGCACAGGCAGGTTGGAAAAACATCTGTCAGTAACAAAGTAATCAAATATTCCTCACGCCACACCTTAGGAAAGCAGAGGAGGATAATTTGCACAAACTAATTAGTGAATGCCATTCCCTCTCCTCCACATAATAAATAATTTACAGCTATCACATGTTCCTTCTACAGTTAAATATGCAAGAAAAAAAAAATCTGCATTTCATCATTAGCTCAATCAAGCCAGTGTATCAGTAACCTGCCGTGAAACTGATTGCTGTAGAGCAGGAAGAGTTGATATCTGTGTAACAGATCATAGATAATTTTGAACCTTAAAGTTTGTGAAAACTATAACCTCTTTTTTATGATAAAGGTTAGTATTTTGAGGACTATTTTTGAACAAAATTTCGAAAATACTTAAATATGAAAATTCACTTGTTCCTTTTTCTTGTTTATTTGTTTCCATGTGAAACAGGAGTCCTTGACCCTTGAAGGAAAAGGGTAACTTTAAAATCCAGTAACACTGACTGAAGCAAGGGTCTGCATACCCCCAGGGCATGTTTTTGGCTGCACAGTATGGAGGCTGCAATTCTGGAGTGCTTTTTTCTTTGTGTGTTTTTTGTAACAAAGTTTTTTGGGTTTTCAAGCTTCTTATCATGAAAGATAAATACAGCCTCTGGCTAAATCTAGGGCTTCTGAATTTCCAGCAAAAAATGAGGAGTATGAGCCGGGGAACCCAGACTCAGATTCCCAGACAGATACCAAAACTACAGGGAAGTGGGACCAAGTGCAGATCAGTCTCCTACTTATCAATGTGGTTATTGCTGTTCTTGCATAATTATCCACCTGTATGAAAAATTCCTCTGTCCTGCTTTGGATTATAATAACTATTTCTAGACCAGTTCCATTTTAAATAATTCTTTTCGTGCTTATGTAGTGGAAATGTAGCTGTAAGCAGGAGAGCTGAAAACAACCATAGGTCAGCTTGAAAATGTGAATGACTAAAGAATTAAAATTTTTGTGTGAAAGTTATTTAGATAACTGTGGTTTAGAGGCACAGAATATGATGTCTATAAAAATGTGTTCGCTATCCAAATAAGCTCAGAGTCATTGGCTGAATTTTATACTGAAGTACTTTGGTTTTGGATGATGAAGATGGTAACTACACACTTCTGTTGGAATTATCACCTTTCCTTTTCTTCTATAGTAATTTTTTTTCCTACCTTCCTCAAGTCACACTGTGGCCTCTCTTGTTGTTCTATTTCCAGATTATTTTTTTATTCTGTTTTATTTTTTTCTTGCTAGAGTTTTAAAGCACTCAGATTAAAAAAAGATAAAGGCAGCAGATCTGAAATGCTAAAGAGAGTTCACATCCTGTAAAAGAGGAGTGGAAGTCAAATGGGAAAAAAATTACAGAAAAACACAATGCATAAGACCTAAAGGTTTAAAGAAATCTTGAAGAGACTTTCAAAAACAAATTTTCCCTTTGAGAACTATTCCATCAAATGTTCTTTTAGCTTCTTTTATCTTCTGTATCTCCAGTGAATTGTTTTAAGACTGAAATACTCCCTTGAGCATACATAAGCTCAGAAATGATTGGGAACTAGAGATACATAATTCTACTTTGTACCCTAGAATACTCTCTTTTGTTTTCCACAACTGGTCTAGATATGCTGAGTTTTCTAGTTCAGGGATATAGGCAATTCTGAAGTAATGGGTAATGACTTATATTTTCCATTATAGTTAATTCCTTGCACATGTTTTGATGCTTTAGGCTTTTCTCGGTATAAAGACACAACAATTTGCCTCATGTTTTATAAAACCTATAAGATGCAAGAGTGCATCAAGATAAGGACAGTATAATAGCTTCAAAACAGCTAAGACATTTTGGAGGAGAAGCTGCTAGAAATCACAATGAAAAACGCTACAAATATGAACTAAAATTACAGGAACGTAAAATATATTAACTAAACATAAGCCAATTCACAGTGTTCTGCGGGACAGAGACTAGTCAGATGCAAATTCTGGTCTGCTTTATGTTTCATGTGATCCCATTAAGTCACATTCTGACCTCAATCAGATAAACATCAAATCAGAGTAGATAGATAGAAACTTATTTATAGTCATTGAAGGGGAATTAAGAATCGGAGATGTTGATTTCACTATAGCTGCATTTGATACAACTCGTTTCAGACTAAATAAAACATTAAATACCTTTGTGCTTCTCTCTATTATATGGAATGCTCTAATTATGAATTTGAGCATCCCCAGGTATGTTTCAATGCAGAAATTTATTTGGAAGAGGGCCCACTGAGAATTCTGTGCTGTTATCTAACAAAGAATAATTTAAAATGAGTCAGTGTCTCACATGCATTAATACATTGCTGAACCCGCTACTGTATTTGGTGATGTTTGCACAAATACTGCATTTATATAGGTAATCTTGTTTAATTAACATCTGTATTAAAATGTTGAAATAAGGCTGCTGCTGTTGGATAGACTGCTGGAGTCTCATGTTGTGAGAAGATAAGGGGGCACTTAATATCTTTTTATCTGTATGCATAGTGATGATTTACCTATGTTGGAAGGGTTTATTCTGAGAACCAGATCTGTGATTGGTTCCTTGCCAGATTGGACCTTGTCAAAATTTCTCTGTATTTTTGTGTTTACAGGAGCAATTTACATTTTTTTTCTTGTTGGATTGTAGCTAATTTAATGGCCCTGCACATACCTAGAATTTTAGAATGGGGAATAATGGCTGGATAGGTCTTGAATTCAGAGCTGGCCATGTAAAAAATCCCAGGTAAGATTTTATTTATAGGGAAGAAAAAGAAAGTGTGCCATTCTGAAACTCAATAAACTTCTCATATTTTCTTCTTTACTTAAGGAGGCAATAAAATAAAAAGGCAATGTAAAACGCTGTGATTGAAGAACAGCCAAGAAGATGAATGAATGAATGAATGAATGAATGAATGATCTTGATAAATCCCCTTTTCTAGCTGTTGGATTTGTATTTCCTAAACACAGCTAGCTAATGCAGTAGCAAGTACGGGATTTCTCAGCATCTAGGAAATGGGAAATCACAATTATTTATTGGGTCAAACAGTTCATTTGCATTCTAATATGGATGAAAGAAACCTTATTGTTTTGACTGTCTGACTTAATAAAGCCAAGAGTTTTTATCTAAGAAAGTTTCTAAAGCTCTCAGCATTGCTTCCATCAATCTGAATAGAATGTGTGTCTTGGTGACAGCAGTACCTGGTGCTTTCCTTTCTGTTTCAGTGCAGACAGATCTGCAGCCACCTGCACCCTCAGCTGTGCTGCTGCTGGGTGCCTGGGCAGGCTGGGTACTACAGATCTCTCTAGCAACATGTCTCACAACATCGATGGTCTTAGGGTTACCATCAAGATATTCTGTCAGCTGTATGTACAAGTAGAAATTGTGGGTGGAAAGCAGAACAGAATAGGATCTCTCTGCAAAGATTTTAATTGATTTATTTTTTTCCACTGAAGTAGCTTACATTCACATGTTGCATTTGAATTTCTGCTAACGTTTCTTTTCAGAATTTCTTCACCAAAATAATGTCTATGCAACTTGTTTTAATATTTCTAAGAGGAGACCTTACTGCATGAGGCTCTCGGAGGAGATGAGCAGGCAAATTCCCTGGTGTGTAAATGAAACCTTCAAGCCAGTAGACATCTTTTGTTCTAGAGAGGGAGTAATTTTCCCCACTCCTTTAAGCACACCAGCCCTGCAGCTGACATATCCTTAGTTCTGGCAGTGAAGATCAGTTCTGTAGATTAAACAAAGTATCCCTGAAAGTCATGTACCCAGACAATTCTCCAAATATTACCTTAAAGTGTTACAGTTTAAAGACATATTGTTCAGGAAATAAATGCTTTTCTGCAATATTTCATTGATTCTCCATGTTACATCCTGATGAACTTCAACTATTTTTGTTCCCCTCAAGTAATCACTGATGAATTTAAAAACTGTGAAATTAAGTTTTTTTAACCAGGAATTAAAAATTTCCAGCAATTAAAGACAAAGAAACAAACCAAACCAGCCACCACCATTAGAAAGTGATTAAACATGACAGCAACTGAAATGCTGAAATTAGTTGTTCTCATTCCAAATGGTTTGTAAATACTATGATGTTTTTGAAGCTATTAAATGATAGTTAAGCTGTGTTGTTATTTGTAAAGCAGTAACTTTTGTATCCTGGGCCCACTAAGTGAATGTCTTGCACAGCAGGAGACTGGAAGATAGCAAGCCTAATCATTGTCATGTTACTGTACAAGAGGCAATTTTAGAAAATAATTCTGTAAATTATAAGATCCAAACAAAGACAAGGCTCTCCAGCTGGGAATGTTGCTCTTTTCTGCTATTGAAGTGTTTTTCTTTTGATTCTGTGAACTTAAGTCAGTTTCACTACTACTGGTCTAAATATAGTAAAGGAAATTTATAATGTTGCATATTGAATGATTTTTATACTAGTTAATGTAAGTATAAGGATTTGATGCACTAGGCCAGCTTTGAGCTGTCTGTAGAAAGGGTACTGTGCAAACAATGAGCCTAATACTCTCCTGAATTGCTCTGGCTTCGCTCCGGTATAATTATGCTGCATTCAATAACATGGCACTGCTGTAAATTTAAAATACTGTAGAAGAAAATAAAATTTGGTTTACTTTTGCCATAGATTGGCTGGAAGGTTTTAGTGTACTGTATACAGTTTGGAAACTTTTAGGTTGCTACCAACGATAACCTTCTTCCTATTCAGTGTTTTGCAGCATGTGCTCTTATAAAGAATATATTCCATTTCTGAATGTTTTGCTCCAGTCCCACTACCTTACATGTTTTCCTATATGAATTGCATAAATTATTCATTAAGCTCATAGTTCATTCAAATAATAAATATTTTGTCACCATCCTTTGTACAGACTTAACTTTCACTCTTAGCTAAATGTCACCTCTGGCTGGATGTATTGCTTTCTCTAGCTTAACAAAAATGTGTTCAAAATACATGCTAGTTCTGAGGTCCTAATATATCCCATTCTGTTGGCATTTTTCCTTCTCTGTGGTGAATGTAAATACATTACTCATTTTTATGTGATAGCATTTTACACCCACATTGCACAGACGCAGATTATTAATGCTAGGTGCAAACCAGCAAGAATTAAGCATACAACACACTGTGAGTCTCATGACAGACAGGAGTTGATGAAATCTGAATCCTACCCTGTCTTGTCTTGTGTACAGGGCATTCCTTTCAAATGCTGTTGGGGTGGGAGATATCTGTTTTACCCACAAAGGCATCATCTCTCACTGTCAGCTAGTGAAACTGAAATGAAAGCCAAGGAGTTACATGAGGAATACAGACAAATAATTTAGGTTGCTATTAAACCTCAAGATTTTTCCTTTTCTTCAATCCTGACTTCTACTTGGTCATCAGTGTTCTCTTAAAGTAATCACTGATGCTATTGCCAGTAGGTGTGGGTGAAACTGCTTGTTGTCATTAGATCACTTGTTCTGTGTGCTATGTCACTGAGATGGATACACTCAGCAGATGACAGATTTGAGAAAAGTCTGTATGCAGAACATGGCAGCTGTGTACAGGAAAGAGTTTGACAGAGAAGAAGGAAGGATCAAACAGCTACTTGAGTTGTTAGAGGGAAAAGTTTAATGACAAGTTCCTATGACATTTATGACCAGATTGATTATCAAGACTGAATAAATTTAAGGTATATTTCAAGAGTGTTACTTTACAACCACCTGATATAGGGGTTGCCTATATGGTAAGTACAGATTTTCTATTAACCAGGAAGGTGAATGGTCTGATAAAACCCAGGAAACTTCTTAGTGAATAAATTGTATATAAGAAGAACCTCTATTGACCCTGATGGAAATTTGATATTTCAAACAATGCTGTAAAGTCTTTTCCTTAGTTATTTTTAAAAAGCAGATTGTGATATTGTCAAATCATAATGTACCATTTCTGGTATTCCTCGTTTCTTGGCTGACAGCTTAGACAGATTGGAAAATCATCACTGAGCTAAAAATACTAGTGTGGAGGCAGTAGTATAAGAAAATAAGTTACTGAATATTGTTAAATAGGACTTGCTCTGCAGCTTCTTTACTTGATAAGGTTAAAAACTTCAGCATTACAAACTGAAATTTAAAAAAAAATATGTGAACTGTTTATTATTTGATTACATAACTTGTGAGCAATATTTAAGGAGACCAGGAAGAACATTATTGACACTGCAATTTGAAGAAACAGAGCAAAGAAAATCTCAAGCATTAAATGATAGCACTTACAGGTTTCATTCCTTCCCTCCTTGGGCTGTACATACATAGAAAAGAGTTCTCACTTAAGTATTGTAAATCCAGAGAAACAATGCCAGGGTGGAAGGGCGAGCAAAACTACATTGTGTCTTTCTTATGTCTAGACATGCAACCACTTCTACCTCTATGTAAAGTGATGGTTGAAGCAGTATGGTGGGACCATTGCTGTGCTATTCTCCTGTGGCAATTTTGGTTTACAGTAGAACCATAAATTTATTACTAAAACCCATGATTTCATTGTTTCTTACACAATATAAATTGGTCAGTAATTGATGTTCCTGGTGAAGTCCAGTGGAATACAGAAAATGTTCACTGGGCGATAGTCTTGGATGGTGGCAAGAATTTCTGCAAAGGGTCAGGTCA
The DNA here is from genome assembly GCF_012275295.1 of Melopsittacus undulatus. Lineage (NCBI taxonomy): Eukaryota > Metazoa > Chordata > Aves > Psittaciformes > Psittaculidae > Melopsittacus > Melopsittacus undulatus. Next base: position 43,332,104 of record NC_047532.1, read on the forward strand.
GCTGCTGACAGTTTAGAAGAGAGTGTGTTGCAGCTGTGGAAGCATTAGATGACTTAATAATGTATGTTCTTTACAGTAAAGGAAGGCAATATCATCAGTTGTGTCCCTCTATTCCTGTTCCCTCTATCCCATTCTCATTCATACCAGAGGATGCCTGCTTTGACTTCTCTCCCTGTCTTTGCTGCTGGCAGCTCTGACTCACTGGCCATTCAGCATGTTTCATATGCAATTTCTCGGGCAGAATAATAACTGCTCAGAGACAACACTGTCTAGTAGTTACCATGTAGTATTCAATGAGGTCTGACTGTCCAGCAGCATGAACCCAAAGGACTGGAGGCACATTTTTTGCTTATCTACAGCAAGCAATTTCTAATTCACTACATCAGGTGTATTTGTCTTTAGCAATCATCTTCACTCTTGTATATTCTTATTAGCTATATGTTTTATCCATATGCTGTTTCTGCTCTAATAATTAGCACTTTTGTGTATTCAGTTCATACCATATCTTTTTAAATGCTGTATGTTCATATATCCTAGTCCACATATCTTCCTCCAAGCAATACAACAGGTATTTCGTTTAGACCTCTGTTAGTCCTTTGAACTGCCGTGGTTCAGCTTGTTAGCCTGCTGTCTCATTTCTTATCAGTCACACTCGTTTCTCATTATTCAGTTGTACAGCTACCATAATTAGATTTTATATTTTTAGGCATTCCTAACACTGCTGTAGTGTGAACTGTGCTGTCAGAAGCATTTTAGACAAGCCACAAGACCAAACTAATTAAAATGTTCCACAGAGACTTTTTAAAGGAAAGCTATTGTTACTGCTAAATTGGTACATTCATGCTCATGCAGATGTTAAGGCCAGAGAAGGCTGATAGGGCAGGTTGGTAGTTAGTCAGATCTTCTGTGTACTGGAGGTCACAGCATCTCACCTTGTAATATTTGCTTTCAGTCCATTATGTCTGATGTCTTTTAGGAGAAGATTAGCCATGTTTTGGCTTTAAAAAGTGTTATTTTTCCCCTGCTTAGTATAAGCTTCCCTTTTGATTCCTGGAAGTTTTTCCGGTATCTGAAGATATTCCAGTATTTTTCCAGCAGCCTTCCAGTATCTGAAGGGGGCCTACAAGGATGCTGGGGATGGACTCTTCATTAGGGATTCTAGTGATAGGACAGGGGGTAATGGGTTAAAACTTAAACAGGGGAAGTTTAGATTGTATACAAGGAAGAAATTCTTTACTGTTAAGGGGGTGAGGCCCTGGAATGGGTTGTCCAGGGAAGCTGTGATTGCTCCATCCGTGGTGGTGTTCAAGGCCAGGTTGGACAGAGCCTTGGGTGACATGGTTTAGTATGAGGTGTCCCTGCCCGTGGCAGGGGGGCTGGAGCTAGATGATCTTAAGGTCCTTTCCAACCCTAACTATACTATGATTCTTCCCTCTCACCAAAGGCTATGAAGAGATCTTGAACTTCTCTGTTCATCAGTACCGATTAATCCAAACTTTTCTCAGAAACTGCAAATTGGGTTGCCTACAATATTTACAGATTGAATTTTCAAATCATTATATGTTTGATTAATTCTTTGTAAGTATTATTTTAATTTGAATTTGCACAATTTGGGTTCCACTATCTTCCATTGCACCCTCTAGTAGCCTCTGGTAGGGATTTTCTTACCAGCTGTATAATCTCTGCCTTTATTTCCTTTTCTTTTCTTGTAAATTACATTTTCCTCCTCCTGTAAGTGGCTGTTGTCTTGTTCCTCTTATCCAACGAGAGGAATGTCTTTAGTAGATGGTTGGCTGAGGCTGGCTTTTCACCCTGCGTAGAAGATACCTGTAGATAGACTGCATACAGTGCGGTCCTTTTTGAGACAATAAGAGAAATGTGCCTGGAAGGTACTCTGCAATGTTGTGCATACCTGTAAAATACTTACAGAATTATTACTGCTTCTGTTCTAAAATGTGACTCTCCCTACCCATGGCAGGGTGGTTGGAACTAGATGATCATAGGGTACTTCCCAACCCTAACCATTCTATTATTTGCCACATAATCAGCAGTACCTTTTGAGATGTAACTTACCTTGTAAGGTCTCTGTACGGAATGGGTGATTTTTAGGTGAGAGCAATTTTGTACGCAGGATGCTCTAAGTTTATTTACTGAAATATTTTCTATCTCTGTGCTGAATACAATCTGACCTATTAATTTGCATTGGTTCCTAAAATAATATGCACAGATTTATTTATGTTTTTAATTACATATTTTGTATTTATAACTATATATTTTATAAATGTTCTGTCTTGAACAAGAAAAATGACCTGGTATTATGGTAGGATGTTCATTTCCCTAGAAACACAGGTTCTAATATGAAGTTTACTTGGATATTAGTTACAAGAGGTGTAAGCACTCTCTCCATCTTTTAATCTCATTTGTTTAGTCTTTGCTAGCACTGTAAATCATTGCTTTGGGGAAATGAACAAATGTATTTTACCAACATAAGCATATTCCTCCATCATTCATTTAGTCATTTTAGTGTTGACAAAGAATTAAAAGTCTGTTTTACAACAAGAACTCAATTTCTGAAATTTCTAAAGGGAGCAAGCAACAATAAATATCAGACAATTGTATGATAATTTTTAAAATAACTGCAGTGCAAATTTACATAAATAACCATTTTTCTTTCAAAATCCAAAACCATGTATTTCCCTGGCCCTTCCTCTCAAATTGAGCATTTGTAGTTGGATTTTCATCATTATCAACTGCGGTTTGGTTGGCAAAAATGTCGATTTCTGATTTGGAGGCAACTTTGAAAACTTTATCGGTTGTATTATATTGTTTCAAGACCAGGCTGGATGAAGCCTTGGGTGATATGGTTTAGTGTGAGGTGTCCCTGCCCATGGCAGGGGGGTTGGAACTAGATGATCTTGAGGTCCTTTCCAATCCTAACTATTCTATGATTCTATGATTCTATGTTTTGGCAATTGAGTCTTCAGGATCATCTGTATAAGTGAAGGCACACACTCACTAATGTCATTAGTTTTGGCTTTTTTAATGGAACAGGAACTCCAGACTCAAGGGCTTTGGGATATCACACCTTGATATATGCAAATATATATATGAACTGCAGTATTATTTTTCACATGGTGAAGTACTCTGTATCCTGGAGCACACAGGCAAAGGAAGTTTCCACAAAATGTATTTTTTTTGTATTAGGTTTTATAAACAGTATTTTCTTTGCAGGAATCTTTCTGTAAACAAAGTTCTATGTCAGTTAATATTCCTTGTTCTGACCCCATCGTTTCTGATTCATACATCTCTGCAAAAAGAGAGTGGTGGACAGTAGCCAAGCCTCTAGAAGCACCAAAGGAATCTCTTCTTTTACACCCCGTGAAGAGATTAATGTTGTGCTCACTGAAAAAAAATACAGATTGTTAGTAGGTACACAGGTGGGTCATACATCAGTGTGAGAAGAGGTCTCACAAGGATTTCCATTGACTATGCTCTTCACATATTTTTTTGGGCTAGCATTTACAGAAACCCTGAGTTTCTCTCTGTGGATCTTATGTGCTTAAAGCAGTAAATGATGCAGCTTTTTGCTGGCCACTTAATAGGCGGAAATACTCCGTCCATGCACCATCCTCTCAGGAGGTGTCAACAGAGGAGATGGATAAGACAGCACAGTCTGTCAGTTTGGAGACTATCCCACATAAGATCAAGACAGGTAAATGCCTTATTCCTGCTGCATATTGAACACTTTAAAGAGGATTTAAAAATGGTAAACCAAATCTTATTTGACTCAGTACCTCAAATGCAAAACACAGGCAGTGACAGAGGAGTAGGCTGGAGGAACTGAGGCAGCGTGCCTTATCAAGGCAAACCTCCAACCCCATCAACATTAGAAAAGAACGAGCAGTTATAATATAAAAACTGTCACAGGTGTTCTCTATCTTTCAGTTAGGTAGAGCAACTCAAGGGACCACACAGGTTCATCTTTCTCATAGAAAGTGGTGACATGCAAGCATTTGGCATTAGTGTTTTCCTTTGGAGGGGAACCCAAAAAAAAAAAAAAAAAAAAAAAAAGAGAACAAGCATGTTGGGGAAGATTTACAAAACCCTGGCTCATGAAGCTGTGAACTTTCACAATTCAGCCTGTTTGTCCTGAACTGAGAAAACCCCCTGTGTACTGTACTGCTAAGTAGTATTTTATGTTCAGATGGGATTAAGCACATCCTGTGCACATATTCTAGGTTCTCAAACAAGTTGCATTTGCTCCTTTCTCTCGTTGTCCTCTCTTCATGTAAAGTTAAGGTGCTTTTTTCATATACTTGGATGGTTTGCTTTGTCTAGCAAAAGCAAGAGCTTCCATTGTTATTTCTGCCTTACACTTCAGCAGATTTTTCAGTCTATATAAAGATTCTTGTAGTTTCAGTGATTTTTACGAGAATACAGGAGAGATTTATTGATACATGAAAGGCAATATTGTGTCAAAGACGAGAAGTAAGAAATGCGCCCATGTATGTGGACTTTCTGTATAAACCCTACAGCCCCTAATCAGTTGTTAATGATGTTGATTTTCTTGATTCTTTCCTGCCATAAGAAGTATTTCCTAGAGGATTCACAGCATTACTGAATCCAGCTGTGTCTTATGCACTCTCTGTCCACATCCTGGCGATGACAGGAGCTATCATTGTCAACGCCACACTTGTTAGGGTCAGGTTCTAGGTGCTGGTTCTGGTTCTTCATTTTAATTCCTCTTAAATCTTGAGGTTTTTACAGGCTTTTCTCCCTGTATCAACTGCCAGTTCTCGTTTTGTACTGAAACTATTACCTTTTCTAAAGCATTTGTCTCAAAATATGCTGTTTCCTGTAACACTGTATCAGTCCTCACTGGTGATCAGCTTCTGTCCTGCTGCAACAGGGTTGAACAGGTATCATTGATCCTAGAAGACATGTAACCTAGTGCAAGTGGGAAAAATACAAGGAAAAGGCAAATTAGAGTAATGTAAAGAAACTATATAGTCGTTATGGCCACCTTAATATATAGCATTATCAGCATAGCCTAATAGGACACAGTGTCTTCTGCTAGCCTTTTTGTATATCTGTGAAGCACCGGTCCAGCAGTTTGCTGCAATATGGTGATTCTTGCTTAGCCCACAGGAAAGAGAAGGTGGTATCACAACATGGCTTCTAGAAGGCTGAAATTTGCGTATCAAAGTAGAAAATGGATTGTAGCTGGCTTGTTCAGGACAATGAAAAGATGTGGTTCTTCATTTATGCCCTTACTGCACCACTAGACAACCTTTGTGAAAAGCAATTCTGATTTCCACCTCTGAATTTTTAGGAAGATGGGAATGAAGTCAGCTATCCCTCAGAAGAATGTTTCTCATTTAGTAGAAGTGAAATCATCACTTTTGATGCAAGGAAAAATTATTGGTGAACTGCAAATAAACCTTAGTAAGAAATATCCTTTGAAGAATAAGAGAAAATAAAAAGCTTAAAGTCCGGGATGAACATCTGCTTTTCTCTTCAAGCAGATTGAACTCACTGAAAGAAGAATTTTCTCTAATGCTGGCATATGAACCATTTAATCGATGAGTTGTCATATTCTTCTTTTTTTCTCCTTTTTTTTGTGAAAGGAAAAATAACAGTGGAAATATCTTGTGACAAGCTCTGCAGTCCAACCTTATAAATCCTGGTTGAGATTCAGTGGACTCAATAGACTTGTCTCTAGCCACTGTTCACTATAAATCCAGACTGTCATGCTGTATCTAGATTAAAAAGTGCAGGCTTCAGCACACTTCACAGTCCTGATACTCAGGCTGTCCAGAATTAGGACCTGCTAATTTCAATACCTTCTGGTTCACGTACACTGTATTTCTCCCCAAAATCAAGGCACAGCAAAACCAACATACTACTGCGTCTTGCACTGAGTCAGCAGTGCATATTCAGACTCTTCAGCCTAGAGGCACTTGATCCCAGGACCACAAGTTCATACCTAAGCTTAGAGGCTCTTATTTTTAGTACAGCACAGTACTCCTGCTGACATGTCATGGAAAATAAACAAGACATGAGAATAATTCAATGTTACCCTGATGCATCAACCCAGGCTTAATAAAGCGTTATCAAAGTAACAATTCTCTTTCCTTTGTAGTAGTTAAGGACATACTGGTTTATCTTGCTAATGAGCCTGTCACAGCTATCATTCAGCAGTTGCTGAAAATCTTTGGAAAATATTACCTCATAGCAGCCTTCCAGTATCTGAAGGGGGCCTACAGGGATGCTGGGGAGGGACTATTCATTAGGGACTGTAGTGATAGGACAAGGGGTAACAGGTTGAAACTTAAGCAGCAGAGGTTTAGACTGGATATAAGGAAGAAATTCTTTACTGTGAGGGTGGTGAGGTGCTGGAATGGGTTGCCCAGGGAGGTTGTGAATGCTCCATCCCTGGCAGTGTTCAAGGCGAGGTTGGATGAAGCCTTGGGTGATGTGGTTTAGTGTGAGGTGTCCCTGCCCATGGCAGGGGGGCTGGAACTGGATGATCTTAAGGTCCTTTCCAACCCTAACTATTCTATGATTCTATTCTATGGTTCTAAGTTTACTAAGACTCCCTCTTAGAATTTTCTGGTCTATGATTTGTCTCATTTCTTGCAGACATATTTGGAAGTGTGACATCATACAGATTTTTTTTTCATGGGTTCACTCTGTTCTATATCAACAGGGCTACAGAAACTCTTCTTAGGGTGTGAAACAATATATCATGTGTAAATTCTGTAGATGGAAAATACCTTATATTTTCTGAAAACTTACTAAAAATTCACTTGGAGCATTAATTAAGAGCACTTTATTAAGTTATAGCACATCAAGTTAGAGCACTTACATACAAAGAGAGATGTTTCCTTCTCTGCATTGCGAGAAAGAAATTAGTTAACACTAGAGACAATGTTTTTTGCTAATCAAAAGAACTGAGCTTAACTTTTGTCTGTTTAAGCAATTCTGTTACGGAAGAAAGGGGGAAACCAGCCGTACTACTGAACTATCAATTAAAATGAAAACATGAAATGCAACATAATGAATTCTGTTAAAAGCAAGAATTTTCCATTCAGAGTGCAAATGTGTTTGGAAAATGATGAGGCTACTACTCAGTCTTTGAGTGCTGCATTGTATGAATGATTTTTTTAAAATTCAACCTTCCAAGTTTGTCTGATACTAAAATATTTTTTAATCTAAATGCTTGTAGATCATTAATATTATATTTTCACCACCCTTTTTCATTTTGATCTTACAACTCACAGTGTCTTCCACCTTGGGTTCTTCATCACATATTCTTTGTCTTCCATAAGTGACCCTAGGTCAACTTTAAATAGAGCCCTTAGACAGAAAATGCTTTTTCTGTTATCACTGGATTTGACTGAATTAATAATTTCTTTCACCTCTTTCCTGGTTTGTTTTGTTTTTCGTGTTTACTCTAGTGAGTTTATAGGACATAGTGAAGGTCCGAATTAACTTAATACTCTTAGTATCTTGAAATTTTTCATGCTGCAGAAAAACAGGCACTCCAGTTTGTCTTTATAGATGTGTTTCCAGCCATTATAGCTCTGATTTAATCTTTATATGAAACACCCCTACGCAGGGCTTTTTATTATTCATTTATACACTTGTATTAAGGAAGTCACTGCCCTAGAACTCTGTGAGATCTTAACTGAATTCTTGACTTTACTACAGATTTCTTATTAGTTCATGTGAAGCTGCTAAATTTATATGCCTGAGATAAGTAAGCCCTTTTTTTGAAGACTAGACTTCTGTTTTCCACTCAGCCTTTTCTCCGTAGCCTAGACTACAGACTGCAAGCAGTGGGGATTGCCTCATTGGCAATATGATCAACTTCTTGTTTCTGAAACACAAAGGTAATGTTTATTACTGTAGAGTTATTTCTATCAGAACAGTCAAAACCCCAAACAAGATATTTTATGTTTAATCTGCCAGGAATCTTCTGACAGAGCATTTGTCTTCTGTTGACCACAGAGATCCCAGTAGTTAGGCATATGCTCTTTAAAGATGGTTGAGTATTCTTCATGGTAGGTTCATTGGTGAGAACCAACCACTACATAGACAGACTAGTAAAAGATGACATTCAATGATTAATCTAAGTACTGGGGGGAAAGGATGAACTGAAAGAATTCTTGTGGTCCTTTCCTGTCTTATGCCTATCTGTGTCTAAAATAACTATCAAATGTTCTTCATAAAAGGAGGAAGAGGTAGCATCTAAAATCTTCTAATTTATTTTCTAATGTTCTCCACACTGAGACTTTTGATTGGAGAGGATTGGATGTTTTGCTGAAGACACGATGTCTGTCACAGATTATTGAAATGTCAGTAGAATATTTTCCAATCTACTTTTTCTTTCTAATTAAGTTCCTTATATCCCTGCTGCCCTGCCACTCTCAACTACCTTTTTTTTTTTGTTCAGCTTCTTCTCAAAATTACAAAAGGAACTGGACAGCTTTCTTCCTGCTGTGAAGGACAAAAAAATCAAAATAGTGTTCAACTGACATGGACTGTGCTGCTTTGCCAGTCTCTGAAATGTCATTGTCTGGGCAGCCTGCTGGGTTCAGGTCATAGCCATGGTGCCAAGACTACTAATAAAAAAAGGATAAAGGTTAATTAATGAATTAAGAGTTTTTATTATCCAAAATAAAGTTGTGTGGTTTATATCTGTAAGGCTTGTTGAAAGCATAAAGTTTTGATTTTTAATTCTATATTTTTTCGCTTTGCAGTATGTTTTATTTAGTTTACAAGCTAAATCACAGTGGATGCACAGGACCCACTCTAGTATCTTATTTTCAACCTGGTCTACTTTTTTTCTCTAGCAGTCCTTGAAGTAGGGGAGTAATAATGGATATGAGCAAGACTCTCATCTGGCCCTGCATGACTGCAAAGCAGGAGTGATCTCTTTTATGACTACAAAGGTTCCTGTTTCAAAAACCAGAAAGCTAAGCATGTCTAGAGCCTCACTCTGTTAGTGGAGCTCCTTCTTGCCCCTCCCAGTGTAAACTGTTGTGAAAGACAAAGATGTTCCTGTGCAATGGCTCTGTGTTTCCATGTGCTCTTCAGTGTCATGGAGGTCTAGTCAGAGCAAGGTTATTTCTCTATTTGTTTATATGGGGATTTTAACTTTTTTTTTATACCTGTTGAGCTACAGAAAGAGGACATACTGCTGTGAATAGTATGTGTGAAATACAGGGGTTGAGTGGAAGAAGAAGATAAGGCAAAGACCATTAGACACACTTTTATTTTTCTCTTGTCTATCTGCACACAATAGGTATATTTTAGTTCTAACACACCTTGATACTGCTCCCACCAGTAGCTCGTCAGCACAAAGACCATCTGTTACTGATCCTCTCCCTCCTGCCATGCCTGCCTGGTGAGTTGTCAAATACTGTTTGTTTATTTTTTCTCACGCTACTCGTAGGTTATATATAATTCTGCTATATAAATGCATACTCCTTGTACAATCTGACATGACACAGAGGTTAGGCTGCAGCTAGTTCTTTCTTCTGGTTTTTGAATCCAGTAGTGTCTTGGTCCTTCTCATCACAGGAAGCAGATCTACTCTTACTCTCCACCTTCTGTATTATCTTTTGTCATTGCAGTCACAGCTGGCATGTCACCACCAGGTGCATATACCAGGATTTTGATGAGCCTTAGCATATCAAGTCCATGAATCTGTTTTTCAGAGCCATCTTACAGTGGCACTCAGCTGCATAATTTTTAACTGCAATTGAGATGGAAACAATTAAGTGTCTATACTAGGGGAATTTTTTATTTTAGAATTATGAAAAATAACTTATTTTACAAAGACAGGGATGTCTTTTCTCCCATTCCACCTTCCTTTATTAGCCCCCTGAAAAGTATACTGGAAGCTGACAAAAGAATTCTCCACAGTAGCAAATAACAGGTTGAAGTCTGACAGCTAGAAAATGTTCTTATTTGTAAGTTGTACTTGTAGTGAAGTCTGAAAAAGTCAATTTTTTTAATTGTTAAAAAGCTGGTCTCAATTTAGGTGATTACTGTGGTTATTACATCTTCTCCTTTTATTGTAAAATGCTTTGGCAACTTTTTTTTAATACTCTTTTGAACAAGTGTAAAGAAATAATAGCATGGTGAAAACAGTTTTAATTTGTGTGAGACTAGGATAAAAATGTATAAATATATGTGCAAATAAAAATACCAGTGCATGCACATACCCATCAGGGCTTGCATACAGATACACAGATTTATCTACTGATGTGTATTAGTGATCAGAAAGATCAGGCCTTGTTTGTCAATGATTATTAAACTTAATGTCTCCAAAACTAAAAACAACAGTATCCCACTGGAACTAAATTGTTTCCAGAATTTACAACTCTAGGGTGTTATTCTTTGTTACTTGAAAAATGAAAGAAATTTACAATTGTTTCTTGCTACCTGTTTAAAAAATGAATGGGAGAGTGGTGGAAGCAAAGTAGTCTATTTGTTTTAGTTCTCCCCCACCATCAGTAAATTAACAACAGAGGAAGTAAATCTGTTCTATTGAAGAAGAAAAATTATACCTTACTTGAAGAGTAGAGGGAGTGAGTTTGTTTTTGTTGTTTGGGGTAGTGGTTTTTTGTTTGCCTGTTAGGGTTCCGTTTGTTTGTTTGTTTTAATTAAATTCCATACAGTTGAGTAAAATACCAAAATAAAGCTCATACCCAGCAGTGAAAGGCATTATCTGGCTTTCTGTCAAGTCACTGAAAATCCTCCAGTTGACAATCACTGAGCATTGCATAGTGCTGAAGGCAGAATATAAAATGAGAGTGAAAACATAATCCAAGTATTATATGTAGATGTACTCAAGTGTTGTACAAAATTATTTTGCAGAATGCTATGCAATGTAGTAAAAATGAATGACAGTAAAATATAATTAGGATCACTGTACAACAACACTATAGAAATAAAATAGTTTGAAGCAGGGTAAAAGAAAGAAAACCAGATACTATTAAGTAGAAAGTATAATGTGATGGTGAGGAGGAAAAGACCATGCTAAGATGGGGTTTTGGTTGAAAATAGTTTAAAATAGAGCTTTATATTTCCACTTTAAGAGGGCAGTGTTTTAGAGCCTTCTTCAAAGAACTATGCTTTTGAGACTAATACAGAAGAACTTTGAAACATAAGACAAAAACTCCCTTGAAGGCAGGAAATAAGAGGTCTAATTTTCTTTGGAGAATATGAAGGAACACAGTTCCTGCAGAGGTCCCTCCCCTTCCTTTAATTTTTGTAGACATTTTTCACAGTCTCTGCAGAAGGTGACTCCCCATGGCATAATTTTCCAGCCCCCATTATCACCATGACTCAGTTAAATGTTGTCACTGCTTAGTCAACAATGGGAAGCTTGAGTGATTGCCTCGTACTGGTACCATACTCTGTGTGCCAGACCAGGCATTTAACTGTTCTCATTTTGCTTTTATAAATTCTTTATGTCCTGTGCCATAATTTTTTTTAAACACTAGACATTACTTGTGCTGGTGCTGTATGCTGTATCGTGGTGCTGTATGCAATTTGTGCTGTTGCTGCTTCTCAGGCTGACAAACGAAGGAGAAAACGTTCCCTTCTCCCTCTCTGAGGCACATCCATGAGGGCATCAATTTCTATAGAAGCTGTTATGTTTTGTCAGACCTGAAAAAGGGGCATATAACCCTGTGTCGCATAAGGCAGGTTATAAGAGAATGAGGCTTATGGCTCAGAGAAGTATTTCCTCTGATTTCCATTTTTTGATCTAGTCCTTTTGAGGGATGGGGTGAGATAGTGGTGAGAGTGAATCAAGTCTCCTTATTTCGTTCAGAGACAAACTCAGTTATAGGCATATTTGCAAAATAAAAGTTCTTTTTTATTAGATCTGTGTAGAAAACCAAAGAAGATGGTGTTCCACTGATGTTTAGTGTCTCTAATTGTAATTAAACTTCTGGCAGTGAAACACTGAGTTTACAGTTGAAGAGAAATCTTGCTAGTTCAGCTGCCTGTTCATGAACTTGACAGAATCTATACTTAGAATAAGGGGCATCACAGAGGAAAAGACACCCTTTCTACTTAGGGGAAGTAAGTCTGTATTTCTTTTAACTATTATTTAAAATTTTTAGACCTTTCCAGCCATATCCATCGCTGCTCTCATCCTGTCCACTGGTTTTGAAAGATGAGTGAATTAATATAGTCCCTTGTGTTTACCAACTGTACTTAAAAAATACTAGTTTTATTTATAGAAAGTGTGCCTTTTGAAGCTATTCGTTGTTTTGGATTTGTTTGGTTTTTTTCTGGGCTACAGGAACCACTGAATTAATGCAGAAAATTAGTGTCCTCTTCCATTTGTACCTTCATTGCTGGTTTTGCTCAAATTTAATATTTTCCTAGTCAGCCTTTCTTGTCTATTTTAATGTGAGTTTTGTTTACTATGTAGCAGCAGATACCCAGAACACCTATATTCGGTTGGAACTGTACCATCTGTGATTTTCATATGTGAGGGGTATGTGGCTGTTAAATCCATGTGTAACACTTTTCTGTTTTGCTGTGGCTGTAGATAGGAATTCCTTTTTAATGAGCAGTTGTTTTTCTCAAGGTACTGTGGAATCATAGCACTACAGGGTAGATTCGGTGTACTCCAAATGTGAGTCCTAATAGATGACCCTGACTCAAGGCATCTTTCCTAAATTTCCCCCCCCACCTCCTATTTTAACAAGAACTGAACACATATGGAAATCCTTGGCAAGAAAAATTGAAGATTCTGTTCCTAGAGGAGCTGGTGTATCTCTTTATGTGAGGTTAAAGGTCAATAGTAAAATGGATTTTTTGCTCGGCATGCATTTAATGTAATTATAGATAGATCTGAACTGTCCCTGGGTGTGTGGCTGGAACCAGAACCAAGGGAAAATCCTATGCACAGACACTGTAACTGACAGTATGTGGGCCAGGTTGGGTATATAAACGCTTCACCCAGCATTTATCCCGTGCTTTCTGCTCTTTTGTGTATCAGTGAGCCCAAATTGCTCAATTGAATTTTATTAATAGTGGGCCAGATCCTAGTATCCTGTGGCACAACCCTGTTTCTGAGATTGTCATTCCAAAATTGGAGCTGGGAGTTGCATATTTTAGGGAAAAGTGGGGATTGTTTTGGAGAATTTAAGTGGATCTTCACATTCTGCAGCTTGTCAGGGGCATAGTTCACATGATGAGTGAGTGCAGATGTATTTGATCTAACCTCTCTAGTATTTTGTTTTCCTGTCCTTGATTATAATATCATATCTGGATGTTTGATATTTAATCTGAATTTGGTAACTTTTTTACGATGTGGATGTTACTGAGACCTATATGTGTATAAGTAAGGAAAGCATAAGGAATTTTGAAAGACTTGAAGGAAGGATTCCAAATCTATTAAAAAAAAAATCATTATTAAAGGTATGATAGTGGAGAAAAATCTCTGCAATAAACTCCTGGATATTCAGGGGTTGCTTGGAATGTTTGTATGAACTCAGAATTGTTTAACTGAATTTGTACGGGAAGTCCATATTATGCACTGGAGAGAAAAATAAATTAAGACCCAGTCTAGGTTAGTATATTGATGTTCAAATATCAAATCATCAAGATAAAATTTGCAGTTGACATAGCAACTGAAAATAAAAGCTGAAAATAGAACCAAGACAGAAATCAGAGGTGTTCTTCCTGGAAAGTACCTGGTACTGAACTGCAGGAGATTTATGGTGTTCATTAGATTCAAAAATGTAGGATGGGTCCTTTCAGGTATCAGTTGGCATCTGTAGAAAAACAAACCTCATTACCATGCACTGGGAGGAATATGAAGGTACCAGGACTCTGAGATCAGGCCTGTATAATCAGCACCTTCAAAATAGGAATCATTATAGATACTTTAATAATAATGCTACGGAATGAACATCTGTCATACGGAATATACACATTCTTTGGTAGGGAAGGGAACCTGCAAAGGTAGAATGTGCAAGTATCAATCCAAAGATCCTAATTTTGCATTTTAAAAGTGCCAGTTGATTTTCAAGGATTCTGTGGAATTTGACATACGGTTTTCTTAGATTAGAGTGATTATCCTGAAACCACTTATGGACATGGCTGACAAGTACAGCTCTTGGGAGTGTGATTGTGAGAAGACACTTAATGTTTCTGAAGTGTCTTCTTTAGTAGTACTTGAGCAATTGACATTATAGAGTAATAAGACGTCATCTCCAGACTATCAAAAATTAGCCAAGTAATTATTTCTTGAGCTCTAGTTCTGTACAAATATTTAGGGGCTTTTGTAGTGCAGTCACATTTTGTTTGTAAGGAATATGACATGATTGTAACTGCTCAGCAATGGGTGTATTTATGTGGGATTTTTCAGGCAGATGTTGGAGTACTTTGCCAGACAGATGTAAAGTTCATTCAGCTGAAGTGCCAAGCTGGCCAGGAGCCTTATGGCTGCAGCAGTACCATTCTGAGCTCAGGATAATATACTCTGCCTTTCTTCAGGCCTTAATAACATGGGCTCTCTGCCATGCTAACTGTGGCTCTGCTCTAGAGCTGACTTATGCCCAGCTGGCTGGGAGTGTGATGAGAGTTCACATTAACCACATTGTGGAATTATTCCGTAGATTTATCCAGTATCTCTTTCTTTTCCTAACAGCCTAACCCAAATCCTAATGAAGTTACAAGAATTCCATTTACTTCATCTTTCAGTCAGATCATGATGGAAGAAGGCATTTGCCCCAGTACTAGAATATGCTGCTATGCTGCTGCAAGGCATTCAGAATACTGAGTTTATGATAAGTTTATCCTTACGGTGTCACACTTCCCTGAAGTTTTCTTCTTTGCTACAATACTTAATCTTTTTCCTGTGATTACAGTAACTGTAATCGTCAACTCACTTGCAGTATTTCACCAACGATTTTTCTTAGTCTCGGTTAAAGTGCTTACCTACACATGGCTAATATATTCTGAATGTGCACCTA
Source organism: Melopsittacus undulatus (assembly GCF_012275295.1). Taxonomy (NCBI): domain Eukaryota; kingdom Metazoa; phylum Chordata; class Aves; order Psittaciformes; family Psittaculidae; genus Melopsittacus; species Melopsittacus undulatus. The sequence continues at coordinate 43,347,118 of NC_047532.1, forward strand.
GTTGTTACCAAGTCTAATATGGCAGAGGTGATCTCAAAATTATTAAGTTCCTAAAACTTCAAGGAAAATAAGCAACCAAGGTGAAGATGGAGAAAAGTGATCATCAGTTAAGTGGCAATAGGAGCTTTGTTTCCGCTGATTAGAGCATTGACATAAAGATACACATATTAAAAACAAAAACAAAAACACACAAACCCAAAACTGATGAGGACTTATTCAACCTGGTGTAAGCTAAACCCACAAACAAAAGGCAAACTTCATAGTTTTTGCTTTACCCAAGCCACTTTGTAAATTCTCAAAAGCTGAGGCTGACTTTTACAGGTGATTAACATTGAAAAAGGAGCAATTTGGGCTTTTTGCCTTATTTAATCAGTTTTCTGAAACACCTGTGTATTTCATGACACAGATTCTCCCAGTAACTTTGGTAGCTATGGAGATGATGAAAAGTATGTTAGGACAGGGAGTAGTCAAACACAATTACATCATGTTCAGACTTCCAGAAGATTCACCTAGTATTGTTCTATTCACCTTATTCTGTGGCTGATGCTGATGGGGGTTAAGAATATGATTTTTTTTCTTTAAATAATTGATTTTATGAATTTTATTGCTGAGTGTATCCTATGCAGTCTTGCTACTCACAAGACATAACTGATATCATAATGATATACATAATACAGCAGATCAAGGTGCTCCAAGCTGAACATTTAGGTAAAACTGGCATTTATGAAATCCCTAGCAAGGCCTACAATGTCTCAGTGCATGCTTCCTTCAGCACCACGCAGCTTCATTAGGGCAAGGTTGCAGTTCATCACAACAAACCTTGGTGATTTCTAGTTCTCTCAGTCTACCTCAAGTGTTATCTGGAAACACTGGAAGGGCTACTGCAGTACTAGCCATATGAGTCAGCTAGTGCTCTGAATCAAGAACTGTAGTGCAGTATGACAAATTCTTGCCTGGAGTTAATGTTTATGGCTAGTTTTATACTCTGCTGAAAAGCAGAACGTATTGCTACACCCTGAAATATAATGGTGTCGGTGACTGCTGCCATAATAAACTGCAAAGCTTCCTCCCAACCTTTTGGATTAAGTAATAAAAGAAAATGATTAAAAGGGCAATTCCATCATTTTTCTTTTGTTGAATAAAACACTTCTTGCCATCTTGACTTACTAACAGAGACAGCCATGAAAATGAATGATTTGACTTCACCCATAATGATGGATAATCCTGCTAGAAGAGCATGACAATGATAGACAGACATCTTCTGAAGGAAAAGGTAATAGAAAAGACTGACACTTTGATAGGCACCATGATGAACAAGCCCTCAGGGGCTGTGAGTTAATAGGTTAATAGAAGTGTTCTAGCTCCCTCAGCCCCTTCTATCTCTGAGCTACTTTTAGAGCTCCTTCAGTATCAAAAGAAATAATGTTATGAACAGAGGATAGACAGATGCAGGACTGTGGTTTCTGTGTATTAATACTGTAGTGAAGCAAAGAATGAAACTACTTTAAGTGAGATGTAGTGAACGATCACTCTGCTTAGCCCTTATTAGAGACTTTCCTTTTTTCTTTTTTTTTTTTCCTTAAACATTACTTGCAAGTATTGTAGTGCCCTAATGATACTGCACAGGTTGAGTTTAATCACCTATTGTCATGGGTTCAGCCATAGCAGTCATTTTTCTCCTTCCTGTGGCTGGTGCAGTGCTGTGTTTTGACTTCTGGGCTGGGAACAGTTGCTTGACAGCGAGCATGTTTTGGGGGTGTTTTTGTTCAAGGCTTTTTCTGAGCATATGCTCCAGCCAGGTGGAGGAGGGGAGGCCGGGAGGAAGGAAAAACAGGACACCTGACCCAGGCTAGCCAATGAGGTATTCCATACCATAGCATGTGATGCCCAGGATGCAACTGGGAGAGAGAGAGCAGGAGGGGTGGAGCTCTGGAGGAAAATGGAGGAGGGAGCATGCAGTGCTCGGCCGGGCAGGGTGGAGTGAGTTATGGGTCGGTGGCTGGTGGGGTGTTGTATTCTTTTTGCTTGTTATTGGCTGTATCATTATTATTGTGTTATGCCTTAGCTAGTAAACCGTTCTTATCTCAATCCGTGGGGGCTACATTCCTTGGATTCTCCTTTCTAACTCTCCGGGAGTTGGGGGACTTGGTTTAAACCACGACACCTATGAATTATGTTAAAGTCCTGCTGAAGTTGGTGGTGGGCCAAGGTTGACTAAATCAGAAGACAACCCAGATATTCACTGACATCAAAATAGTTTGCTGACTTCTTGGTCAGCTGCTCACATAAATATTTCATATCATGAAAACAAGAAACTAAGATTTATTCAAATAATTTTTAATTCATAATAGATTTTTTATTTTTTCTTTTTTATTTCCTCATAACCTGTAGCATTTTTTCTAATAACACAAAGTCACAGATGTATCACTGTGTATTTTATTATTTGTTGGATGTATTGTCAGTTTTCCTTACTAATGTCTTTAAAGTTAAGAGGTTGTGATTTTGCAGTCAATCCCATCTTGGCCTAAAAATCAAGCTAACATAAGCTCTACTAGGATTTTATGTCTTTTGCATTATAGACTGTTCTGATTTGAATGAACATTTTCTCACCCTGTTTTCAAAACCAACTGTAAGAGTAGGTTTTGACAGAAAGGGTTTGGTAAAATGGGATTGAACAATTTATATATAACTTATATATATATAATATAGTAAAATTATTAATGTAAGCTTAACATGAAAAATGGTAACAGAAACAGTAAAAGAATAAGGCAAAGAAAAAGGAATTCTATAATGTCAGTAAAGCATGTTTTACAGCTGAAAGAACGTAAGCTAATGTATTTCAGATCAAAAGAATGTAGGAGAACAGTTGGCAAAGTCTCTCTGAGACTATAATGAGAAGTCACAATAATATCTCAAAGGTCTTTCCAACATAAACAGTTCTATGATTCTATACATGTTTGTGCTGTTAGTGCTAAGAAGTAATGCATGGTCCACTATATAGAATAGTGGAGGACAGATCAGCTTCCTGACATGCTGCATGAACTTGGATGCACTTTTCCCATATTTATTTTTAATGCTCCCAGACAGTGATTGTCAATATGCCTACGCATGCCACATTCTGTATAACCTTAAAAGGCATATAAAATATCAAGTTCACATAGAAAGGAAGTATACTTGAATTTAATTCATGTAACTAAACTCTGTATTTGAATGGGAAAATGTTTATCTCAGCTGTTAATTTTTATGTTGGCTTTATTATTTAAGAAACTTTTTCATTAAGTGTGTCTATTGCTTTTTCTTAGTGGACAAGAGTATTTCTGGCCTTCAGTAGAACAAAACAGGGGTGTTACACTGTGCAAATTTGTATTATATCAGTTAATGGACTATTAAAAAGAATAGATGTTTATCTTTCTGAAGCAAGTCATTATGTCTTCCCATCTGTAGAAAAAAAAAAAAAAAAAGAATGATTCTACGTTTCCTTTGTAAAATGCCTGAAAGATACAGGGCTAGAGAGAAATGCTGTCCTTTGGAGAGTTTTAGCGTGGGTGAACTGGTACATGGGTCACGGCTGTGGTAAAAGGGAAGTGAAATACAATTGGATTACAGCTCATTACCTTTTCACCATGTGCTGCATGGCAATGATAGTCTTGGCAGACCCATTGCAGTCCCTTCCCCATTGGAAAGGAAAGACAATGGAGAGATTGAACCAGCTCTGTGATTTACTGCTGCTGAAAAATGCGAAGCTTAGAGGTGCTTTTGGCTTTACGTAGATATTATGGGTTGTGATGAATTATCCATGTATGCTTCAAATGCAGACTTATTTAGAGCTTATATTTTTTGTTCAGTGTTTAGCCTAATAGGTTCGTGACTGAGACTTACAGCTATAAAGACAATTAAGGTAATGATAGTAATGAGTTGCGGATATCTGCACACTGGCATATACACAGTCCATTGATACTTGAAAACAAAATTGCTTTTCACTCACTACACCTTTAGCCCAGCACACTTCCCAGATCACAGATTGTGCATTTCTTTCACTTGTAATATGCCCTCAATGTCAATTATCTTTGTAGTTAACTTTTTTCCTACAGAAAAAGGCAATTGACATTAAGCTATGTTCTAAAAAATGGGCTGATCTGAATGTTAAATTAATGCATATGCATGCATGCACATATATCTTTATTTTAACTGAGACAAATATTTCAAAGGTATCAGAGGATTTTGTCATTCATGCATGAAAATTAATTCATAAATCTTTTTTTGTATTTACAGCAGTCCTGACAGAGTTTATAAAAAAATGAGTTTCCTTACAGAACTATCAATGGATTAATAAAAAGAATCTGATCTAATATTCATGACACGGGAGACAAATGTAAACGTCCAGGCAACTTCATCTTTTTATTGTTACAGAAATGGATGGGGTTTTTTCATAACTTTTCCTTGTAGATTTTGTTTTCTCAGTTCATAACTGCTTTAACAAAGGAACTGTGCCATCAATTTTGCTATATTGCATTATTCATGTAGAAGTGTACTTCAATGCACAAAGGAAAGAAATACAAACGAACATACTATATTGTTATTCATATAAAAACCAGAAAGCTTTCCAAATCACGCTGTCCTGTCATATTTATAACCCAATAATATTCTTCAACTGCGCAGTCATTAATGTTCAAACACATCTTGGTGCCCTGTTGCTTACAGGAAATCTTAGCATTTAATTGTTTATCCCGATTATTTCTATCAGTTGATTTTGTTCTGAGACCCAAGCAGCCTATAACTAATTTAGCGAAAGGGTTATTCTTAAATTTGGGTTTGTGACTTGAGCTGCTAGTTGTAATGGAAGCTATTAGCTTATTATAAAGGAATAAATGTAAAGAATTGGCTGGATTGGCACACATGCAGAGAGTTGTGGTCAATGGCTCAATGTCCAGCTGGAGACTGGAAACCACAAGTCTGGTAATCAGACCCACCAAGTGGTGTTCCTCATGAGGTTCAACACTGTGAAGTGCAAAGTCCTACACCGGGTTCAGGACAATCCCAGGCACAGTTACAGGTTGGGCAGAGAATTGGTTCTGAGCAGCCCTGAGGAGAAGGACGTGGGGGTGTTGGTCAATGAAAAGCTCAACAGGACCCAGCAGTGTGCACTTGCAGCCCAGAAAGCCAACCATATCTTGGGCTGCATCAAGAGGAGCGTGACCAGCAGGTCAAAGGAGTTGATCCTGCCCCTCTACTCTGCTCTCCTGAGACCCCACTTGGAGTATTGTGTACAGCTCTTGTGTCCTCAACATAAGAAGGACATTGAGCTATTGGAGCAAGTCCAGAGGAGGGCCATGAGGATGATAAGGGTGCTTAGAGCACTTCCTGTATAAAGATAGGCTGAGAAAGCTGGGGCTGTTCAGCCTGGAGAAGAGAGGGCTGCATGGAGACCTCATAGCAGCCTTCCAGTATCTGAAGGGGGCCTACAAGGATGCCAGAGAGGGGCTCTTCATTACAGACTGTAGCAACAGGACAGGGGGTAATGGGTTCAAACTTAAACTGAGAAAGTTCAGTTTAGATATCAGGAATAAGTTCTTTACTGTTAGGGTGGTGAGGCAGTGAAACAGGGTGCCCAAAGAAGCAGTAAATACTTTGTCCCTGACAATGTTCAAGGCCAAGTTGGACAGAGCCTTGAGTGACATGGTCTAGTGTGAGGTGACCCTGCCTATGTCAGGGGGGTTGGAGCTTGGTGGTATTAAGGTCCTTTCCATCCCTAACCATTCTGTAATTCTATGAATGTTCAGGTATAACTTCTGTTATAAGAGAGTGATTGTGCCCATGTTGGTCTCTCAAAATTCTTTTCAAAGCCATTTATTTCTATGCTGATAGCATCAGCTTCAGGGTGAACTTGGAATTAATCTTCCTTAACTTTGCCTCAGAAGCACTCCTGTATGAACCAAAGGCTCTGCTCAGCTTCCTGCCCTTATTTACTTCTCAGTATACTCTTTTTCTACTGGTGGATTGGCAAGCAGTTGTAGGCCCAAAGTATTTCTGAAAAACCTCATAGTCTCAACTAGCTGTGTGCTTAAAGTTCACTGAAGTCTGTTGCACTACTGCGTAGTTCACATGGTGGTGCTTAATAATATTTCTGGGCCAGATTCTCATTTGGTGAAAAATGGCATGGCAAAAATGCAGCTTCAATGCGCATAGAGTTCTTGCCCCAGAGGGACCATCTGGGAGTCAGTATTGCTGTTAGGCATTAAGCAACATTAAGCTTTTCCAGTTATGACTAGCATAAAGGGGTCTGCTTCAGTAGTGTTGTCTTCCATTCAGAAGTAATTATTGTCCTCAATATTGCAGGCATACCATTTACTTACTCTCTAATTTAGTACTATACTAAGGGCAAATTACTTTCCAACAGAAAATGTCAATGGTTTCGTAGCAACCAGAAGTACCTGAGAGCTTTGCTTTCACATTAAATCCCATCATAAAAGCATCAAGCCTGGTGCTTTATACTTCATATTGGTACTAGAAACTGACAACTGCATACAAGCAGCAAATCAGGTCTCTGAAATCTAATACTCATTGTGCATGCTAGAACCAGAATTTGAGAGGCCACCAACTTGTTCTGTCAAAAGTTGGGTGGTTTATTTTAATTCATTTCAGTACTTGCTCGTATAAGACAGAAAGCTGTTTTAAGTGGGTTTTATCATCAGATCTTTTGTGCAATGTCTTGATTTCATGCTCAGAAACTGTGAAATGAGAAATAACTGAAAAGAAAAAAAAATTATCAGTCAATATTAACTACCTTCCACTGCTTTCCTACAGAAAAGAAATGGTAACCACTACTGCAGTCTGATCCAATGCATACAATTTAGCATGCAAATAAAACCATCTGATTATTATTTTTCTTATTTGTTGGTGGTATTGCATCCTCGAGATGTCTCTTACTGCCATAAAATGATCTGCATTGTTTTTAAACTAGGGGTTTTCTAGGGAAAAGGCAAGCTTCTTGCATTATCAGCCTTAACTTAGAGCTGTGTAATGGTGCAGAAGGCGGGGGAAAGCAGAAAGAGATGGGAATCCATTGCTCTGTGAGCCATCCCTAGGTGATTTCTTTTACAGTTACAATACCTGAGAGGTACAGTGATACAAGGTTATATTTTCCTTGGCTGTTGTCTAAAGGCAAACATTAATTGCTAGTGGTTTCTCCATTTTTGTAATTCAGAGTCAACTGCTGAGTGCAGGTTAGTCAGCTTTGATAGGTCCACCACCATGTGAATGTGTATTATTCCCCAGAAACATGAATGCATGCAGAAAAGCTCTTCCCTGAGCAAGTGCAGAAGCTTATCTCAGCCAGCACTCGGATAGTCTCTGCACATGTACGAACAAACTGCAAAAGCACAGGAGCTTGTAGATGCTTTGTACTGGTGTTTTCAAGTACGTACCTTTTTCTTAGTATTTTAATACAAATTAACTGTTTAGTTCAGATTTTATTGACTGAGTCTCTACAAGCTGTTATAGTGTTTAGGCCATTTGTGGGTCAATTTGATGAAGAAAAAAAGGAGACGTGCTGACATATCTTACTTCTGTTTTTATTTCTTTTGTCAAATGAGAGGCATGGCCTCAATACACATAACAGAAAACAAAATACGAAATTTGTCTTTGTTAGGCATTGTATGTGGACAGAAATAAGTTTCAACTGATGTGGGATTTGGTAAAATTAAACATGCCCACTGGGGAAAGCTGTTATTGGATTTCATAATAAAAGATTGATTTCAAAAAGCTGAGACTGTCATGTGAACAGTCACTGAAATCAGTATTTTTATACAGCAAAGGCATAAAAAAATCTAATGACAGTGAGTGACAGCTGCTTCTTGAAAACAGGCTTCCAAACCACCCTAAGAAGAATGAGGTAGTTGCCCTAGAGTTGGCATGATGACCCTTTCTTTTACTCTACACATGACCCTTTCTTTTACTCTACAGAATGAATAAACTAGACATGCATATTAATTGACATTGCCAGAGCTTCTGTTGCCTTTTTATCCATGTTTATTCCATACGTTTTGGGTTGGTTTTTTTCTGAAGATGGTTTTATTTTCTTAAATGAATACCATAGTCATCTATTGCTAAAACTTTTATTTCCTCACCTTCAACTTCTCCCAGTTGTTAGCTTATAAAAGGTACTCTGGCTACACTCATGTAGACTCTGTATTTGGATGTGCAGAAAATTATTTTCTCCACTTGTTAAAGCCTCTCATGGCAGCAGACTGACTATGAGGTACTGTTTAAAACTTGATAGTGTTCTGAATGCATCCCAAAGCAATCCCTAATTCTTATGTTTGTGTTTGCTTAATCTGAGTCAGGTATCTGGTCCAATTTGCTTTCATTTGAACAATTATATTATTGGCCATGCTAGGAATAAAAACAAGCATTTAAGTCTTTTACTGGCAGCTCTTCTTAGCTACAGGTGCAGTTATGGGTTATAAAAACTGAGTAAGGATCTTTTAAAAATATTTTTGAAAGTGGCAGGTTTGTGTGTTGCACATAACTTTACTTTTGATAACTCAGAATTGAAATTCTGGACTCTGACTGATAATCCATAAAAAATATATAGAGATACTTAAGATTTCTAAAAGAATTGAAGCATGAAAGTTGCAGAACTAAAGCAGATTTTTGTAAGAATAATAAATTCAGAAAGTCATAGAAACACAGATCATTGCACGGATAGAGACCACTATAACAAACCAATAAGCATAAGGATGTTCAGGGAAGAAGGTGATTATGAAAAATAAATGTTAGTATAAATCAAGGAGAAGGAGAATAAGAAAATATGACAACTTAAATACTGGCACTTTGGCAATAAAAAAGAACTCCCCCAGGCTGTTGTCCATTTGGTGGCCAGTTTGTGTCATACAAACCAAGGTCATCCTAACAAATATGCAAGCATATTCATAGCTAAAAAAATTTGCAACTTTCATTGTGGTTTTTTGTAGTTATATGATGTTTATTTAATTGGCTGTATTCCATTAAAATTGAGCTGTGATTTCATAAGCTTCTGAATGTGTTCCAGTTCTACAAATTCCCTACCTTTCCTCCAAGTTATTTTACATTTTAACCAGTTATGGTGACTACCAGAAGGAAAAGCTGAACTGTTCATATTTTTAATCAGTCTTAGTCAGTGATTAGTTGATTGTCATTACTATGGTCACCTTTAAAATCTTTAGGGGAAATATTTATTTGGTCATCCATTCAACACTTGAGATATTAGATATTATTATTACCATAATAGCAAATGTAAACCCAAAGTTCCATCACTGCTGTAATAACTTAAACTGGGGTTTCTTTCCTCCCTTTCAAGATCTTATTTCATATGATTTGTTGGAAATATATGCATGCTTTTTTATGTAAAAAGTTAATGATTTTTCCACCACTATTGAAAAATAATTGAAATGTGTGAGTTGCTTATACAGCTCACTCTGACAGGTAGCCTATTGGGCTTTAAGTCTGAGCTACTGATTTCGCTTCCTTCAGTACATTTGCTTGCATTTAATATCTCGTCTCTTTGTCTCATGATTTCAATGGCAGAGTTTTTTCAGTTTTCATTATGATAGAGACTCTATTAAGGTTCTGGACAGAAACAAAATTTAAAGTAGTATGTTGATTTTCAAGACTCTAACTTACCCATGAGTAGTAGAATATTGGGAATGTTCCTGCTATCCATACTTCTAGGGGGAAAAAAATATGTGCAAAATATAGGAACAAGAAGGTTTTGGAGGGCAGAGAAAACACATTGCAGTAGGTGATTTCTGTTGAACTTACAAAAAAGAAAGTTAAGCCAATATAAACACCTTTCTCTGAAGAAAATCTGAAATGCTACAGAGTTCTTTAATCTACCAGATAAATTTATAGCAAGAACAAGTGGCTGGCAGCTAAAGCAAAGCAATTTCAAATTAGAAATAAAGCACATGCAGTTGCTTTTTTTTTCTCTGTTTCACAGAGATGGTAATTAAACTTTGGGGCAGGCTACTTTACAGTAGAAAATGGTAGATGTCATCTCTGGAGGCTTTCACATATAGTCTACTTTCTGCAAGTTATTTTTTGGCTGAATGCAAGTTAGGGGGGCTCAATATCAGAGGTAATTGGATGGAATCTAAGTAACTGCAAAACAAAACCTCAGTGTTGATGAATTAATCTCTTCTCCTGGCCTTAAATGTAAGAAAATATAGATTATATTACTGGTATGTGTTTGTTTCCTGTACCTAATTGGTTTTCTTTCAAGTCTCAAAAAATTTTAGTCACTGCAGCTTGCATCACTAACCATTAAGAATTCAAAACAATGTTCTTTACTGTTCGTTGAATTGTCACATACTGTATGTCTCTAAATCCATCTGAATGTGCAATATCCAACTCCTAATTAGCACCAGGGGTCCAGTCAAGGATGATAGAACATCATCAGATTTTTATTGATCTCTACCACAACAGTCAAAAGCTGCGTAAGGGAACTACATCTTACATCTTCAATCTTTTGAGGGAAGAGTGCTTGAAAACATGCTATACCACAGGGGTTATTGATAGAAATAGGATGATTGCCAGAAAATTTTATAAAGACAACCTTCCTAGGATTCGTTACAGCACAAAGATGCAATCCACAGAGAACGGACTGTCTTTAGTGTGAATTTACATGGATGGATTCCCCATAAAGCACTGGGTAGAAGGTACCACCAGGCAGGTACAATAGCTCCTCTCCCAGAGTAATGTGCTTCCTTGGTTCCAAGGGCACTGTGCATGGAGATTGTATTGGGTATATAACAGCAAGAAGTGGTGGGGTGGGGTTGGCATACAGTAGCCATGTCCAAAATGACCAATGAAGGAACTTAGAGGATTATTTTCTGAGAAGAGTGTCAGCTACTGTTGCATCACTGATTCAATATGAAAATGTGTGTACCTACTCTGCCCTTATGTCCACTCTGCCTTGTTATGCGTATCTTCCTCAGCTCTTACTACCAGAATGCAAGTGATTCCACTCTTTGTTTTGATTCACTTGGTCTTATTGGGTATTTACTTTCTTTCCATTTCTGATAGCCACTGAAGTCTTTTCTCCCAGAAGATACATTAACTCAGTTGGTTTGGTTTGTTGGGCTTTTTTCATATTTTATTAATATCCCATCAGGAGAAAAATACAATAAATAACTGTGACTCTAGACTGTTGGCTGGAATAAATTGCTAAAGATTCTGAAGAAAGTTATGTTGTCTTCTAAGCTGTGGTCTTTGTAAACAAATGAAGCATACCAGCGTAAAACTTTCCTGTTCAAGCTATTATGAAGGATGTTGAGAATGTGATGCTTTGGTTACTCCAAACTTAAACCCGTATGGGCAGGTTGTTGACAATTGGCTTTTCTCTACTCCTGTCTATCCTGAAAAAGTTTTTCATGGTCAATACTGTGATCATAACTACCTCCATGCTCTCATTGCTTCTGATCTGCATTTTGTTATAGCCAGGACAGTGAGAAGAGGAAGCATTTCCCACAGAAAGGCCAGCAGTGCTTTTACTTCCCCCAGAAAACTTCCCCTTCAAAGGCAGAGTTGTAAAAACTATCAGCCTGACTGATCTAAACCTTCAAGCCCAACCCAATCCATTCTGTGGGTTTGACCTGCCAGCTGGTGGGAAGCCTGAGGTTCAGTGGAAGTGTCACAGTGTCCTCAAGACCTGGTTGCTTGCACATTTGAATTTGGGGGCAAATAGTTCACCTGAGAGTGCAGTTAGTTTATTTTATTTTTTTTTTTCATTCTCCATGAATTTGAATCCTAGTTTGTACATCTTGTAAACTGAATGCATTATCTTCTCTTTCTACCACATCCTATTATATAGGTACTACTTGGGTAAGAAATTGTCTCTATCAGCATTTCTGTCATGCAGAACAAGTGTTTTGTCGGTGTTGGCAGCTCTTTTTTACTACAGGTCTCAAATGTGAATTGAATTTTATATAAATTTCATGCTGTGACTTAAATTGTCTCCCTTGAAGAATGACTACCTGTAACACTCCTTTTAGTGAAGAGTCCTTAAAGAGTCCAAAGCATGGGACTCAGAGTTAAAAATCATTAACTGAGAGTTAAAAATCATGAAATAGCTTTTGTGAAAGAACATTTTATCCAAAGCATTTTGTCGCAGTAATTCAGCTGTTTCCTTCTAAAGGTGGAAGGATAGGTATGATTTTTTTTGGGTGCTGGTTATTTCTGATGTTCTACATTCCCAAATACCAGTTCCAGGAGTGAAACCTAAATTGTTAAATCATTCTGCTTTCAAAATCATCAAAATATCCTTCAAATGGAAGGAAGAATAATTTTGGAAATCTCATCAGCAAGACATATGGCATGCTGGCTTTATCTCTTATACATTCTTATACATTCTCTGCAGAAGACATGGGAGAAATGGATTTTTTGTTGATTTTTGGTGCTGTCCAGGATTTCACCTTCAGAGGATTAGTGGTATCTCAGAACAGATATTCTGTAATAGTTTTGCTCCCAGAAATTCTTCTTTGGGAAACAAACAAATAACAAAAAGCACATGAAAAGTTTCTCCTTCAAAGGCCAATAAATTCTCCTTCTTCCTGTAGAGGAAAGAATCTGAAAAAGAGGTTGAAGGTGTATACATTAGAAAATGTGATAGCAGCATTTTGCAAAACATTTTTAAGAAGAGCCTTTATCATTCTTACCAGTATGACATCCAGTACAGAGCTTCAATCATGCCTCCTGTTAAAGAGAATTAAGCTAATTCATTTTCATGTTGTGACCTGCAACAACTTAATTTACTTTATATTATTCTGCTTTGTTAATACAAACTGGACAAAAGCATAACTTCAGGTTAAGTGTCTGCTTTGTGATGCAGTCTACCTCTGCAATGACTACAGTGCTCAAATTAATTAATACCAGATAATTTTCTTTAGATGGCAGGCAGATGTTGAGGCTAAGGTGTTTGTGAACCCTAAGTGCGTTTTTTTTTTCTGTGCACATCATGAGCTGTTGCTGTATAAATTGAGGATCCAAGGTCTAGGCCTTCTGGCAGTCAGTTGGTTTTGTAATTATCTTAGTAATAGTTCTCAATTATTATTCAGTAAAGGTCGTCTTTTCTCTGCTAATGGGTCATGGCACCCTCTAGGGATCCATAGATGGGCCAGTTCCCATTTTTCTCACTCAAATGACTTGCCATCTGTGTGCACTGCAGGTTCATCTTAGGCAGTTCTGGAAACACTGATTATTAAAATTAAAGTTGCAGCTTCTGATAAGATAGTAGAATTATTTAAAACATTTTTAAAAATTGGCTTTTTTTTTCTTCTAAAATTTTCAAGACTCTTTGTTAAATGTTTTGGACAGATTAGAGGCAATTCTCTTGAAGTAGTACGATGATTAAAACCCCAAAAGTTTTTTTTTTCTTTTTTTTCTTTTTTTTTAACTAAATCATATGTATTTTACCTGCTTATCTTGGTAATATGTCTTTAATTTAATTCACAAATTATTATGGTTGGAACATATATCAGAAATAATTTTACTTTGAAATTGGCTGCCCTATGTAGTGTTAACATTCTGATAGATTACTGGTGTACATGACAAATTTCCAAACCTTTGGAATACTTAAATACCTGAAAATCCTTGGTTTTGAAATTCAGTTTCAGCCTTTTAGTATGTGGGGTTTTTTTAGGCCAGTCAATATAACTCCTGTGTATGTGCATTAAATAATATTTTTTATAAATACAATTGAAATGCAAGGTCTTCACTGTTGCAAGGCAGACGACTATGTTTTTCCAAAGGAATAGTGATCGTATATTGCAGACTATTTCTCCAGAAAAATACAGACTTAGACTTTAATAAAAGCTATAGTCCAATACAAGGTGGTTAAGCTGAATTTTCCTGTTGTGAAAGTCATCATATGTGTCCTTCTGGTTAGCTTTTCTCATAGTTTGAAAATTTTGTATTTCTGTTGCTAGCATAAGCTCAAACAAGCCTTTATTCTCTGCAGTGATGTTACTCTGCCTCTCCTTCCTTTCCATGGCACTTTTCAGCTGACATTGATAGTTAGCAAACCCTGATACCCTTTTTTCTGTTCCATCCTAATGCTGACTTGCCTGCCTTTATTTCTGCCCCACTGCATTTATTTCTTCCATGTGATTGCCTAATACTAGATTACTAGCCAAAGTTATTAGAATTGCACAAAACTTCTTTATTCCCTTCATTACATTGTGTTTACATTGCAGGTTTTGCTAACAATGAATGAAATGTAAAAGTTCATAGAATCATTTGCTCTTACTCTATTGTAAAAGCCATGCTGTAATTGGTGCTGTTTCATATAAAATTACCGTATATATTGTGCCATTCAAATCTGCAGCAGAAACAGCAACAGTATTTACAATAAATGGCAAATCCCTATTAATTGTTGATAGCCTAATAAACACACCATTGTCATTCATTCTTATTATTCATTTTTAATAATAATTCTTCTTTAGTATTCATTGTGTAAGGATCAATTATAATTAACTGTTCCAAAAATGAATGGTCCACATGAACATTTCTATTTCCAGGGCCTTTTCTATTGAAGTGATAGCTTTCCATATTAAAATGCTCTGTGAATTCAACAGGACAAAACATATTGATATCTAAAGAGTAAGTCCAGTATTCTTACCATGGTGTCTGCAAAAGGCTGTTACAAGCTCTGTCAGAGGCACTTGAGGACATTCTTTCTTTGAAGGCCACTACTTGCCCATAGGGTGGTGTCATGGGTTCAGCAGTAGCTCACGCTCTGCCAGGGAGGAGGGAGAGATAGGGCGCCTGGTCTGGGCTAGTCGGGGAGGTATTCCATACCACAGCACGTCCTGCTCGGGGAGGGGACTGGAAGCTGACCAGGAGGGGAGGGGTTAGCTCTCTCTGCCGGGCTGGCCTCTTGGCGGCGGGTGGTATCGTATTCTCTCTCCCTGTTTGTCTCCTTTAACATTGATTTTTTATTGGTACCGGTATTGTTTTGTGTTATACCTTAATTGCTGGACTGATTTTACCTCAATCCGTGGGAGTTGTATTCCTCTGGCTCTCCTTCCCATCCCTCCGGGAGTGGGAAAGTGAGGGGGGGGAGGGGAAACAAAGGGGGAACTGTGCAGATTTAGTTTAAACCACGACAGGTGGTTAGATTATGAACTAAAGCATGAAGTTATGCAAAAAGTATTTTTGCCTTAGTGGGATGTCCATAAAGTATTCTAACCTGTACTTGAAATGTATGGGTCTTTTAGGATAGTATTCAGGTGACTATACAAGGAATATAGCATAGGCACATGCAAGTGATATAGATGTTCTTTTTTATACCAAACAAAAAAAGCTAGCCATTGCTGTTTAAAGTATACTCCACACCATCCTAAAGTAGGTGCCTGCATTTGGGCAAACAAATTGTACCCCACAGCCTACTGAATAAATCAGTTAGATTTCTATTGTCTAGAATGGGGACCCAGAAAACTAGTTCATATAGAGGCAGGCATATTTTGTACATTTCTAAATTTAAATGAGATTACAGAATGGGATCATTTAGGTTAGAAAAGACCCTTAAGGCCATCAAGTCCTACCATTAACTTTCTATTGACAAATCCACCATTAAACCATGTTCCTGTGTCACATCCACACCTATTTTAAATGCCTCCAGGGGTGGTGACTCTGCTGTTTCCCTGGACAGCATGTTCCAATGCTTGACAACCCTTTCAGGGAAGAAATTTTTCCTAATATCTAACCTAAACCAAACCTCCCCTGGTGCAGTTTGAGGGCATTTCTCTTGTTCTATTGCTTGTTTCTTAAGAGACGAGACCGGCATCCCCCTCCCTACAACCTTCTTTCAGGTAGTTGTAGAGAGCGGTAAGGTATTCCCTCAACCTTCGTGTCTCCAGACTAACCGGCCCCACTTCTTTCAGCCACTCCTCATGAGACTTGTTTTCCAAAGCCTTCACCAGTTTCGTTGCCCTTCTTGGGATGCACTGGAGAACCTCAGTGTCTTTCCTGCAATGAATGGTCCAAAACTGAGCACAGCATTCGAGGTGTGGCCAAACCAGTGTTGAGTACAGGGGAACAATGACTTCCCCAGTCCTGCTGGCTACACGAATTCTGATACAAACCAAGATGCTATTGGCCTTCTTGACCACCTGGGCACACTGCAGTTGATCTTTAAGTAACGAAGTTTTGCTTTACTGCTTAGCAATGTTAAAGAGAGCTCTTTTTAAAATAAAATCAGCCCAAAATTCATTGGGCATCATCATAAATCCCACTGGCTTCACACTTTAAAGTTTGCTAGGGAAGGAGGCTGCATTCCAGGTGCTACAGTGAAAATGTGTCCTTGGGTGTGTCTGCAGAATCACTATCAGGTATAGTATAAATGAAGCTGTCTTGTCCAGAAATGATAAACTACTTGAGCCTTTGGTCTTCTCACATAGATGCAGCCAGTCCAGTCTTTCTAGACTTCATTGCTAGAGTCATGACTTTTGTCATCCAGAGATGGTAGTGTCACTGCTGGCTGTAGGACGAAAACAACTGGAAGTATCGATAGCCAGTGCTATAGATGGTATTTTTTTTCCACCATGTTTTATATTTTCAGACCTCTGTTGTAAGCATGGCTCAACAGATAATTGTCACTAAGAAACAGCAACAGAGAATAATAATTTCTTACAGTGGAGACCTAATGCCTATCTTGTTTCAGCTTTTAAGCTTCTAAGCAGACAGGTTTTTGACACACTGGTAACTCCACTGTATCTCTTTTTATGTGTTGCATGCTGTGATTTCCATCTGCTAGGAAACACACTGAGACTATCAATCAGTGCCCACCAGTGCACAAGGAATGTGCCTATAAGTGTGCCTTGCAAGTGCCCTGAAGCTTTCACAGTGAATTCAGCTGAAGAGAGGGCAGAAGTATAATCACTGCATGCCAGGGTGAGACTTTTCTTCAGAGGTAACTGTATTTCAGGCTTTTTTTCTTAGGAGAGTTTAAAGTACACTCTGTAGGCAGCATTCTGGAAGTATCCAGAACTCCTTGGCAGAGAGTAACTTCTATATATTTCTATCTATACACTTTTTGTTTGACAAGGGTTCTCCGCTGTCTTTCCCCAACCACCCACTTCAGAACTTAAAATATTTGACATGCTCTGTGTTTTTTCCATGATGTGCCAGTTCTCACCAGCTGTGGTTTTCCAAATGCAGTGATGCACTATCAAGCAGCCAACTGACTTGTAAGAAGATATGAGTTTGTGTGCCAAGGAGAATTTAGCATAATGATTCATCTGCAAATATAAAATATAATTTCAAAGAAGGGTAAGAAAAAAACTAAAAATGTATATAAACATGATATTAAAAAATATTTTTATATTTAGTATCCAAGACATACTAAACATTTTTTTTTAGCAGATAAGTAATGATTCATTTAGTTTGTGGACACAAAGTAGTATATAAATCTTGTAGTTCAATAAATGCTTTGTTTTATTAATTTATTAATTAAAAAAAAGAAAAAAGTAATTTAAAGGTATGTCCTGGCAGCAGAATGGAGGCATAACAGTAGTCCTGTATAACATGTGGCACCTCTATCAGTAGCAGCACAGACAGGCTGCATAATGGTAGCACTGATGCTGCAGTGCAGACTGGAATGTGGGTTAACACTATGTACATGTCTCATGGTTTGCACCTTTCTTGAAGTTGTGCAAGACTGTTCCAAAGTGCCACTTCTTAATCACTGTTTTCATTGCCTTGGGGAGGTGTCTAGCATGCTTTGTTGAGCAAGTCGCACCTTCATATTGAGGCATTGACACATCTTAAATAAGAACAGATTTTGATCTGCCTTAACTGGTCAGTAGAGTATACTCTTTGCACAGAGTCATTAGGCAGTTCTCACAACCGCTTCATGAGGTAATTAACTATTGATCTCATCTCTTTTATAGATGATGAAAATACTCATGCTGTATTCAGAGGGCTGATCTCTTTTACACAGTGTCACAGTTTAAACCCAGCTGGCAATGAAGCCCCACACATCTGCTCACTCACTCCAACCCCAATAGGATGGGGTAGAGAACTGGAAGAGTAAAAGTGAGAAAACTCATAGGCTGAGATAAAGACAGTTTAATAGATACAGCAAAAGCCACACACAAGCAATGCAAACTAAGAAATTCATTCATTACTGCCCACAAACAAGCAGGTGTTCAGCCATCTCCAGGGAAGCAGGGTTCCATCACATGTCATGGTGACTTGTGAAGACAAGGGCCATCACTCTGAATGTCCCACAGCTTCCTTCTCCTTCTCTGAGCTGAAAGTGAGTATGGAATATCCCTTAGGCGAGTTGAAGGTCAGCTGTCATGGCTGTGTCCCCTCCCAACTTCTTGTGCCCTCTTCTTATCCCCCCAGCCTACTCACTGGTGGTATGAGAAGCAGAAAAAGCCTTGGCTCTGTGCAAGCACTGTTTATCAACAACTAAACATCAGTGTGTTATCGACACTGTTTCCAGCTCAGATCCAAAACGCAGTCCCATATTATCTACTGTGAAGAAGCCTAACTCTGTCTCAACCCAAACTAGCATACCCAGTCTGTTATCTTTCCTGGTCAAGCAAGCAAAATGCACAATCTTCAAAACATACTTCTTAATCTATTTTTTTTTTTTCCATGGAGAATTCCAAGTGAACACCTTGAGAGTGTATTCCCATTCAGAGTTCATGCTCAGAAACAATTCTCATGGCAACATTTATTTTTGTCACCTAAAACCCTGTGGTAGACTGAGAACATGTTCAATAAGCCATCTGATAACCCATGGCCTTTGGCTGGTACAGATAAGGGTAAATAAACCATCTTACAGCTGTCATGTACCCAGGCTCCACAGCTTTAATTCTCCTTTATCAAAAGACTTACTGGACAATAATAATAATAACTTCTTAATAAATGGCAGTTTACTTTCAAAGCATTTAAGTACATATTCCAATTGATATAATTTTCTAAATAATGTATCTCTAACCCTTACAAAGTCTTTCTAGGAGAAAAAAATGCTCTAGAAATACTAGCTAGGAGTGAAACTGACCATCTGCTATTATTTGAAAACAATCTGTGAAACCATTATGCTATTTTAAATTAATGTCCTAAATGTCAGTGATACAAAGAACACAACCAAGAAGTTATTACATTATACACACTTTTATTATACAGCATAAATGAAGAGCAATATTGTTCTTAAAAACAAACAAGCAAGTAAAGAATGAAAGATTCTGATCACAGAGAAATCAGTTTTACCATGTGCTGTATTACTGAGGCAGAAGCATACTTACTTTTCAGAACCCAGATAATGAACAAAATAAAGAGAGGAATATCATGAATCATAATTTGCTGTGAATGCAAAATGCTCAATATATTTAGTTCTTTCCTTTTTTGTGTGTTTTGTTTTTAAGTAAAGAAATATACATATTTTTATTACTTTAGTGAAACCTCAAAACATGGAAATGCAGCAACAATGAAATGTGAAAGCTACAGAAAATGCCTCCTGGAAAACATATTTGCTGCTGGCACAACTGCAAGAGCTATAACTATTCTTTCAGCTGACTAACACTTGAAGTATTTCCCACCTATTGTAGGAAACAGTGGCTGTTTGCATAAATATATATTTAAGGCTTAAAAAGCCAACTTTGAGGTTAGTCCAACTGTTTACAGAGGACCTAGTGTATTGGGAAAGTAACTGCCTGTTCATTAGCTTGTGGTGGCAAACTTGCCATTGAATTTAGTAAGATAAGAGCTAACCTTTTACTCCCATTGTTGCTAACACACAACTCTGGTGCAGTGGACTCCTTTTCCTTACACTGCATTTTCTTTTGTGTGCAATGTAATTATCAGTTTCATTATAAATACTCTTTCATTTAAGGGTGACACTTATCTGAAGGCAACCTGTGAGATTTTGTATTTGTAAAACACATCCTTCTGTAATAAAATGATATACTGAAAATAGGGTGGCACTAGGCAGTTATTAAAATGTCTGATATTTAAAAGATAAATGATTAAGAGTATGATATACTATTCTAGGTAAGTGAAGACAGGTAAATAAATGAAGGCAACTGAACTGTTAAGCCAAACATAATTATTTGACAGTTTAATGACTAGATATTCAATACATATTTACTTATTTGTCCTATTAAACACTAAATTAGTCTTCGTAGTGTAGGTATGACAGAAAGGTTTTTCTTCAACTTCACTTTTCCATTTAAGGGTTTCATATAAGCAGATTTTTATAGGAAAATAGGAAAGCAGAACTGTGCAATTTGTGAATGATGTGGAAATTAACAACACAAGGAAGTTATATTCTATGAATTTACTACAGAAACAGGTTCAATAACCAGGTCAGCTTTCCTAAGAGAAAAGAAAGCAAACAAACCCAGACTCCCCTGAACTTTATTTGATGCAGATGAATGAAACATTGGTAGGCTTTTGGATATAAATGAATAAGGAAACAAAGAAAAGGCAGTTCTTTTCATTATTTTATGCTTCTAAGACTTGAAACCTTCCCGAAGAAGTGGAACTCAAATATAGGACTTTTAAATTATGTTTTTAAATTATGCTTTTCTTTTTTATGAGCACAGTAAACTTGCAAATGTCTCATTTTTATTGTGTTTGAGATTATTAAAAAAAATTAACTTTATGTGCTGTATTGCTGTGGCACTTACCAGTTTAATAGCAGTCAGAGAAGTCATTATTCAGGACTTGAGTATAGTTATGCATTTTATGTTGGGTGTTTGGTTTGGTCTGGTTTTTAATCACTGACCACATTTCAGTGAGGTTTTACTGGAGATGCTTTTTACCATTGCTTCTAGACTCCTTTCGTTTATGCTATATTATGTCATCCACAATTACATTTGCTACCTTTAAATTCTATAGTTCTGGAAGGTTTCATAGGCAAGTCTAAGTTATAGAATAATTTCAATTTTCCCATTGTTAATTTTGAATAAACTGGTTTTTAGAAGAACTGAAGAAATTGATTGATGCTGCTGTACTAATATTTTCCAGGCACATCCATAGAATTCTAGGTATGTCTGTCTGACTTTCTTCAATCTACGCTAGTCCTCCAAGTTGCGGAACATTTCAATTTGATGAAAACATGCTTGGTTTCCAAACTGATGGAAACTTCATATGCTTAGTAATACCATTGCAAAGTATTAGCTTGTTTTAGTAATTGTTTTAGTAAAGGTTATTCATTAGAGATTAGGGACTAAATCTGAAACTTATTTTCCTTTGGGTACATGCCAAATTTCTTTACAGGACCTAACTGATCTTATTTATTTTGGTCTTCCTACAAGCCCAAATTACAACCACTTGCTAAGATTTTTCACTACACCACATTTCCAGATAGCAAAGAAAGTTTCATGCCACAGGTGATGATCTTTAATATACAGATACAAGTCATACAACACTGAAGACAGTCATCTTCAGATTGCTTCATAGTTTCATACCTAGAGGTGGCCTGCAATGATCTTACAGTAATTTTGTCATAAACTGGAAGTAGTAACTAGGTCTAAAAATACTATACTGCTTTTATTTCATTTCTTGATGGGGATTGGAGTAGTTTTGTATGCGTCTAAAGTGAAGGAAGATTTTGTAAATAGAAAGTATGCGGATTGCTAATTTTGAAGTTCTCTCTTTACAGAGCTGGAAATGCTTCTTTAACATAAACTATAGAAAAAATTATTTGCTGTGAATGATGAACATTTATCATAAATAAAATTACTTGCCTTGTATATAGAGTTCTGGGATATCTGCATTTTATTTTTTTCTCAGATGTTAACAAACATATGCGCACATAAGAAAATAAATATGTCTGGCCTTCATCCACACTACCAGACAAGCAGGCTTTTTTAATGCACTGAGTGACTTTCATAAAATAAGGGTATTTTCTTTAAAACCACTGAATTGGTAAATGATTCCTTCTATTTGGTAAAAAATGACTAAATATTACATTTCAAAAGAGTATGTTTATTCCTTTTTGGATATATTCCTCAGTCTTGGTAGTAAAAGCCAAACATTGTGTTTATGTCATTTTAACTCAAGTATTTGCTAGTCCCCTTCTCAAGGGCTGAGAAGATAAATACACAGGGAAAAAGAGTTTCCATCAGATTATTAAAGCCTGATGAAGTCCTAACCATTATTGCATCAGTAAAATTTTAATCAACTCTCAGTGCAGTACTTTGAGGCTATCTCACTGGTGCCACTTCTAAAATTTACAGCATTCAAGTCTAAATCTCTTGTTTTAATGATGTCTTCTCAAACCATTGTTTGTAGAGCTGCTGAAGACTTAACACTGTTCAGTATACCCTGATGTAAAATAGATTTCCTCTAATAGCTCTGCTGCATGCATCTTCCAAGGCAAACGAGTATGGACCTTGCGCACTTCCAGCCTTCATGTGCCTTTGTCTCTGCTTCTCTCTCTCCTTGCAGCTAAAGTTGCTTTTCCTGGGTGAATTGTCAGTGGGTGCTCCATGGTGCCACCCTCTTCTGGATGGCTCCTGTGCTCTCACCTCTGGGTGGGAATGGCTACATGTGTGAGCTCCAGATTTTGGAGGGAGTGAAGTGGATAATACAGAACATTATGTTAAGGGCAAGTGAAATAAAAACAGTACTAAGATTGGAGTGAGTGAAAGGGTTGGGCCAAGTTGAGGGAATGGTACAGGAGTGACTAGATCTGCTGACTCTCAAGGACCTTTTGTTGCAGATTCTACTGTGAGGTGAAGAATTTCAGTGGCCGTCACTGTGCTAGTGGGAGGGACCAGGAGCTGCAGTGAGTGGAAAAGAATTGAGGGGTCATTTTATTCTTCTGAAAACCCAGTTATTCTGTGTACAGAAGGTGTGGTTACTATCACAATGCTTGCAAATACTTTGGCATCTAATATTCATAGTGGGACAGAATAAAATTAATCCCTGTTTGATCCTGTCATTATGGAAATGCCTCCAGCAGCCACTGCAAAGAACTGAGTAGGAAACCAGCATAAGATTGTCTAACCTTGTAGTCTTAATGAGCTCATCCACTGCCATGAGCCTTTCTAGGAATGCAGGTATAGACAATGTTCAGCACATTGAATGATATGGTTGCCTGCATTCACTGTGGGTGCTTCTTAACACTGACAAGTGAACTTAGGGATTTAGTTAACCAAAAGCATGAATGATAATAGTGTGAATGTTGTATTTCTAACACTGTGCATTTTTTTTTTTTTTTTGCTTTTCATAGTGTAACCAGAGTGTAAGAATAGATGCAGGATTTTTAAAACATCCTAGTAAAGAGAAAACCTTTAAAGCCATGGACGCTGCATATCCACTGGCACGGCAATGAATGCAGTTTACTTCTCCAGTATTGCCTTGAAGTATCTTTAGAGATTCATATATAAAATGCAAGTATGTAACCCGCTGTAAAAAGCTACAGTAGTGCCTTTGGCGAGTTTCCCTGGCCTGCAGAGGATAATTACAATGGGAACACCAGCACAACTCCAACCTCAACTTGATTAGATTTCCAGCTTTTTTCCCACACAAATGCCATGAGATCTATCTGTCCTAATAAGAGTTATCTGTGATATCTTGATGTGGAATTTTGACTGTAAGAGCCTAATCAGGGCTCGCTTTAGCAAAAAAATAATAAATTAAAAAAATCCTAAAGGAATAAGATACTTTTTCCATCTGTTGCAAGAAGGATTTAGACATGATCTGGTTTAGTACATGGTGTCCCTGCCCATGGCAGGGGTGTTGGAATGAGATGATCTTAAGATGCTTTCCAGCCCTATTATATGATTCTATGTACACAGTACTGTCAGGCTCCCTTTTCAGTCGGCTGTTATACTCCAAGTCAGCAGTGCAGCTGAAGATATGAGTGAGCCAAAAGGGCTAGCTAGTTTTGAATGGAAATGTGCCTACAGCAAAGCTGTCTTGGACATAAAGCTTTGTGTTTTAGCCAAAAACCAGGTAGAAACGGTTGTAGCTTAAATGTTACACTTACAAAAATGTACTTAGGCCTTGGTTATTCATCATAGTTAACCACAATTAGCTTCTCAGGAAGGCATGACTTCTAAAATTTGTTCTTTATAAGTAAAATTGTGAATGTTCCTATGAGGTTCCCATGAATACCATGATTTCTGCCAATACCATGCATAACAAGAAAAAAAGAGACATCTGCATTTATAATAATATTCTGCAATATTTTAAAATAGTTTTGTGATTGGGCATTTTTAGGTATTTGCCAGTGCTTTTAATGGAATTATGTGATTTATGCTATTAGATCACCCTATTGCTTTGTCCAGAGCAAATGATCTGCAGTCATGGCTAATACTTGAGCTAGCTAGAAATGATTAGCAGAAATGGCTTGCACTAGAAGAATTAAAATATTGCCAAATTATTCCTGGAAATGTAAGAGTTTTGATAAAAACTTTAAACCAGCTAGATTGCTTCTGTCCAAGATGGACTTTGCTGAGGAATTCAAAAGAGAAGATTATGGAGTAAATAGAAAAGAGATCCAACAATTAGTGAACTCAGATGTGAAGGAATCAGATTCAAGTATTGTTTATGTAGACAGAGTTTTGACATACATGCAGGGAAAGAAAATATACATTACAAAAAAAACTGGATAAGAAAATGAACAATTTGGTATAGATTTACTGTGTAAAAATTGAGGTGTGATATTTGCAGTTAAACATTTATATAAATGAAAGCTGTGTGTATATTTCTGTACCAGAGTTGAAGGTGACCCTGATTTAAGTAATTCAAAAAAAGGAGAACGTTTAAATATGTAAATCAGAGCTGAACTAAGTTTAGGGAGGGTTATCAAAAATGTTATCTTTGAACATGAGCATATGCTCACTATGCTATTTCTGTACACTCCTTAGATCAAATACTGGCATATTTCAGTGTTTTGCATTGCTTTAAATTTTGACATCTGGTTCCATCCCCAGTTTTCCTTTTTTGTATGTTTTGTTGCTTGTTTGGGTTTTTTTCCCTACTACCAAATGCCAAATTAAGAAGGGGACATCTGAAGGGGAAGTCTTACTGTATTCCTCTGTTAGACTTGAGATATTGCATCTTTCTGATTACTGGCCTGAGAACTGTCCAGAAGAATATGAGATCAGAATCTGGCCACTCCACAAGTTCATGAGTAAATGCAATGTCCCACAAAGGATAAATTTATTTTCCTTGAAAATGCAAGTGTTTAAAGTAATTAAGACCACAGAGCCCCAAATTTTTAAATACATTGCTGTCTCAAGGTTGTTGATGGCTATATGTGTCTAAAGACTAGTCAGTCATTGTTGTAGGATATGATACTTATCACAAAAGACAAGTGTTATTTCACAAATTGAAAGAAATTTCTCAGTTGCTGGTGGCACAAATTTTACTGCAGGTTTCTTCCTCATAACGTACAGGAATAGACTGTATGGTACACTCATAGGATGAAATGTAACTGCTGTTTTGTAAATCTCATTACCATTTGGTTTTTGATGGGTTTTTTGTTTGGTTGGTTTGGGTTTGGTTTGTTTCTTCTTTTTTTTTTAATTTAAGATGGAAGCATGGTGTGTGGTTTATGTTTTCATTTCTTACATAGTCCACAAAAAATTTTTCTTTGTTTAAACACTTGTGTTTGTGTCTTTTGTGCCACCCAAAAGCTCTTTCATTGAAGTTTAAGTATGTTCCTAAAATAATGAAAGTGCCATTATCATCCTTTTATTCATTTAGGTGCCCAGGAAGGGCACTGAAAAGGTATTTAGCTGAAAGCATACTTTCAGTTTAAAGAGGTAACATTAACATAAGAATCTCATTAGTCTGATTATTTTGTAATGTATACTCCCTTGAGTTTTGTTTGTCAGCATATAGTGTGAGATCAATGGCAGGCACATCCTTATCTCCAAACTGAGGAATAGCCCCTCTCTGCATCCTGTATGGCTGTATCCCTTCAGAAAAGACCTAGTCACTTAGGACTAAATGAAGACTGCTGACTTATGTTTGAAAAGTAAAAACCACAGGAGGCCCTAACTGTTGCACCATGAAACCACAAATTCTTTATTTTCTAGAGCTTAGGCAGCTGCTTTTTTTCACACTCTCCACACTAGATTTCTCACATGTCTCCTCCTAGGATGATGTGGGTAAGTTACATTATGGGACCTGGTAAAAAGCCTGAAGTAAGGTTGAAAAGAGATATCAAAATATTTCACCTCAGAAAAAGTGTTCTGATTTTATATTCTTTTTGAGATTATAATATTTTTACATTATGGAAGAAAAGATGTAAAATATTCACTCTTCAGATGAAATGAGTAATTCCTATAGGGGTTTTAGGTGTCTATTCATCGCTTCCTTAGGTAAATTGTCCTGCTGGCTACCTAGCTGTAATATACTCGGAATTTGAATTTTTTTAGCATTAGCTTCTAGCTATTGCATGAAATTACACTTTCCTACCCTCTATGAAGGCTTGGCTTCGTGAGCGAAGATTTGGGAAGGGCTTGACCCAGGCTTACTACAAGCACAGTGACCAAGGGCATGTGGGATAGGCAAATCCAGTTGGAAAAAAGGCTGCTTAGGCAATCAGGAAGTTTGCAATCAGAACTGTCATCTCCTGGGGCAATCTTAAGCGACCGAAGTCCTGATCTGCCCGTATGCAAGGCTGGGTCTGCAGCTTCCAGTGCACCTTGTCACCTGCCGTTTCAACCCTCTCCTGCCCATACAGACAAGCGTGGGTAAACCTTTCCAGCCTGCTCAATGGATGTTTTAGGTAAGGTGCAGCTTGTGCAGAACTGGCCCCACCCTTTACACCTGAGGTTCAACTGCCAGGGGCTAGTGAGCTTGGACAGTGACAGCAAAGTCCGCAGGTCGTAGGTTTTATAAGAGTGTCCTTCTCTTGGATGGAAGACCATACAAGGCTAGATGAGCTCCATCTGCCCGGGTTTGAAGTTAGGGTTGCCCTTCTCCTATGAGGATGGCTTGTCTTTGCTAATGAAGATACGGGAAGGGCTTTAACCCATACATTCTGAGCAACACTGTCATCAATCTCAAGTGACCGATGTCGCAACAGCACAACATCAAACGTCTAGGCAGGATTCTGACTCTGACTTAGAGGCGTTCAGTCATAAGCCCTCAGTTGGTAGCCTCACATCAGTGGCTCCTCAGCCAAGCGCACGCACCAACCCTCTATATCAACCATAAAAATGTACATTAGTCTCTGAAATTTTACAGGAGGAGTTTGCAAAATCAGCTGGGCTACTGGTTATTATACAGGGGTTTCAAATCTTAAAGCATTTACAAGTAGCTTCTGATATCAAAGACAAAGGTAATGGCTATTAGGAGTTACTGTGAAGTCTGCCTTCATAACATGGACTCAAAATATAATCTTGTTATGCACCCATGTGCAGATGAAATAAAAAAAAAAGCTTCAACATCTCAAAAAAACCCAACAACCAAACACACATCCCCCCTTCCCCCCAAACCCTTTTAAACTTTCATATTCTGTTGCTCTGGTAATTGACAACTGTAATTGACAATGGCTCTCTAACACAGGGTTGGATTTTTTTGGTCGACTAACAGCCAGCTGATGTTCTTTGACTAAGCTTGCACTCTAATCTTGGATGTTATATGAATTTAAAGAGACCTAATGAACATTTGTGGAAAATGGGTTGTCGTTTTTCCATTACTGCTAATAGGATTAAAAAGGTGATGAGTGGCCCACTGAAGGTTTTGATACCTCTGAATAAAAAAGGCAACCTGCAAGCAATACTTGCAACCCAGCCATTACTATTTACAGTGCAACACTGTTTGGATGGCAGTGCTGTTTCTTTTTCACCATTCATAAAAGTCTACTACCATTTTTATAGACCAATCTGTCCAGGTTAGTCAACCTTCCTATATCCAACACTTGCTTTATGGTATGTCAGAAGCTGCAGGGAGTAGGGATCAATGTCCACATTTCAGGTAAAAGGCAAAAAAAAAAAAAAGAGAAAGCAAGGAGAGGTTTTGCACATTTCTCATCCTAGAAATGCAGCTTGGGCTGATCAAGGTACAGTTTGGTAATTCAGCCCCTGATGCTTACCAAGTGTTTGATCTCAAGCTGAAGAACATGTAAGCCAATGTGCATTATTACAGTCTGATAAGAAATTTAAGTTTCTTTTTTTTTTATTGTCTGCTTCTAGCTGTGTACTATCTTGTCCCAGCTTATACATAATGCAACACTTAACTGATTTCCTAAATTATGTGGCTGCATGTTCAAACTTGTAAAAGTTTGTAATGAAAACAGCATTTTCATTACAATGATATTTGAATAATATGCCTTATTATATTTTGTTAACTGACAATAGATGTGATGAGAAGGAGAAGATTTGTACCTTTTGCCTGTCTGTAAGAAAGAGGTAAATTAATATAGCTATAGTTGGTCAAGTTCTTTTGAATTACACCTTTCTTGGTTAAAATAGCAATATAACATATTAAATCTCTGACGCTCATGAAAAAGAGTCTCTTGAACGTCTTTTTACTCAAAACCACTTTGGAAAATATTTCAAAATTATCAAGATATTTAATGAGAAAACTTTTAAAAGACATTCTAAAGCAAGAATTTGATTTCGATTTTAAGCTAACTAAGTAATGCTGTTCACAGGGAGTAATACTCAAATCAAATGAAAGATTTTGAAATTATTTCAATAGACATAGGTTATTTCATATTTCACTGTGACCTTGGGAAATTTTCTTCAATTTATGCCACATTTTTAAAGTGATGTGAATGTAGTGAAACTTAAATAAGTCGAAGTGTTACTTCTAATAGCAAAGAGTGTAATTTTCAATGGAAATGCTTAGAAAATTGATTTTCCTAGGGAAAGCAAAACAAAAAACAAATCTTGACATTTTCTAAACTTGCCTTTTCTGAAAATGTTGACAATAAATATAACGTAGAAATGTTGCAAGTATCATCTGTATATGTTAGTGTGAGTAATGCCTTAGTTCTTGCCTATGGATGCCCTGCTTGGGTTGCCGTTCCCTGAATATTTCATAATCTCTCCTTTTCTGTGGACACTGTTATGTGTCACAAGACCAGAAATCTTTCTGTAGACAAAGGTTAGCATGAAGTGATAGCAGTCTCTTTTTTTTGGCAACAAAATTAGACTTTCAGTTTTTAAGTACTAATTCTTTATATTACAAGTTTCTTCCCTCTCCACAGACAGCACAAACATCTGACAAAAATGAAGCATGCCACCAAGAAATGTCAGCAGCAGCCACCACCACTAGAGGTAAATGTCTGATCAGCTTTGGGTTTTTTTTCTAACTACCCATGACTGTTCTTCAGACTTCTCTGAGTAGACTTTATTTCTTTATTTTCTTACTCTGATGTACTGGAATTAAAAGAGGACACATACCCCATGATCTATATGAAAATCTTTTTGCTTTCGGCTAGCACATGTTACTGACAGTCCTTGTCCCCACAATAAGGGGTATATGTATGAGGTATACATTTAGACATAAGCTAACCTCTAGAAATAAATCAGCTGGGTTCATCACAGGTTTTTCAGCCTTAGCCATATGTGAGTACTCTATGAAAACAGGTAGAGGGAAGCTCCAGGAGAGTTAACACTTAACTACTTTACAAACTACCTTACTAACACTACCTTAACACTAGGTGGTGAGTCATGATGTAAATTAATTCTTTTGGTAAGGATAGATCCCCAAAAGTTGATCCAGAGCAACAACTCAGTTTAACAGAATAAAAAGATCTGCAGCCCATTTTCATAGCCATACAGTAACCTAAAGAGCAAAACAGCAGAAGTTATGTAAACATCATTGATTTTCATCCCTTTCAGAGTATCCTTTCATAGTATTTTTAATGAAACATTGAATTATAACTTAAACTGTAACCAAATGATGTATTTTTATACTTTCTTAAATGGATGCTAATAGCTGTGTCAGTATTTGCATGAAAAATGGTGTACTAAGCGAAAATATCAAGGTTTTTAACACTCATAATCATTCTTCTGCTGTTACCATCTGTCAGCCTAATCTTCACCTCCCAGATTTGAAGACAGTGGGTGCCTTCAGGGAAAGGAAAAGGAAAAAATTACTGTTATGAAAGTACAATAAATTGAATTTAAACCATGGACTTGAAATCCCATTTGATTAGATAGGACTTATTAGTTATTAATTATCAAAGTTGGAGAATAATTAAGAATTACTGTTGGGGCACTGTCACTCATCCTCCCTGAAGAAGCTGTATGGTTCCCTGGAGAAGACAATGGGAAGCAGCACACACACACAGAGCAAGCCACCTGCAGAGAGCCTGCAGAGAAGTTAATAGAAGCTGCATCTCAGAGTGCCTGGCTAAGCTGCAATTCCATATTGAGTAGTGAAAGTCTGTGTATCCTCTTCATTGCAATGGAGGGCAAGCAAAGAAGTCTGAACTGTGTAGTTTGTCATTTTTACAGTGACTCTGCATATGCATAACCTGCATATATCTGTTGCTTGGGACAAGCCACCTGGCACTTGTTATTCTTCAGGGTACTATTAGATACTGGCTAAGAAAGCCAAACCCTCCGAAAAAAAGGGGAGGAGTGGAGCTGGAAAGCACATCACCTGCTGCAGATTATTCTTAAATTAGAACATACATACAAAGCAGGGACATATATTCTCCAAGATTATCTTAAATCTTTGCAATACTGCAGAGGCTACAGGCCAAGTCCTTCTTAACACACATAAGAGGGTGTATTTTCAAATATCTCCAGCTGTAAGCAACTCCTTTGACACACAGCTACTTTACAAGATTGCCATAAAGAAATTCAAAAGTCATAGTTCATTCAAAAGCCATGTTGTTCACATTTCAAAGACAAATCATAGAATCATAGAATAGTTAGGATTGGAAAGGACCTGAAGATCATCTAGTTCCAACTCCCCTGCCATGGGCAGGGACACCTCACACTAAACCATATCACCCAAGGCTTCATCCAACCTGGTCTTGAACACTGCCAGGGATGGAGCATTCACTACCTCCCTGGGCAACCCATTCCAGTACCTCACCACCCTCACAGTAAAGAATTTCTTCCTTATATCCAGTCTAAACCTCTGCTGTTTAAGTTTCAACCTGTTACCCCTTGTCCTATCACTACAGTCCCTAATGAATAGTCCCTCCCCAGCATCCCTGTAGGCCCCCTTCAGATACTGGAAGGCTGCTCTGAGGTCTCCACGCAGCCTTCTCTTCTCCAGGCTGAACAGCCCCAACTTTCTCAGCCTGTCTTCATATGGGAGGTGCTCAAGTCCCCTGATCATCCTCGTGGCCCTCCTCTGGACTTGTTCCAACAGTACCATGTCCTTTCTATGTTGAGGACACCAGAACTGCACACAGTACTCCAAGTGAGGTCTCACAAGAGCAGAGTAGAGGGGCAGGATCACCTTCGACCTGATGGTCACGCTCCTTTTGATGCAGCCCAGGATACAGTTGGCTTTCTGGGCTGTGAGTGCACACTGCTGGCTCATGTTCATTTTCTCATTGAAATGCATCACCTCTTTAATGTTTGTGTTTGTACACCATCTGTACCTCTAGGGCTTCTACTGAGGTGCTGCAGTTGGAGGTAATCCCTGCCCATGGGACAGTACAAGGTAAAATGTGGCTCATCTCCACTGTCAGAGATTATACTGCAGTAGGAGTAAATCTATAGAGCAAAGCAGTTGGTCCTGAGGTCTGTATCCTGCATGTTTGGGGTTTACCCTGCATTAGCTCTGGTCTGATCGTGTAGAGCCCTTAGTGAGTGAAATGTGTTGTGTGATCTTAGTGGGCACCCTTCAGTTACAGCTCACACAAAGGAATGTGCTTCATGCACTTAGGGAGAATTTTGCAGGAAGGCCCATGCACAGTACATGAGGAAGCTAGTAAGAACTGCTTCAAAGGTGTTCATCCAATCCAAGTGGAAGAAATGTATTTTATTCCTTTTTTCTTTTTTTTCCTTCACACCATTATGAGCTCTGAAAAAAAAAAAATCATGGTAATTTTTAAATTATTTCCCACCCCCTTCCCATGGGGAACACTTGCAGCTTTTCATACTGCTTTGAGTAGCTGGTCAGAGGAAAAGGAGGAAGTAAAAACTTGGTCTACTGATAACTACTCTGCTGGCCTGCTAACCATCTGCTGCTGATGCCTTCCTCACTTGAAATATGTGCCACAAACAATTATGAAAAAAAACCCAAAGAAGCATGTAACAAATGTGTAGCCTTTGGCATGTGCATAGAGTGTGGCATTTGCAGAAGCCTCCAAGCCAGCAGCTAAGGAGTCTTCAGGTTTTCAAGCTGGGGCAGGAGCTATGGTGGGAGGAGTTCAATTCAAAGAATACAAAGGAAAAGAGAAATGTAATTTTCATAAGGAAAAACTGTTATTTTGGCAAAGAAAAACAAACTTATTCCATTTTTTTTTTTTTTCCAGTTTCTGGAATCTACAAGCAGCTGCTAATGCCCTTGGCCCTCTCCAGTTCCTAACAAGGCAGGCAGAGTCAGACTATATCAGAGCTCCAGCACCAGGCAAATGAGCATTTTTCATTAATCTTATTTTCTTATTGTCCAAGCTTAAATAACTGAACAAGATAGACCAGCTGGCATAAGGAGAAATACTGTTAGTTTCTAAATTGCAAAGCTGCTCTACTTGTCTTTTTTTTTGTCCCAAGAATCAGATTATATAGATGTAAAATCTTTGTATCAAACAGCTTGCAAGTTTGAGGCTTCATAATGTTTTTGTGTATATATAGATATACATATGTATGTACACATACATATGTATACACACATAAATATATTTAGTTATATAAATGGCATTGTACTTTTATTCAATGGCCTCCATCCATCTCATATTACTTTTCTGAATTATTTGTTCTATGTTTGCATATCTGTAATCCCAAAATAACTTAAAAGTGATCCTACTGAGCAAGTTTCCCAGAATTAGTGTCCTCAGACTGGTGTTCAGGTTAGATAATAGCAGAAGACCAACTTTCAGAATATTAAAAAAAATGGGGTTCCTATCTTGCTTTTCTCTCTCTTCTTCCCCACTCTTTAATTGAACAAGTAATTAGCAGATTAAAAGAGAGAGAGGAGCGTTTTATGCTTTCCCTGTAAGTAGTTCTAAAGCTCAAGTAGTTTATCCTACTTGCATTTGTTAATACAAGACAGTCCAAAATACACACAGACATAACACTTATATTCATCTAGCAATGACAGATTAACCACATTTTCTAAACAAAGAATATTATACTCTGTTCAATCAGTGTCATCCTTTCAGTTCTTTGTTTGATTCATTTTCTGGAATTAAACTTCCACAACAGATAATAGTCATTCATTCTGATGCAGAAGAATTTCCATAATTTATCCTCCAAGGTGAAATTTCACCCAGTACAGGAGACTAGCTGGAGGCAGACAAACCACTTCAGCCTGACATAAGTCTATTGAAGCCTCAAACAACATATAAGGCCTGTGCTGCTCCTTGCAAAGAGATATTTTTTACTGTGAGACATCATATCACCTCCCTTACAGAGAAGTTAATTGTGGTTATACCAAAGGCCAAATTAATTTCATCATCAGCTTACAAATCAAAGTTAGGTCAATAAGGACTATCATACTACTTCAAATAATAAAATTCCTGATAAGGTGAGGAATTACTTGCCCTCCCTCTGAAGTATTTTTCTTGGGAGATGAAATAGAGAAGGACAGAGAATGGCAACTCTATTTCATACATTCTCAGTGTCCTTTCACACATATAAGCCTTAAAGTCAGAGCTTCTCACTTTCCATGTTGTTTAAAAGGTTATTTGAAAGGTTTTTTTTGTGAACATGCTTCTCTTAGTTTTGCGTGTCACTGACATATTTCTATAGAAGATGTCCTAGTCTGAACTTTAACTCTGGACCTGGCAAGTAATTTAGCACTTATTTATTGAAACATGCATAAGCCTTAAAACCACCAGACAGTTCCAGTGCAAACATCTGTCTTTCCAAAAGATAACACCCTGTCAAAATGCCCCAGAGCATAATCTCTTCCTTTGGTTTGAAATGGAAGCAAGTAGCAGCTACAGTAGTTAGATAGTATTTTTGGAAAGATGACAGCTGGGTTGTCAGACAATGCTGAATTACACAATGCTTGCATGTTACAGCAGAAATGTAATAAACAATTATTCTTACATTATCATATATAGGGCTGCCAGCCTACTGTCTGAGAGGTAAGATAGAGGACTTGGGGTCTGTAACAGTTCTATTGATGTTAGGGGATTTCCATCAAATGTAACTGATGTTAGGTCTGTTTTCACTCTTGCTGCATAAGGAAGTATCAGCTTAAACATCTGTCATGGAAAAAAGACATCGAGTAACAACTCCAAGGCAGAATTATGCCCAGCATAAGAAAAGCAGGCAAGCTAGTTACTGTAACTGCTGATGATGAGAACTTAGCTTCTTCATCAGCAGATTTAGTATATAGAATAAAATCATATTTATTTAATCTTCAGTGTTGGAAGTCTCCAGCAAATTTCATTGTATTTCATATATGTCATTTTTACACAGCACTATTAAGAAAATCAATGCAGTCTTCAAAGAAAGTAAGGGGTCTCTGGGTAGTGTTTATTTAGATCTGTTATAATCTTGAAATAAGAAATAAAAGAACTCAAGTCAGGGAGGAGGATGAGCAAAGATATTGAATAACTGCATTTTCAAGGGAAAAAAACAACAAGACTAGAGCTAGAAAAGAGATAACTGGAGCTGATATGACACAGGTTTGTGCAGTCATAAATTAAGAAGTTAATGGAGAAAATTATTCATTGTTTCTCAAAATAGGAGAACTAAGGGACAGCAAATTAGTAGGTAACAGGTTCAAAACAATTAGGAGATAATTTTCCAACATCAAGTTAAGTAGTTAGCTTAGTTAAAGTAGTTAATTAAACATCTAGTCAAATTCATGGCTATGGGCCAGAAATGTATTTGAGATAAAAAAGCCAGCAACCAAATTGACAGAAGAAAATAAAATCCACCAAGGACTTAAAAGTTATAGGCTCTGCCTCAGTTGCAAACTCTTATATTTTTCCCTAGGTATATAGGGATGCTATATAATAGGTATATGCTATTAGTGATCAGCTAATGGCCTAGACCAGGCTTGATATGGCTCTTCTCGTGCTCTAAATTACAAGTCTAGAAATTCAGCTTGCTTCAGTTGTCAGGAGCCCACTGATGTCAGCTGACCTATGCAGAATAAATCTTCTGAGGACTTACCTCTCTCTATGTTTTCAACAAACCATTGTAGAAAAGAAAGACCTTTGGAAAAGAAAAAAAATATAAATAGAAAATAAAAAAAAACCCAGCTCTTCAAAAGTGCGTTCATTATCTTAACCTGCCAACTATCAGAAATTCTATTTGAAATACTTGTGTGGTTTTCCAAGGAGCAACATTCAGCAGCTGTTCTGTTTTGCCTCCTGGTAAAGCTTAGATAAGAAGGGCAGTTTTCCAGATGTGACTCTGCTAATCGAAGGCAGGACGTTAGTTTCAGTCAGAAATAATGTTTTTTAAATCCTCATCTCACACCTCTGGTTTCTTAGATTTCAGTTCAGATTAAGCTCAGATTAAACTCAGCTGGATAGGACATAAAAATAGTTACTTAGGTCAAATTCGACACAATGAAATAAATTCACACACAAGTCATGTTTAGAAAGATCGGTGTGTTTCCCCTTCCATTCAGGAATCCTGCAACATAAAACCACCCTGATGTTTCTTACAAGAATAAAGGTCTTGAAGCACAACAACAAGTAAGCAGGAACATTTCTCAGACTATCAACTGAACCAAATGTTGCTGATGGCATCTGAAGTCAGTCTTGTGTGGCATTAACATGTATAAAATTGGGTAAACACGTCACTAAAAATCAATATGTATTGGTTCTCATGTTAAACAGGAACTGCTTCCCCTGTTTCATTCTGGGAAGACTAATGCCTATGAGATTTTGCTCCACATCCACTTTTCTAAGATAAGAACTCTGCAGCACAAGAAGCTGCCCAGCTGTGTGGTTCAGATCACAGATTCCTATGACCACTGTGACAATACACGTCTTTTCCAGCTGGGCTTTGTCTTCATCCTTCCTTTGGTTTACCCACTGTTAGACTGCAAATGTTAGGTGCCTGATGACAGAAGAGGATACCAAAGGCACATACAAGTGAACCTGTAATTAATCCTTATTTTTATTCTGTCAGCTGTACAAAGTACATGGATTAGATACTAGTTGCTACATAGATTAATGTTTTCTGGGGTGTGTATTTATTAGTAAGAAAAATTGACTAGCAGGATACCTGAATTTTATTCATACTATCTATTCATAGCACATAGACCTGTTCTACAATTGTAGTCACTATTAAAAAAGTCAACAAAAGGCTACAGTATTATCTGAGCTTCCCTAGCAATTTCTCTCTCACATTAGACATGCCTTACTTTCCCTTTGTTGGACAAGGAATTATTATTTGTATAATGTTCCACTATACTTTAAATAGCTCTCCAGTTCCTTTCTCAGATGCATTAAGAATAACATTATCTTTTATTAAATAAATGTTTTTCCTTTGTTGCCTCAGATTCCCAGTTAAAAAAAAGTTTAAAGAAGTCCTCCCTAACTCCTGCAAAACCCTCCAGGGAGTCCCTGTCATATTTAATCTTTCTCTAGCTTCCTGGTTCTTGGGGTGTCTTCTGAATAACAGCAGTTCCATTTTATTTGCTCCCTGTTGTATACATGTGCAATTTAAGAAAAGTAATTGAAACTATGGCATCTCACTTTGCAGTACCTGTGTGGTTTGAACAGACAGGTGTCTAGAGATCAAATTTCTGCTTATCAGCTTCACTTGTGGAACAGGTGTTCTTGGCCCATGATAGGCAAAGAGGTTTGGGCTAGAAATAGCTTTTTACCTGTGAAGACTGTGTAGCTTTGCCTGCAGTCTGCACTCCTGGACTCACCAGTCACTACAGTGACCTCCAGTTTACTGTGAATTAGATTGGTAGTCCAGGCCAAACATAATAATATGGCATTAAACAACTGTCTCCTGCCCTAGTTTTGCTATGCACATAAACTGGTGAAGCTGCAGGAGCTCTGCCTTGCCACACAAGCCACAGCAGCTGCAGTGAGAACCTCTTAACATGCCACAGTACGTAGACTTATAGGCCACTTACTGTCAGAAACTCTCTTACACTTTTTACACAAATAACCATGTTGTTTTCAGCTATGCAATTTCTTTGTATTTTTTAGTAGAATCTTGATTTAATTTTTATTCGTTTTATGTTAATGTCTAAAATTAAGGTAAAATATAATAATTGGTGTTAAGTTTCCCCCTTTAGAAGTGCGACAGCAAACAGGCTGTCCAGACTTCATCAGACAACTTTCTGTTGAAAACACAGCTTACTGTTTTCTGGAAATTGAAATGTCTCATGAAA
The DNA here is from genome assembly GCF_012275295.1 of Melopsittacus undulatus. Lineage (NCBI taxonomy): Eukaryota > Metazoa > Chordata > Aves > Psittaciformes > Psittaculidae > Melopsittacus > Melopsittacus undulatus. Next base: position 43,384,534 of record NC_047532.1, read on the forward strand.
AACAGCTTTGCGTCTAAAAACACAGGTCTGAGCTGTGATTCATTAAGCATCCAGACTGCCTTCTGCAAAGGATAAAATCTATTAGCCCTGGGAAAGGATTTGAGGCACTTCTGGTTCCAACACAACTTCTTCCTTGAGGTGCCTCAGCAAGGAGTTTCTTGAAGCTGGTGGGCAGCCCTGTCTGCAGGTCACCTCTGCAAAGGGTGGTTACAAAGCCCCACACTCTGAAACCCACCCCTGTGTGTGTCGCTGTACATGGAATTCTCACAATCTTTTTTTTTTTTGCTGTTGTTTAGGTTTTAGGATTTTTACTTCTTTTTTTTTTTTTTCCTCCCATAGTGGAGTTTCCCTTATGTCCAGAACCTGAAAATCACATGCAGGAACACAATGGAATTTCTCGTCATTCTTTTGGGTGTCTCAGGTCTGCAGAGCTGTGAAATTGCTGGGAAGTTTTTTCAAAGTGTCTGAGTTGCCCAGGATTTTGGAGAGAATCTTAAAACCATTTTCTACTCCTTCCATATCATCATGAAACTAAATTTGGTTGTACCTATAAGTTTCTAATTTGAAGCCCTTTTGTAAAACTGGAATGCTAGTTGGAACAATTTTGGACCTTGAACATTATCAGAGAATTCAATTTCCTAGACATATCCAGTGCTAAGCTGCTCTTGTTTCTATTAGTGTGTGCTTTCATTCTTGCCTTGCATTTCTATTGACAGAGAGGCATTTAGAACCTTAAATATGATTTCTTTTTGTTAACCTAATAATTGCATGTTAGGCTCACAAAAGTCTCTTCTAGGGATTTATGTTTTAATTTCATTCTCAAAGTCTCAATCTTGTTAAGTGGTGGTGATCTTGGGATATTAAAAAGTCAGCTACATGATGATTTTTACTAGTCTCATCTTCTTTCAGAACCTCACAAATTACCATTTTGTTATTATGGTCTGTGGTGGAAACCTATTCTTGGTGTGAGTGATAAGACAGGTGGTTGTCATTTTGAAGACTCCAGTAAAGGTATTTAAAGGCAGCACTTAGCAGCATAAATTAAGTGTTCTCTAATAATCTATGTGAAAAAGTTAAAGAAGGCTTTTCCACTCAATTATAAAAATAGACCAGGGAAATGATCACACACTTTCAAGATTGGATGATGTTTTTATGTCTTTTCATAGAAAGGTTCATTTCTGGCTATTGCTTCTGTGATAGCAGGATGCAAGCCCAGTTGCTGGCTCTTTCCAGAGGCAGGACTCTGGACACAAACGTCAGTTCTAAATGTCACAGGCTGGTAGGTTACAGTGTCATCAGACTTCCAAGTAGGACTTTGGAAGTGTGCACCACTGCTTAGGGTCATTGTATGGTGGGAGGTTAGTGGTTCTAGAGCATAAAAATGATCATGGTATAACACCTGCCAGATACAGGGTAGTTCAGGGATGAAAATGCTCTTCTGTGCCACTCTGACTACTACACTCCTCTGCAGTATGTTTTCTTGTGCCTTTGTCCAGCTTGATTTGTGTTTACTATTTCCCATGAAATAGGCCTGTTTCCCTTGTGAAACCATAATGAAGGAAACACAGCACTTGCTGTCAAATTATTTTTTTTTAAATTTTCACTTGATTTCATCTCTCCTGTTTATGCAGTGCTTCATGGTTCTTTGTATTTCAGTTCTCAGTATTTCCCATGCAAATGCATCCTTAAAATATCTGCTGTCTGCTTTCCTTGCCTTATCTTTTAGCCAAGATAAACAATCTTTAATTTCTTTATTTCTCATGTTAGTGCTTCAAAATCGAGGGTTAGGTTTTTTTGTGGGTTTTCTTAATGCTGTAGTTCCTTACCCTGCTTGCTGCCACTGCCCTCTCTGTCACCATCACTGGACCTACAGCACTGCAGTGTTCAAAGGCAGCTGCTGGATCCCACTGCAAAGACTCTCACTGAGCTGCTACGTGGCACAGACAATAATAGAAGCTACTTTTAAGGTATGGTAAGATAAAAGAGAGCAGCCACAGCAGTGCATTGTAAGGAGCTACAGCATTGTTCTTGCTCCCCTACAGCAGCTGACTATTTGCACGCTTTTTGTCTGGACTGCTCATTTATGGCTTAGGTATTACTTAGAATGGGGGCTCTTCTTTTTAAGAGATAATTTCTTATTACAGTTGGTCTTTGATTTCCAAGTAGAGGCTCAGGCACAAGTACAATTTGCAATTATTTCTTAACTGTAGAAATTCCAATAGTAGTTGTGGTGTCTTTTCTTAAGCAAGTTTTTTCCCTTTTAGTGGATATCTGCAATTTCAGCTATTGTTGCTCAGATATAGAGGGTTTTTTTTTTCCAAGGGAAAATTTTATCATCAAGAAATTCAAACAAAATGAATGCAAGTCACTTGCAAGTAAAAGTTGTTGTGGGGGTTTTGAGGGGGTTTTATTGTTTGGGGTTTTGGGTTTTTTTTTTGTTTAAAAGTCTTCACTCAAAAAAAAATGAGGTTTGCTGGCAAAAATGTTGAGGAGTCAGAGCATAAAATATTATATAATAGTTATATTTTTCTTATTTTACAAGCAAATCTACTAAATAATAGAATATTCTGATAGGATACCCTATAAAAACCTTTACATAAATGCAGCTGACTAGATATATTTTCTGCCTGAGGATCTGAATTAGTACATGGTTTGAAATATTGCTACGCTGCTTTAAGAAAGTAGAAAGCCCAAACATTCTTGCTGTACACCAGAAATGATGAGGTACTTGAGAATATAACTGGTAGGCAGTTACTTAGATTAATGAGCGAGATGTCTTCAGTCCACTAAAGAGCATCAACAACTCAGACACCTGAGATGCTGCATAGAGAAGATATTCAGACCAAAAAAAAAATTAAATATGTTAAAAATACATAACATTTTTGTGAATAAATAAAGCTTGAGTCACACTGATTATATTCATTAACTAATTAACAAAGGAGATTACAAGTGAGTGGGAGATGCATGACTAGATATATAATCAGTAGGAATACACACAGTAAATTGAATGAGAAACTGATTAAAATGACATAAAAGGGGATTATGAACTGGATTTTGACCTCACAGTATGTTGCCTGGCTCTCTCCATGCAGTGTTGCATTTACTAAGTACTATTCTGCCTCAGTAAAAGGATCTGGATGAGCAAACACTGTCCTAAAACACTGTACTTAGAGCTGAGTGAGTGACCCTGTGTCTGGTTTTTTATAATGAAGATTTGTTCCTCCTGGAGAGGAAAATGAAAGGTCATTCCCAGACCAGTTCAGGCTAAACTAAGTGACTTTTCTGCCTTTGCAATTTCTATATATCTTGACAGAGAGTAAGTATTTAATGCCTTTAATTGTCTGCAACCACAACAACATGGCATTTTGATATGAACAACTTGTGAGGGCAGGTAAATGCACAGGACTTGTAAAGCTGACAGTGTCTTTCTAGATAGCAGCTGCTCTTGATGGAAGGTCCCTGAACTGCTTAAGGTGTCTTTGAAATATCAAACAAGAAATGGTTGTTTTGTTTTCTGGCTAACTCCAGCTTGAGCATTAGGTCATGTCAAAGTCAAAGTGTATTTGTTAATGATCAGTGCTAGCTGTGATGCTGAGCATCAAGGGATGAAATTTAAAGGGGGATTAGAACTAGACGGGCATATTTTCTAGATGCTGGGAAGAGCAAGATAAGGAGAAATTCCCAGGGAGTGGCAATGGTAATGTCCCATATTCTCTTGTCAAGTGTATCTCACACAAAATGAGAAACAAAATTAAGTCTTTGACACTGAACAGATAATTGAGCCTCCATGCTTGTTCAGCAGCTAATATTAATCGCCATATCTAGTAGGACTTCAAAACATTACTGAAACTGTGAAATGTGTCCATTTGAGGTTATTTTTCTTAATTGATCACTTCTTTATTTCATCCAACAGCTTTTTAAATGACACAAAGACAAGTTCTGGACTACCAAATAAATATATGTAAACTAATTCCCACTATTTCTCTATTCCACTGTTCCAGAAGGCAGAGGAAAAACAACCCCAAAACTTTAGCAAACACATTTTCAAGGAAATCATTATTTTCTTTGTGATATATGAGTAATTTAATATTAAGCACATACCTCAACCCTTGAATTATGTCTTCCTCTTTGATGTTAGTGATCAAATATTCATTACCTTGATTTTCAAATAATTAACCATTTTATCAGTTTCTTTGAAAAGCTCAGAAGTAGAAAGGCAATTCCCTTGAAGGGATGTTCAAAGTTTAGTTTACTGTCACAAGAAGAGTCATCAGGCAGGAGAATACTGTGACAGGGAACAAAAGTGTTGCAGAAGGTCTCAAATTTTCTAAGTTAATGATTTACAGCTTCTAGTGTATTGTAGCTACTTATTGCTCAAAAACAAGAGGCCAGATCCTTACCTGGGGATACTTATCACAATTCCAGTACTTTCACGGAAACAGAGCCAAGCCAGCCCAAGATGTGCTGGTCTTAGATGAAATCCCTTACATAGCTGAAGGTTCTACTCAACCGCCCATTCTGCTTTGACCTAAATGGTGTTTATAGACAGTCGTGAGGAAACTGCATTTCACCCTTGCAGAAAAGGTGCTGAATATGCAAAAAATAAAATTTAAGCTCATGTATAATTAAAACTAAATATATAAATTCCTCAGTCTCTTAATGAACAATGAACAGTGTCACCAATGAAACACTGTTTTTAAGGTTATAATTTAGCAGTTGCTTAAAAAGAAAAATTACACATTTAGATCTTTATTACGCTTAATTGTTTCAGGCTTTCTCACTACTGTGTGTATGTCGTGGAGCATTAGAATAAAATCAGCTCAATGCTCATGCATAATGTTTGAGAAATTTCTTGTTATAATTTCTATCCTTTCATATTAATTGTAATCAGCAGAGAATGAAGGCTCTAGTTGTCTTGCTAATGATAAATACAAATATAGTAACAGTATTTGTTGTGCTATTTATTTCACCCTGTATGTGCTCTATGCCAAGCATATCTCTAAAGAATGAACAAAAGGAGCTCATCAGTGCACATGCACTGTAGAAATGGGGAGGTGTAGACTGTCTGTATGTTTTTTATTGAGAGATAAATATTAAAGCATTTTCCATCACTTGCTGCTACAGATTTTGGTTACAGCTCCATGCTCCTGATGTTTATGTAAGCAGAAATATTTTCTCAAAAAAAGACAGAGGTAGCTTGACTTTAGTGTTAATTATTTTAGAGTTTCAATCATGATAAGCATTATCTATAAAAAAGACATCATCAAGAATGCTTCATAAGAAAATGCTGTTACACATATACATAAGGTAACATTTTATGCATATAAAGTATAAGTATATACACATTAGTAAGTATGTAATGGGTTAAAAAAAATGAAGAAACAAATGAGACAATAGATCTATCAAGTTGCTTGTAAAACTACTTTTCCTTTGGGACAGTGATATTCATTATAGCTACATCACAGAAAATAGAACTGTGGCAAACAGAACAAAACCATAATTGTAAACACATTTACATGGTACTTCTGACCCTATCAAATGCTATAAACGTCTGGAAATGCATTTTGCCTTCTTCTTCTGTATTTTTATTCCTAATGGACCCACAGGTTGCAATATTACAGATGGAACAGGAGAAACTTCTTCTGAGTCCAGGGTAGATGGCCAGGTCTGATGCTCATGATTACTGCTCACATGGTCCCCAACTATAGACACCTGAAATGTCAAACCAGGAACATGCCAACAGACTTACTTAAAGAACTCAGGTCACTTGATTTCACCATCCTAAGATACCCCATTGCAATAATTAATAATACAAAGACCTAAAAACGCAATACTTTTTTTTCCTAACTTAAGTGTTTGAGGTACCTTTATAACATTCATCTAGTTAAGTAGTCTCTAAAGAAAAATACTGCTTCAAGCACTACATTTTCAAGAGGCTTTTCTTTTTTCTTAATACTGGATCAGAAACGAAAGGATTACAGTGGTTACAAAGGAGTCAAGGAGAAAGAGGACAGCTAAGAGCATTATAAACAGGCAAGTGTTTTTATTTCCATTTTGTTTCTGCTGCTCTTCAAATACATGACCTCGCTATGTTATTTCCTTCAACAAGGATTTTCCATTCATACTGAAAGAATCCAAGGTTTTCTATGAAAGTCAAACAAAATGCTAAAATAATTCTTTAAGCTGTATATAAAAAAAGTCATTGTCTTGTGAAAACCAAACAAGTCTGTGTACCAGCAAAATAATGCACTGTCTCTCTCTGATGGACATTATCACTGCTGAATAACATGAGTTTTGTATAGATTGTATTTGTTGCCAGCAAAATACAAGAAATTACTGGCTGGAGTTAAACCAGGCCATAGATTGGAAGCACTGCATGAGAGACAAGAGTAGATATTAAGTCAAAGGAACACAGTGTGGAAGTGCTCACTTGCTATGAGGCTCTGTCATTGACTCTATTATAACAAATTCAGTAGCATGTAAGGAACAACAGTCATGACACCAATTGCGTGTCTCCTCATTTATTTTCAGATGTTTGCAGCTCCTTTGTAAATGGTTAGTCAGTAGGAAATGTGAGAGAGATTATTTAATAGAGATTTAACATAGTTTCTTGAATACAATCCACTTAGGATGTAAAAGCAAAGGTTTTGTCGATTGCTTTCATAGTAAACTACTAAAAGGATTTTCTTAAGAGAGATTGTATATGGTTATCCTATAACCAGAGAAGACCAAAGAAGAAGGAGGAGAGACCCATTGTCTCTGACAACCCAAAGAAACAAAGAACAATTATCTCTACACAATTCACAGAGGAGATGGAATTCTACACAGAAGATGCTAAATCTGCATGGCAATCAAGTCGATGCATTGAAACCTGAAAGAACATTTTTTGAGGGGGTAGGAAAGGTGGTGGAGAGTGTAAGTAATCTCTGCATAGAGTGACTTTGAAATTGAGTTAATGGCTATGCTTTTCTATTCCTTGTGGAATCTTAGTCACTGCAAGATTTTACAAAGAAGCCTCAATAGTGAATATGAACAAGAAATACAGCCACAGAAATGTTCTGCTTTAAAGCAGCCAATGAAGCATGTATCTATCTCTTTTTAATGGGGAGAAGTGGGTAAACAAAATCCTAAGTAGAAATTCAACATATTTTTGTATTATTTCATATAATGAGTTGTAACCCTCATAGCTATCCAAGTGTTTAGAAAGCTGCATGCATAGTTTTAGAACAGACCTTGTCCTAGAGAAACTGCTGAGCACAGCTTTTATATTGTTGTGTTAATGCAATTTATTTACTGTGAAATGTTCGTGTTATCGAATCCTGTTTTTCTACTAGCTGGTCATATCATGAAAAGAAAACCATCCTGCTTAAATAGATACATAAATAAAACAATAAAATTAATTAAATATTAAATAAAATATTATAAATATTATATGTAATATGGTATATGTATTGTATATAGTAAAATATAATATTATGTAAGATATTATAAGTATTAAATAAAATTAAATAAGTAAAACAATACTATTGTGCTAGTAAGTCAGAAGGTAAGCTATATTCTGTATAATGAAAATGCAACTACGAATGTAATTGCTTTTTCATGGATAAATGAGACTTACAGAAAGGTGGTGCAATGTTTTTCCCCTCTTTTGTTCACATAATTATTAGGTCAGGTACTAATCCATCCTTTGTTTGCCATATACCATACATTTTAGTGAACTGTTGTTACGGAAGAATGGTATTTCAAAAGGGCTTATGAACATTTCTTTTCTGATCTAGTAGCCTGGTGACCAGAGGTTCAGGTATCGAATTACCACAGGTCTCCAAAAGTTATTTCAGAGACACATCTTCTTTGCTGAAGATTACTTGAGATAATAGCTGTTTTCCTGTGTGTATCTTTTTCTTGTTGGAGAGTATTCTCAGTACAGCTTCCTTTTAGGCAGCTTTCAGTGCTCCAAACAATAAGCTAATACTTAGGCACCGTGTCATCTGTCAATTTTTGTGATCATTTTAAGGTTCAGGAATTATATTAGTTAAGACTAAGAAAAAATACCTAACCAGGAAAACTGAAGATTATTCTTTTCAATAAATATCTTTGTTGCTAATTTTTTTTGTTATTTTTCTAGAAGGCTGGTGAACATTTTGTTAACATTGTGGGATTTTTTTCTTTTTTTTCTATATACAATGAAATTCAGAAGTGACTGGGGGTATCAGAATTAAAGGGTTGCAAAGTCTAAGGTAGCTAGAGGGAGCACATAACTATAGAGGGGCAGGAGCTGAAGGCTTTGAGCTGGGCAGATTTTGGGGCCATGAAGGAAGGCAGAGTGAAGTAATGAAAGTGTGGTTTTGATGGTTAGCAATCATATTAATCCTGCTTTCATACTTCTAATATGTACTCTGGCCTTAAAGAAAGGAACATGTGTAAAGAATATTCCCTCCCTGCCATCCATGGCCTGGCAGCGCTTGGCTGCATGGTAGACCCACTTGAATACTCAGCTTCATTTCTTGGTGCTTATCCAAGGTGACTGAAACTACTGAGGATCACCTTTCACATTAAATCTGTATTCTCACTTCAGCTTGGCCTGCACTATATAAGTATACAAATTAAGATGTTTTTCTGATTGAAAGCCCACACAGAGATTGCTCCAGGCTACTTATACCATGCTTGTGTGGAATAAAGACAAGGCTCAACAGTGATAATGCACACAGAAAGAGTGCTACTTTTTCAACAGAGCATCTGAACCCTTTAAACATCCTCTTGGCCAAAAGTAGGTCTATATTCCTGCATGGATCATACCTTTGAAATGTTTATTTTAAAATTTTATTTCTTCTCTAGATTTTATAAAGGTATCTATTTATTTATTTAAGCATGGTAGCACCAACAGTGTTATAAAACATCTCCTTTCATGCTTGTTAAATAATATTTTCTCACATTTTAGGTTAAAAAGTCCTTTTCTCCAGGAGATAACAGTAGGAGATAGTCCTGTTGTATGGATCATTTTTTGCTTGTCTGTCTGGAATTTTTATTAACATGCCAGATCCTCTCCATAACAAAAAAATGACAGGGGAAGACTGGACAGCATTCTCCAGTGTCTGCTGAGGTCATTAAATTTTAAATATTTTAGGTAGCACTAAGGAAAATACGGATGGAATATTTTAGGACAGACATTGTGAGAAGAGCTAGATATGAGATTTATCAGTGTATGGAATAGGTTTCTAGTGGAAAGTTATGGCAAATTAACCTGAATATAGTACTCAAATATATGGCAGGAAGCAATTCCAGAGAGTTATGACAATAAGCAAAGTAGCCTACAGGCCATTTTCATCTGGACAGTTTGGGAATGAGTCTGTGATTGGTTTCTCTCACAGCACAGTCTGTAGCTGTTAAGCAAAGAGAGGGGAAAAAAAAGTCCGGTTGTTTTTTTTTTTAATGTTCCAAATATTTTGTACACTGGCCACTAGGTCATCCAATTCTCCATGTACCCATTTACTGTATAAGTTGAGTTGCCCGCTTGCCCTATGAAAACAATTGAAAAAAAACTCTGAAAACAATTTTGATTGTAAGAACAAATAACAGCATATTGGGCTCATAGCAGGAAATTAGGGACACAAAAACAGAAAGGAAAGACCAAACCTGCTGATCTCATAATTCCCCTCACTACTATAAGAGCGTTCAGCTCAAGTGAACATTTTTCAGGCCATGTTCAATCTGCTGCAGTTTTAAATGTCTCAAGCGACGGGGAATATTTTCTCACTACTCACTGGGAAGTTAAGAGTGTGTCAGTTCAAACTGATACATATCTGGTTTGATGGTGACATTTACAAGTTGCCTGCTCCACTGAGCTCAGCCTGCAAGTTAACAGCTCACATTCTGAAATCAGTTCCTTAATTATCTTGTCTTTCCCCCAAAGATTTGTCAGAAAACCTTCTGATGATATCCCAGATATTTGTGCTATGCCAGTGAAGCATAGTTTTGACTTTGACAGGCTTTCTGGGTTCCTCCATGGTAGGAGGAAGTGACTCAGCAGGCATCCCAGTGCTTGTTCCTCCCAGCCCCATAAGATTTTCCTTAAAATGCCTTTGCTTGAGGGTTATTCAACTGTTTAATTATACATATTTTCATTATACACGGAAGGCAGGAAGGAAGGCAGGAAGGAAGGCAGGAAAGAAAAAGAAAGGAAGGAAGGCAGGAAGGAAGGAAGGAAGGAAGGAAGGAAGGAAGGAAGGAAGGAAGGAAGGAAGGAAGGAAGGAAGGAAGGAAGGAAGGAAGGAAGGAAGGAAGGAAGGAAGGAAGGAAGGAAGGAAGGAAGGAAGGAAGGAAGGAAGGAAGGAAGGAAGGAAGGAAGGAAGGAAGGAAGGAAGGAAGGAAGGAAGGAAGGAAGGAAGGAAGGAAGGAAGGAAGGAAGGAAGGAAGGAAGGAAGGAAGGAAGGAAGGAAGGAAGGAAGGAAGGAAGGAAGGAAGGAAGGAAGGAAGGAAGGAAGGAAGGAAGGAAGGAAGGAAGGAAGGAAGGAAGGAAGGAGGAAGGAAGGAAGGAAGGAAGGAAGGAAGGAAGGATGGAAGGAAGGAAGGAAGGAAGGAAGGAAGGAAGGAAGGAAGGAAGGAAGGAAGGAAGGAAGGAAGGAAGGAAGGAAGGAAGGAAGGAAGGAAGGAAGGAAGGAAGGAAGGAAGGAAGGAAGGAAGGAAGGAAGGAAGGAAGGAAGGAAGGAAGGAAGGAAGGAAGGAAGGAAGGAAGGAAGGAAGGAAGGAAGGAAGGAAGGAAGGAAGGAAGGAAGGAAGGAAGGAAGGAAGGAAGGAAGGAAGGAAGGAAGGAAGGAAGGAAGGAAGGAAGGAAGGAAGGAAGGAAGGAAGGAAGGAAGGAAGGAAGGAAGGAAGGAAGGAAGGAAGGAAGGAAGGAAGGAAGGAAGGAAGGAAGGAAGGAAGGAAGAGAAAGAAAGAAAGAAAGAAAGAGAGAAAGAAAGAGAGAAAGAGAGAAAGAAAGGGGAGAGAGAAAAAGAGAACAAAAAGAGAAGAAAGCAAGAGAAAGGGAAAGAAAGAGAGAGTGAACGAGAGAATGAAAAGAGAAGAAAGAAAGGAAGAAGGAAAGAAAGAGAGGAAGGAAGAAAGGAAGGTGGAAAGAATGAAAGGGAGGGAAAGTAAAAGAAAAGGTAAAAGAAAAGGAAAGAAAGGGAAGAGAAGAGAAGAGAGAAGAGGAATGAAGAGAGAGGAGAGGAGAGGAGAGGAGAGGAGAGGAGAGGAGAGGAGAGGAGAGGAGAGGAGAGGAGAGGAGAGGAGAGGGAAAGATATGAGATCTTCCCTTAAATGATGAAATGTATTATTGAAAGCAGTTTGGGGAAAAAAATCTCATATCTAGGGCAGGATAGAATTTAATTAACATGGAAAGGACAAAAGGAAGTTTAACACAGTGTATGGATTCCAGATTTTTTTTTTTTTCATAATGAAATTCTTCCTCCTTAAATAGACCTGGGCTTTTTTCCCTTCTTCACAGCTTTTCCACTGAATATTTTTTATTAGCAGTCACAAGGCAGAGACAGGAGAGACAAAAAAAGCCTATTGCTATGTGATTTCACTTCTTTTTCTCTCTCTTTCATGAAACATTGTGGAGGACAAAAAGATAAAAATTTTAGGCTTGTGGAAAGCTACCTTCTCTATATGAAGAAATTAATTATAATTCCTTCCAAAATAAATCCTTCTGATCTCATCCAGTTGCTATGTTAAAAATCATGATAAAAATGCCTATTCATGTGAGACTCTCAAATATAAAAAATGCAAATTAATTATTAGAAAATCAGTCTGAATGAATACATTAAACCTCTTCTGTGCATGGTTATACAGACACTTTTGAAATTTTTCTTGTTCATCCTTACAGTGGCACAATAATAAAATTGTCAAGCCCTCCATCTTATTTATTTGCTGAAGCCATTCCACAGAAATTAGACAGGAACAAAAATTATGCTGTGATTTTATTGTTATTTTATTCCTGAGAGCCTTAAGAAAAAAAAAAAGAAAAAGGACAAAAAGAATTAAAATAACAAACAAAACAAAACAAAAAAAAAGAAAAAAAACCACAAAAGCCTCAATATGTTCTTCAACAGAATAACTGCTTCGTAACTAAGAGACATAGAAGGGGGCATCTGTATTTGTCCTGGTAGATCTACATACCATCCATAGAAAAAAAAGGTAAGAAAATATGTACTAGCACTAATCAATAGCACTACCAAAGTGGCTGAAAATACACTTTCCTAGAAGATTTAATATTTTGCTCTAAAGCTAGGAAGGTATTTCAGACAGAGGTCTGTCAGTGCTTTTATTAACTTACATGATGGAAGACTGTACTCAGGTAAAATTTGCAGTGTACATTAAACTATCAAGGGTAACAGCACTCTTATAGCCTGAATTAAGATTCAAAATTATCCTGATAAATTGGAAAGATGGCCAAGATTCAATGAGATGACATTCAAAGTGGGCAGGTGACAGTATACTACATAGTACCATAAGAGAAGACCTGAGCTAAAGTGCCCATCAATGGTGTAGCTTTGTGGCTGAAGTGCAAATCTCATCTGTCTATGTTAACAGCAATGCCATATATCTGAAACATGGGAGGTAATTATTCTTTGGTACTTGGCACTGATTAAGTCTGATCCAGAGAACTTCATTCAGGACTAAAGTGTAGGTAAAAAGGAGTTGAAAGACAGAATCACAGAAATACAGAATCAGCTAGGTTGGAAAAGACCTTTGAGATCATCAACTCCAACCATTAAATCAAGAAAATCAGGAGTTTTAACAAACGTCTCTGAGTAAAGATGTAAGAAACTGGAGCTTTTTAAATTTTTGAAAAAAAGACAAGACAGAAACATAGAGACAAAGGAAGAGAGAGACAAGATAAGGAGGTAGACAGAGAAGTGCTAGTGCTGGGGGCAGGCATGAGCACTGCCTGCCAGATTCATGGAAGTTGTTAAAATCAGTCACTCTCTTCTGTGTTCCACCACCTGCACTGGAGGAAAGAAAAGTTTATGGTTGGAAATTAGCAAACATTTTTATGGTTTTTGAATCAACGGAGAGATGAAGTATGGGTGTGAGTTGTGGGTTAGAGGGCTCATCTCAGGAAAGACATGTGGCAGTGATGACGTAGCTCCATGGTGTCTATATCAGATCAGACCAAGGGAAGAGCCAAGGGAAGTCTGACAGAAGAAGTTATTCTTAATCTTGATTTCATGAGATTGTACAGATTTATATTGGAAGAGACTATAAATAATTTCTACATGCACACAGAGAAGAACAAGAACAGCCCAGGGGAACTTTGGCCCTTCCAAGCTCCCACTCAACACTGCTACCTCCAGCATTTCTCAGTTGAGACTATGCTGGGAAGATGAAAGATGCATGTGCTGCTGCAGAAGCAGATGACAGTATCCAATGGAGGTATGGATAACTTGAGATCCTGGCTCCTCACTGCTCACCAAGAAAATATATGAGTGCAGTTTCTTTAATATGAGGTAAACACAAGGTTAAACAAACATCAGCTGAGGTTAATCAAAGTATTGAGTCCTCTCTCAATACAAGATGACTGGACTAACTCTGTTCTTGAGGCCTTTCCAATTATTCTGTGATCACACACGCAGGTTAAAGCATATCTTGCAACCTCCAAACTAAGGTGAAAAAACAGAATGTAACTATCCTGAGATAAAGCCAAGAGACATTTCTAAGGGGCAATGACATAGAATATTAAAAGCATATAACCATGTATTTTTTTAATCTATACTCCATTAAGTATCTAAGGGTGAAACTAAGGACAAACCTATACCAAAAGATGTTTATTTTGTTTAAAAATTACTTAAAATGAGCTTTAATAACAAACGGCAACAAATGCAATATAAAAACTGTAACCCAGTCCTTGCTTAAGACATACCATTTTTTACTCCTGAAAAACACCATGGCACTTACATATACAGAGCAACAAGGAAGCTGGAAAGTGGAACTGACATTAATCATACATTATTCTCCACTTCAGTGTCCAAAAAAATTATCTACATTATTCACCAGGTTTGACACTTGCCATAATAATCAAACAAAGCCTATTCTTTCTCTTTCACAACTCAGCCTACAAAACCTCTCATTACTGCTAAGGACAAGACACAAAAATTATGATTGCATTCACCCTCCTACAATGACAAACTCCACACAATTCTCTTCAGCCATTCTTTCCCACACTTCTGACACACTATCTAAGCTAAGAGATTTAGATGCTGAATCCCATGTGATGCTGTTAACCACAATAACAAAGTAACTCTGATGACATAAAGGCATTTGCAGTCACAGTTGATAAAGCCAAGCAGTCAATACTAGGTTTAAGAAAAATGTTTGAGCTAACATCGCAAGGTGAGGGTTTTTTTTGCATTTTGCAAAAATGTATGATTTGTGTATTCATTACTGGCATTGGCTAAAGACTGGAGAGCCTGTGCTCTGAGTGGTGGAAATGAAGATGGCATCCATCTTTTGATCTAAGCAAATTAAAGAACAGAATTCCTATGGGCTCTCATAATTGGATATTTACAGTGGATTTTGGTGAAAAACATTAAGCACAGATATCTTTTATTAGTTGCATTAAGCACAGATATGTTTTATTAGTTGTCATAAACAGTAAGTGCTCAGATAGAAAGCATTCAAAGGATACAGATGGCATTTAGGTATTTCAGTCTTAATGGAAAACTATGGGGTTAACAATCTAACTGCCATTCACTTGAAGATATCCATAGCTTTTGATAGATTTTTTTAAAAACCTCTCCTCTGAGGTGTGTGTCTCAGTGGTTTATACAGTAGCTGTTGGGGCTGAGCAACTTCATGGTCCTTGTTAATGAATCTTTTTTAAACAGATGACCTAATGTGAAATGAGTATTTGTGATCTTGGTTTTGCCCATCTCCAACACCAAGTGAGTGATTGGTTATAAAAAATAAAAAGACTGGGAAGCAGTTATCTAGAAAAAAGAAAATTCTGAAGAGAAAAGAGAATTACTCTGGCTAGGATTGCAGAGTTTTGCTAAGGGAAATAAAATAATAGGGTGTTACAGGGAAAAGTCGAAGAATGAATGACTACATGGCAAAAGAGAGTAAAAGCATAGGGTACATTCACAGCTACCATCTGAAATACACTTCCTTGCTTTTTCTGCTGAGAAAAAGACTATAGTTTAACCAGAAATGAGACTCCTATTATTTATATGCTTCTTGCCTCAAGAGAGAGGTTCAAGAAGTATTTATGTTGTACATGCTGATATTTTATGCTATGTGTGCTACATACAGTTCATTACCACGGCACTGCCAGATGCACTAAAATACCAGGTATTCAGTATATCACCTGGGAGCCTTCTGTGGGTCCTTCCTCAAATTAAGGGTTTCTGTGTTATTTGTTGATGTCAGCCTTTTCTGCAGCCTGGAGCATGCTGCTGGTGCCAGCCACTTACAGGTTAGTGGTGATAGTTTCTGAAATTAATTCCTGTCCAGTTTGGATGTGGATTAAAATTTTCTGCAAACTGTGGGGAAATCCCTTAAAAGAACTAAAAATCCCTTAAAAAACTAGAAATGTCTCTCCTGAGTATTCCTTACCTAAATTTATGCTCTTTCCTTCTTTTATTTCAATTACTTTTGCTTTCTGTTGTCTCTCCAGAGCCACAGAGCTGGGTGATCTCCCACAGCAGACACAGGCTCTGAGAAAAGCATGCTGCATATTGCTCTGTTTCTATTTATATGTCTCCCCAGTAACCAAAAAATACATCTAAAGAATGTCATTGAAGCATCTGTCTTTCCTTTCTTTATCACTGTAGAGTAGACCTGACCATAACACAGGACTTTCTTCACAGCAATATCTGTGAGCAAAGTACATTTTAAAAACCAAAGCATTTTTTTTTTAACAAAAACACAGTTTAGTTGGTTGGTTTTTTTTGGTTGGTTTTTATTGTTTTTTTTAAAGAAAACCCCTACTCTCCAAAAACAATCCGGGGAGCAAACTACTTCTCAGAAGCCTCCCTGTTTTGGTGAGTGTCTCCTGGCAAGAGGTTTTGAACAAGATATAACAATCTACTCTCATCTCAAAGCATTTTGGATAGAGAATATGCCACTTGGTCTTGTTAATGAGTCTAATTAAATCTGAATCTGCAGAAAGAAAGTGAGGCCAAGAAGAACTGTAAACATTTCATTTCACAACACCTACTGAAAACAGATCTGCCGTTGAACTGGAGAAACAGTGTAATTGGGGTGTCAGAAATGGTTACAGTTAGAAAACCCCCACAGCTGTAAACGTCACAGTGCATATACAGCAACAGCCTCTGCACAAGACACATGGCAAAGAAAATGAGGGCATTTTGTGAATACAAATCACCCTCAGCACTGGCAATGAGATTGCCCGTGCCTTATCTGAAGCAAACAGAATTGTTTTTGCTTTAATGCATGTTCACTCAGTACGGATTGATTTCAAAGTCACCTTCTTGAACCGGGTAAGTTCTGCTTGCCATTTCCACCTCTATCTCATGAAAGGATGGCAGAAAGACATAGGGACTAAAATTAATTCTGCTCTCAGCTCTGTCCAACAGCATACGGAGACTTAACTTAACCTGTGATATGGCATTATTTGGCTATGTTTGCAGTTGAGCAGGTATGCTCACCTGCTTCTACCCTAACTGTCTGGGACAGCTGCTTTTTAGTGAAAGTGTTGTCCTTTTTTAGGTACATGCTTTGCTATAAGACCATTCAAATGATGTAAAGTGAGATAATGGCTAATAAATTAAGAGTTCAATTGACTGCTTAATTTTCCTTTATGTTGTATCATCTTCTACATTTTTGTGGTTAAGAAAATTTCACCACCCAGAGCTTGAATGCAACCCTATTGAAGAATAAATATTAGTGAATAATGTAAATTTAGGTATTTAAGAAAAACATTTAAAATAACACTGTAACACCTGAGGGATATTTTTCAATTCTTAGAATTACTACAGATAAATAAAGTGTTATTTTAAACAGACTGAAATAATAATTTTTGCTTTAACTTGGATTCCACTTATAGCAAACTACATTTAACATTTCATTCAAAAAAGCAAGTGTAAGAGGGATCATTCCTATCTACCTTGTTTATGGGGCAGGAGTAAATTCAGTTTATTGACAAAGTATTCAAATTAATACAAAATGAACCAGCACATCTACCAGGAAAAAAATTCTTACCCTTTCTGAAGCTCAAAGACACCAGAAGAGCGCAATGACATGCTTCCAGATTTAGACATCATTTATTTTCTGAAATATTTTTTAGAGAGTGTATTATGGTCATATTCACAATTGGCCTCAGAGAAGGACATGGACTTGGAGCTTGTTCAGAGTAATTTAATCAATCTTATACAAAAAGGAACAGCCAACCATTATGGCCCAAGTCAATACTAAAATGATTTCCCAAAACTCATTTTAAAGTAATTTCCAGGAAACAACTGGTACCTTCAAAACTCTGAGGCACAACTATAAATTTATTTTTTGTTAAGGTCTGTAACTGAGCATTTTTTAATAAAAAATATGGTGTACTGCCATTTCTTTTAAATACAATATTGTGCGATGGGTGGCATGTCATAGAGTTACTGCTAACTCTTCATTTTTTTAATGAAATTGTACTTTGTAAAGTTGTTACCACCTCATAGTGACTAGAAATATAAACGTAAATCATTTTGTTACAAGAAAAATAAACACATGGCATAAATTTAATCTGCCTGCCTACTACCAGATGGAGACAAAAACGGGGCCAAGTCACTGGTGGAGTATGGAGTAACTATTTAATCACAGCAGCTTATTGTTGACTTACTTATAAATACAAACAAGTCCATCCGCACCTTTGAGAACTCATCATGTTTTCTCCCAGCAAATATTAAACTGCAAGCGCATGGCAGCTAAGACCTTATTCACAGGTTAGACACATACATGATACAATTGAGAAACAGCAAGGAAACCTCTTTATCACTACTGGTTTATGTGGATACCTGTATCATAACTATACTTGAGAACTAAACTTTTCCATTTCATGCACTGTGAGTCTACTTCCAATTAGTTTGAAAAGTCTCATGTTTTGATGAACCTTTGTTGTAAGTACTAGAAATATATCATAAGTAATTCATAGCAATTTCAGCAAGATATTTACTCAGGTATAATCAATGGATGTTTTGACACTGCCTTCACAGCATAAGGGTTTGGTCAATGCCAAAGCCAGACTTTGGCTCATTTGGGGGTGCTTTAGTTCCTGTTTAGATCAATGAAGTTCTTTTGTGGGATAAAAAGGATACTCAGAGGAGCAAAGAATGGTGCTTGTCTCAGAATATCCAGTGTTGGTTATAGAGTGGGGAAGGGGACACAGCTACTGGACTGCTGAAGTTGAAATACTGCCTGTAAAAAAGGCAAATTCTACCTTTTCAAAAAAGTAGTCCAGTTGTTTGTGTTACAATGTTGCCATTGATATGACCTACCTAAGCAACCCCCACATGTTCTACAAATGAGATTGGGCTCTGGGGGAATGTTAGTGAACAAGAGGAGGAGAGAGATGTGTTGGAGGCAATAGGTGGGATTGCAAAGCAAAAAAACCCACACACATTTTGTCCAGGACTGCAGGAATGTCAGTATCTGTCTGTCTAGCATTAGATGCTCCCAGGAACATGCTACATATTTTACAATTCCTCAGTTTGTGAATTTTTCTTGCCTACTCTCCTCCCATCTCTTTTTTTTTCTTTTTTTTTCTTTTTCTTTTAATGAGGGACACAAAGAGAGAAAGGGAGAGGGGGGATAGGAAGAAGGAAAAAGGGAGGCAAAGCTTCAGTGATCCATCAAAGGTATTACTAATACAGTAGGAAGATTATCATAAACTCAGCACATCTTTAACACCAGGGGAAAAAAATATATTTTAAAAAAAAAAAAAAGAAAAGAACCTTTTGTCCGAGAGTTTCCTTTGTGTTTCTGGGGTACATTTATACTCAAAAAAAAACCCCTATTGAAATATCAGTGTAAATTCCTATGGAAATACTGATGTAAATATGATACCAAAACTAAGCTACAAATTTCAAAGAAAAAAGTACTTTTAGAACTACTTACCCAAGTACCTGGCAGATTTTCTATTACATAGTCTTTTGTGAGCATTGAATGGCTTTTTGGAAAAACACACAGTAATTCAAGCAGAAATTAGAGGACTGATGCAGTAACCAGTGGGTGAGGTTCTGTGGTCTTTGCTATGCAGACAGTAGGAAGAGATTATCATAATGGTTGCTTCTGGCCTGAAATCTATGACCCTATGAATCATGATAATGACACTGCCACCAAGGCAATTAGCAGCATATATTCCAGGAGAAAGAATTAATTATCATACATTCACCTTCTGCTTTGATGTCCATGGAACTTTCTGTTGGGTTGTTTACCTGTGCTGGATCATTTGAGTATTTCACCCTAATCACTTCAGCTCTGGCCTCTAGATTGAGAAACCTAGAGAAACAAAGCCTTTGTCTCTCAAATTTTGCTGACAATAGACATAGGTATTTAAAGATTTGACATGAACTTTTCTCTCCCATAGCTATAGATACATGGTACCGGAGGTTACATGGACATACACAGATCGCAACAATTTTTCAGGAGATCACAGACTGAAAAGCTAATACGATAAAATAAAGTGTATGCTTGTGTGTGCATATCAATGTCTGTAATATATGTGAATTTGACAGCACAAGAGATTACACATGAAGAGGAAAATATGTTTGCCCACAAATAAGATTAGGGGAGGTTATTATTCTAACATTTAGGAATCTAGCACAATTTGGACACTTGCCTACTTTTTTTCAGTAGTTTCTGATACACATTCAAATTACTAAGGAGCAGAAAATAACCACAGTTTAACCATCCCATTTCATGAGCTCAGTCTAACTCTGAGTGATTTGAGAAGTCTCAGGTACCAGTTTTGATGACCTTTACAAGGTCTGTCAGACATTATCAGGTCATTGAGTGCAGTGGGTCTGTGAGTGTTACCAATCCTGTGTCTCAAACAAGCAGCTCCACAGTCTTACCTGGACCTCTGAAACACCTCTCAGTTTTCTACTCCAACCTCCAAAAAGATTCTTGAGTGTTCCAAAGCACTCTTGATGAAGAAAATATAAATTATTATGACTTTTACCATTTACAAGGGAAACACTTTTTTTTATTAGGTTTTTTTTTAATCCCTGCTCTTTTAAGGATTTAATGATTTTGTTCTTTATGGATCTGCACAAAGCTCCCTATGGTGAACTCCAGCAAAGTTATGAGCAAGGAGGATATGCAAGGGTTCTGGCTCCTCTCAGATTCAATAAATGGATCTATAACAGATGGATAATTACAGGGATAACTATTAACCAATCTTAGTAACACTTAGCTCTTCCAAAAATGTCATGAAGGGGTATTCTGGCAAACTGTGTTCCAACACTGCAACTGGAGTGAGCCAAAGACTTTGCCCCAGGCTGGTGAAGAGATTTTAAAACCAGAATATCTGTGTCCTGATGGCTAATTTTAATTCTCCCTAACTGTGACCCTTTATCATCCATAGAGCTTTATTCAAGACCAACAAGGGCTGAATAATTGGATTTTCTTGGCAGGTAACATTTTTACTCTGCCAATTAATCCAGCAGAAAAAAAAAAAAAATCCACTGATCTCCTGTGAGAAGAAACAACTAAGAGATCAAAGGCTGGGTTCGCTCTCCCAGCACTCCTGCCAGTGACAACACATGAAATATACTGGGGCATACTGCTCATGTACCATGCAGCTGAAGTGGGCACATCAGGTTTTCAATTGATGTGAAAGCTCAGTGTGAGCTGCTGGACATTCATAAATATGGAAGAGATGCTCAACATCATCAAATTTAGCCTGACAAAATTTCTGGCTGAAGAAAGGGAACTTCTTGTCTGGTAAATATATATATATAAAACCATAATAATTATATAATATATAATATGTATATATAAATATATAATAATCTTTGAAGTGTGCACTCTGATGGACAGGCCAGTGCAATGCTTTTTCCTTGCTCTCTGGCCAGTTAGTCATAAATTCTTTTCTGCAGTGCCATGTTTTTCACAAGATCATCTCATCTCCCCTCCTCCTTCTGCTCCCACAACATTTAAGATTTAGATACTGTTTACAGAGATTAACAGCCTCTTAGGCAGACAGGAATATTGACTATGGGCTGCAAACTTCCCGGAGGAGCAGATCAGCCTTCAGATGACTGCAGAGAAGGTGCAGTGCCACACACCACCTTGTAAGTGGTGGGCTGGCGGGGCCTGTGCAGCTGTATCATATTGCAGGGATCAGTCATGTCTCCCAAGATGGCTCTCTTCTGGGAGGCTCATAGCTCTTTTAACCTCCTAAATAAATCCACACCTCAGTTGGTGACCCCTGCATGATGAAGGCTTTTTTTATTTTGAGAGAGCCAAGGCTCTGCAAAAGTTAAGGCACAGATGCCTATTCTCTTTGTTCCTGAGCTCTCCAACTAGGGTCAGACATAGGTGTCACCTTTCAGACCCACACAGCACACTTGATGATTCGGATTCCTGCTCTCTAGCACGAAGATGCTGTTCATTTAACTTGCTGGCTGCCCCAGGTAGCAAATCTGAGCCATCTAATTTGTCCACCTCACTGCACAGGGAACCTGTGCCTTAATATATTTTTGTATTCATTCCTGCCAGCTGGGCTCAAAAAGGTGGGAGCCATAGTGAATAAACAAGTCACCGACTCTTGAGACAGATAGGAAAGAGGAATAGCTGTGCTTTGGATTCTCCAATGTTGATCTTCAGCTAATATAAATCAACTCTGTTTTGCTGGCATCAGTAGATATGAGCTGATTCATCCATTTATAGTTTCTTCTTACTTACTTACTGCATCTTAATGACTGCCAGGCACAGAAAACACCTGACTGAGGGCATTAGATACAAAGGCTTTATACCTTTAATGTTTTGTTTAGTTAGAGACTAACAAAGAAGACAGCTTTAGCTTCTGATGAGAAAGCTAGGCCCCTGAACACTTAGCACTAATAAGGTGCTTTTCAGTTTCTAAGTGCTTTATAAACATTAATTAATTATTCCTTTCAACAACATTTGGTTATTTTCTGTTACTAGAGTGCATGTTTACCAAGTTAGCTCCATTCGTGCACAGCACGTTGTTGGCAGCAGGCAGGAGCATAAATTGATCTATAACCACATGCTGTAATTTGCAGCAGATTTGCTTCACCAAACACCATCAGTAGAGCTACAGAGGCAGCTTGAAGGAGTGACCATTCCTCCCCACATCCTATGTTGTTGATAACCTTTACCTTCCCTGCTATACTGAGTGGAAACATAAAGCCTGCTTGCTGCACAATTTAGCTAATTCCATAGCAACAAGTCAAACAGGAACTTCCAGCTTGACACAGCTGCAAAAAGTAGCAAAAAAATTTATGTGTCACACAGAAATACCCAGTACAGAAGCAACACAGAATAGGAAGACTTCTGATAAAACATGAGGTTGCCACCATGAGACAGCAGAATTTCCTGCATGCAATGGTTTTTAAATTACAAAACATTCCTGGTCTTATCAGGAAGTTGCCAATAACTCAAAAAAACCCAAAACAAAACAAAAAAAGCCCAAAGAAAACCCCCAAAACTCCCCAAGCAAAATTAACAAACCAAGCAAGAAAAAAAAAAAAAAAGGATAATGAGGTATTACCCATCCTAAAATAGGCAAGAGCCCAATGGGGAGGAAGGTGACCAGAAGGCAGGAGTTGGAGTCTCACATTCTGCCTCTGTTCAAGTCACACCAGAAGACCTGAACCAGTGCTTGGCTTTCTATCAAAGTAGCTCTAGCCACTGATTTCTTATTTATTTTCACATCTCTGTTTTCCTCTCTCCCCTTATATTGCATGCTAAAGCAGAGGAATGCTTTCTAGCAAAAGTTTTGTTTGAACCTATGTGTTTCCACTGGAAATGAGTGTTTCGGCAAACTGTAGTAGACAATAGCATCTACCGCCAAAAGCAAGATAATACCTCTGCAATTGAAAACAGGGTCTTGAGAAGTGTTAAGCTATCAGTTTTTAATTAGAGTAGCCCACAATTTTTCCAGGCACAGATTTCTGACATAAAAAGCTGGGAAGTATCAAGCTGATCAGAACTGCCAGCAGAAACCAGGAACAACTGTCTGTGGTACCTCATGCCCAACTCCTCTGCAGGCAATACCTCTCAGGGCACCCAGGCCCTGTTCAATGAGGACCTGGTGCACAGCAGTCATGAAGCCAAATATTGCATGTGCCGCAATCTAGTCTCATTGAGTGTTCAGAGCAGCTTGATCTACACTGCCTGCTGCCAGCACTAAGGTGAATCTGTCTGTTCCCTTTCACTTCCAGCTCTCTTTGCTCTGATCAGCTTTAGACAGTGTAATCTGGCACCAATGACATGGCTATGTACGCAATATGAATTAAAATTGTAGAACTGGGAACTAAATCTTTCAGTATCAGTATCCTCCGTCCCAGGAGTCATAAGGAACACCAAACTCTAATGCTCCGAGACATGCAGTCTAAATAACTAGCTATTGTTTGCCTTGTTCATATTTAATATGTTTTGTCTGCAGGTAGAGCTGCACACACTGGAAACAATCCCATTGTAGAGCTCTAAACAGAAAGAAAATGTATTGGCAAAAGGATTCTTTTGCATGTATAATTTTATCTATACCTGGGCTTTTGTCAAGACAGCTATTTTCTTGCAGTCCTACTCAGTAAAGCTTTCTACAGTAAGAAAGGCCTGAGACTGGTTACTAAGCATTATCTTCTGCATGGGTGTTTACAGTCTCCAGCATCTCCTCTGAAAGAATCTCACTATAAGTAATACACAAGTATTTACTGGAATCAGACCGACAAAATTCAGTCTATTTTCAGCCTGAATAGTTTAAACTGTGCTCTGGGATTCTTTGATGGTTTGTTTGGGAACAAAACAAAAACCTCTTCTGCTGATGAGCTCTAATTCACTTCCATCTATGCTTGGTACAAAGAAACAGTGAGGTAATCATACATACTTCTGTTGTCTGCTCTGCAAATGCACTGAGCTTTCATTTGAGAAAATAGCACATTGCACACCGATGCAAACAAAAGATTTGAGATTATAGTCATTCATCCAAACCAAACACAATAGTCATTCCTTTTCTGAAGTGTTGAGAAACAAGAAAGCCTTTTTGTTTCATGAAATAAGAACATCTCTAGCTGTAGAAGTGCAATTTTAATCTTTGAGTAGAATTTTCAGCTTCTGATATATAGCTATATTCCTATTTCAGATTTTATGAGGATGCAAGCAACTACCATTTTTCTGCATGCTAACATTAAATGCAGAAAAAAATTAAACCATGTCATATTCTAAAGGGTACTTTTCCATTGCTCATATTCATGCACATATCAATATATTTTTATACTGATGCACTGTGAAATCTTTATATGTTAAAAGCACAATAATTACTGTAATACCACATGTGGCTTCAGAATAAATGTTAATAGTATCACAGATATATGTTAAGTAGCTGTTTGTAGCAAATATGTTGAGAGTTATACAACAGATACCAACCAGTAATGTGCAGAAGACCTAACCCTCCCTTACCATTCTATGATTCTACCATAATATCATTCCTACAAAGGAAGGGATAAACCAGGTAGTGGTTCATCTCTTCCAATAATCAACCTCTGTTGCTAACCAGAACCAGATCTTCTAAAGGAAAATGCAAAATCTGTATGAAAAATGTGGAATTAAATGGCTACAGTTAAAATGTCTTTCCAATATTAATGAGGAAAACACTTGGTTCACATTGTGAAACATGAGAGAGTTTTATTCTTCTCTGAAACTGGGATTAACAGCCCCTCACTCCCATACTTTCTAAATAATTCACCTGTGGACGTTCTTTTTATTCAAAATATCCTCAAGTTTTAAACTTTTGCTATGCTTTCGGTCCCTGTTACATTCCTGGCAATAAAAAATACAAACTAGCTCAACATATACAAAAATTACTTTTTTTCCCCAGCTTTTGAATTCACTGAATATTATCTATCACGACTTGAGAAATGCAGCCAATTAATACAGTCTTCAAAGTAATAACTTGTACAAAAGCATCCAAACCTAAAAGTAATTTTCAACAATGAAAACCTGTGATTTACTCATGTCATGGAAAAGCTTTTTGCCTTTTTTTATATTTAACTTCCCTGTAAGAGCCAAGAGAGCTAGCACTTACCTCTCATGAATTTGTAGGAGAAGAGAGCAGGAAAGAGAAAAATATGAAACATGTTCTCTCTTGCACTTCTCCAAATGAGGGTGTTGGATGTGTTTGCAACATAACTAGTTGCAGCCGATTGGCACCAAGCCCTGACAAGCTCCCTCTCTAATAAAGTGTGTTTCTCTCAATACCAAAATCTAACCGGTGGAACTTGCTTGATATGTTCTAAATGTAAAACATGTTAAACATCCTAGGCACTGAATATGTGAAAAGGATAATTATTCACAGATTCCTAATCAAAGCTTTGTTTTGTGTTATTATTTGTTTGGGTTTACATGTTTCCTGCTTACTTGAATGAAAATGGTGTTGGAAATTGTCTCATCTAGCTCAGAGAAGGTAGGCAAGGAGCTGTGCTGCATTCAGAAATGCCTAGGCATAGTGGGTTGTTGTTTGGGATTTGGTTGGTTTGGTTTTTTCTTTTGGAAAAGTCTGCACTGTTTATCAGGTTGTAAATTATTGATTTATTTTGTGATTTACTTTGCAGCAAATTGAAGCTATATACAAGCTAAATACAGCTTCACTTAAGCTAATTATGATGATGGAGGCTGTAAAGGTTCAGAAATAGATAATTGTATTTGTTTGACATGTACACTGTAAGCCAAATATATACCCTCTTTCACAACACATACTTGCTATATTGAGTAAATGTAACTTAAAACACATTTAGTTCTTTAACAGTTGCAATTTCACTGCATATGAAAGCCTTAAGTTGCTATGAAGCAACAGCATGAAAATATTTTAGGTTGTCTTAGCTTGCCTGTAAGGAGAGATCACCCCCATGTTGATGCTGGGACCACAGATGGTCTAAGCCAGCATGACCTCCCCACACTTTTTTTCACTGAAAGTCGAAATACAATTACTAGCCCTTGCCATATGAAACATTGACCAAATCATCTTTCTTTTTCTGTACTTCTTGGGGCTGCAGATGCTCCTCGCAAAAATAGTTTCCAAAGATACGAGCATCTGGGTGGAATAACTGGACACCTGGCATCAAGCTGATAACACAGAGCATGGGCTGCAGTGCACAAAGATCTTACCTGTGCCTCACCGAAGGCAGAGTTCAGTTCCTGGAGTTTCAGGGCTACTATCCTGCCTTTCCCAGAGAAAAGTGTTTGACTTTTAGTTTGGATTTTCCAGAAATGAAAATAAGCCACTGCAGATATCTCTCTCAGGATTAAACATGGAATTATAGAATGGTTTGAGTTAGAAGGGACCATAGGGATCGTGTAGTTGCAACCCTCTTAACCATTGGCGGAGAGACATTCCACTAGACCAGGTTGCTCAAAGCCCCTCCAACCTGGCCTTCAAGTAATTGCATCTGGAGCAGATGATCTGAACAGAAATCCAAGTTCTGTTACAGATACACAATGGATTTTGGCACTTTGGCTACTGATGTAGATATATCTCAGCTATCTTTTAAGCTAACTAGTCAGAAAGTACTTGTGTGGGATTCCCAATCCACAGCTTTCCGTACTTTGTCCTTTTACTTCTACACTGCTGTAGGTATCCTACCTGGCTAGTTAGCATCAGCTGCTGACATGCCAACACCTGTGCTGCAGATGATACCCTAAAGTATACCTCTACTTTAGGGCATAGGGAAGGACTGGGATTCATAGAATCATAGACTAGTTAGGGTTGGAAAGGACCTTAAGATCATCTAGTTCCAACCCCCCTGCCATGGGCAGGGACACCTCACACTAAACTATGTCACCCAAGGCTCTGTCCAACCTGCACTTGAACACCACCAGGGATGGAGCATTCACTACCTCCCTGGGCAACCCATTCCAGTGCCTCACCACTCTTACAGTAAAGAATTTCTTCCTTATATCCAACCTAAACTTCCCCTCTTTAAGTTTTAACCTTATCCTATCACTACAGTCCCTAATAGTCCCTCCCCAGCATCCCTGTAGGCCCCCTTCAGATAATGGAAGGCTGCTATGAGGTCTTCATGCAGCCTTTTCTTCTCCAGGCTGAACAGCCCCAACTTTATCAGCCTGTCTTCATACAGGAGGTGCTCCAGCCCTCAACTTCGTGGCCCTCCTCTGGACATGTTCCAACAGTTCCATGTCCTTTTTGTGTTGAGGACACCAGAACTGCACACAATACTCCAAATGGGGTCTCACAAGAGCAGAGCAGAGGGGCAGAATCACCTCCTTCGACCTGCTGGTCACGCTTCTTTTAATGCAGCCCAGGACACAGTTGACTTTCTGGGCTGCGAGTGCACACTGAAGCCAGCTCATGTTCATTTTCTCATCGACCAACACCAACAAGTCCTTCTCCACAGGGCTGCTCTGAATCTCTTCTCTGCCCAACCTGTAGCTGTGCTTGGGATTGCTCTGACCCAGGTGTAGGATCTTGCATTTGGCATGGTTAAACTCCATAATGTTGGCATCAGCTCACCTCACAAGCATGTCAAGGTACCTCTGGATGGCATTCCTTCCCTCCAGTGTAACAGCCAAATCACACAGTTTGGTGTCATTGGCAAACTTGCTAAGGGCACGCTCAATCCCACTGTCCATGTCACCAACAAAGATGGTGAACAAGACCAGTCCCAATACCGATCCAACACTCATTACTGGTCTCCAGCTGGACATTGAGCCATTGACCACAACTCTTTGCATGCAGCCATCCAGTCAGTTCTTCATCCACCGAATGGTCCATCTATCAAATTGATGTCTTTCCAATACAGAGACAAGGATGTCGTGTGGGACAGTGTTGAATGCTTTGCACAAGTCCAGGTAGCTGATGTCAGCTGCTCCACCCCTGTCCATCAGTTCTGTAGCCCCGTCATAGAAGGCCACCAAATTGGTCAGGCAGGATTTCCTCTTAGTAAAGCCATGCTGGCTGTCACCAAGCACCTTGTTGTCTTTCATGTGCCTTAGCATGACTTCCAGGAGAATCTGCTCCCAGATTTTGCCAGGCACACAGGTGAGACTGACTGGTCTGTAATTCCCCAGGTCATCCATTTTCCCCTTCTTGAAAATGGGGGTTATATTTCCCTTTTCCAGTCATCGGAAACTTCACCTGACTGCCATGATTTTTCAAATATGATGGCCAGTGGCTTAGCAACTTCTTTTGCCAGCTCCTTCAGGACCCGCGGATGGATTTCATCAGGTCCCACGGACTTGTGCACATTCAGGTTCTTAAGATGGTCTCGAAGCCGATCGTCTCCTACACTGGGCCCAAGGTCTTCATTCTCACAGTCCCTTCATCTGCCTTCCAAGACTTGGGTGGTACAGTCAGAGCATTTGCCAGTGAAGATTGAGGCAAAGAAGTAATTCAGAACCTCAGCCTTCTCCAAATCCAGAGTAGCCAGTTCTCCTGAGGGCTTCCGTAGAGGGCCCACGTTGTCCCTAGTCTGTCTTTTATTTGCAATGTACCTATAGAATGCCTTCCTGTTATCTTTCACATCCTTAGACAAGTTTAATTCTAACTGGCCCATAGCTTTCTTTTTTTCTAACTGGATCTCTAGCTTCCCAGACAACATCCCTGTATTCTTCCCAGGCTGTCTGTCCTTGCTTCCACCTTTTATAAGCCTCTTTTTTCCTTCAAAGTTTCTTCAGCAGCTCCTTATCCATCCAAGGAGGTCTCCTGGCCCTCCTGCTGCCCTTCCTTCTACTCAGGATGCAACACTCCTGAGCTTGTAGCAGGTGATCCTTGAGTATAAACCAGCAGTCTTGGGCCCCCTTGCCCTCTAGGGCTATATCCCATGGAACCTCACTAAGCAGGTTCCTGAAGAGGCCAAAGTCTGCTCTGTTGCTGCACGCTCTTCTCACTGTCCTGAGGATCTTGAACTTGACCATCTCATGATTGCTAAAGCCAAGGCTGCCCTGGAGCATCACATTTCCAACCAGCCCTTCCCTGTTGGTGACCACAAGGTCAAACATGGCACCTCTCCTCATTGGCTCCTCTATTACATGCAGCAGGAAGTTGTCTTCCACACAATCGAGGAACCTCCTGGATTGCTTGTGCCAGGCCGTACCATCCCTCCAACAGATATCAGGGTGGTTGAAATCATCCGTGAGAGCAAGGGCCTGCGAGCATGAGGCTGTTCCTACCTGTCTATAGAGTGCTTCATCCGCAGAGTCCTCTTGATCAGGCAGTCTGTAACAGATCCCCACAGTAATGTCTCCCATTGCTGTTCTCCCTTTAACCCTGACCCACAAACTCTCTGCCGACTGCTCACTGTCCCCAGAGTTCCATACTCTCCAGCTTATCCCTAACATAAATAGCAACTGCCCCTCCCTGTCTGCCAGGCCTGTCTTTTCTGAAGCGCCTGCAACCTTCCATTCCAACACTCCAGTCACAGGAGTCATCCCACCATGTTTCTGTGATGCCTATTATATCATAGCCCCATAGATGTGCACACATCTCTAATTCCTCTTGTTTGTTTCCCATGCTACGGGCATTTGTATAGACGCATCTGAGCCAAGCTCCAAATGAAGCCAGCTCATTGGCTGGAGTGGCTGGAATAACTCTACTTTGCTCCGGGCATTTATTACAGGTGCTGGCAACTGACTGGGTATGTTGGGATGGAATGATGCCCCCTTCCTCTAACACATCTAGTTTAAAGCATCCCTGATCAGCCTGGCAAGCCTCCTACCAAAACCGCTCTTCCCCTTCGTTGGCAGACCAGCTCCACCAGCCCCTAGTAGACCTGGCCTACTAAACTGAGTCCCATGCTCTAGATACCCAAACCCCTGACTAGGGCACCACCCTTTTAACCATTTATTAACCTGGCCAATCCTCCTAGCCCTTTTAAGATCCTCCCCTTTATCCTGGAGAATTGACAAAAAGACTATCTGAGTTCCAGAGCCCCTAACCAGGGGCTCTGTAGTTCTTCTTGATGTTCTCCAGGCTACTGCTATCTATATCACTAGTATCCACACGGATCACTAGAAGTGGGTAATAGTCAGTGAGACTTACTAGAGCAGGCAGCTTCTCTGTAACATCCCTGATCCCATGGTAGGCAACACACCTCTCTTGATACTGGGTCAGGCTGACAGATGGGTGCCTCTGTTCCTTCCAAAGTAGAGTCCCCTACTACTATGACCTGTTGCTTTTTCCTGGCAGCATCATAGAATCATAGAATAGTTGGGACTGGAAAGGACCTCAAGATCATCTAGTTCCAACCCCCCTGCCATGGGCAGGGACACCTCACACTAAACCATATCACCCAAGGCTTCATCCAACCTCGCCTTGAACACCGTCAGGGATGGAGCATTCACAGCCTCCCTGGGCAACCCATTCCAGTACCTCACCACTCTAACAGTAAAGAATTTCTTCCTTAGAGACAGTCTAAACCTCTGCTGTTTAAGTTTCAACCCGTTACCCTTTGTCCTATCACTACAGTCCCTAATGAATAGCCTCTCCCCAGCATCCCTGTAGGCCCCCTTCAGATACTGGAAGGCAGCTATGAGGTCTCCATGCAGCCTTCTCTTCTCCAGGCTGAACAGCCCCAACTTTCTCAGCCTGTCTTCATATGGGAGGTGCTCCAGTCCCCTGATCATCCTCGTGGCCCTCCTCTGGACTTGTTCCAACAGTACCATGTCCTTTTTATGTTGAGGACACCAGAACTGCACACAAAACTCCAAGTGAGGTCTCACGAGAGCAGAGCAGAGGGACAGGATCACCTCCTTCAACCTGCTGGTCATGCTCCTTTTGATGCAGCCCAGGATACAGTTGGCTTTCTGGGCTGTGAGTCCACACTGCTGGCTCATGTTCATTTTCTCATTGACTAACACCCCCAAGTCCTTCTCCGCAGGACTACCATGAATTTCCTTTTTGCCCAACCTGTAGCTGTGCCTGGGATTGCTCCAACCCAGGTGTAGGACCTTGCACTTGGCATGGTTAAACTTCATGAGGTTGGCATCAGCCCACCTCACAAGTGTGTCAAGGTCCCTCTGAATGGCATTCCTTCCCTCTAGCATATCAACAGAACCACACAGCTTGGTGTCATCGGCAAACTTGCTGAGGGCACACTCAATTCCATTGTCCATGTCAGCGACAAAGATATTAAACAAGACCGGTCCCAACACTGATCCCTGAGGGACACCAGTTGTTACTGATCTCCAGCCAGACATTGAAATCAGTAGAGATCTTCTTTAGGAGTGCATCAGTCAGCTGTTCATGGTGCGAGTTCATTTCCTCATTAGCCCCTGCAGGACAGCAAAGCGGTTCTGGGTGGGGACATCAGATTTAGGAGGAAGCTCCTTGCTTTAAATTGTCCTCATCCTTCTTTTTTTTTGTTGCTTGTTGGGTTTGGTTTTTTGTTTTGGTTTTTTTTTTTGGGGGGGGGTTGTTTTGTTAGTATTTCCCAGCTTCCTTCCTGGGCTAGCACCCTCCTTCTTTCCTCCACGAGCTACAGGGGATGCTTGAGGTCTCTGCCCAGTTTGGGTTTGGAGCAAGCAGTCCTGCTTCCTCTCAGCTTCCCTGACATCTTGCAGCCTATTGACAGTGTCCCGCAGCTCAGCCCCTGTTGCAGGAGGACCTCCATCAGGGCGCACCGAACGCACCCCTGCCCATTGTGCACCCTCCCTTCATCAGACCAGTACAGGCACTCTGCACTCCGAACTCTGCACTGCAGCCTCCCCTCTCAATGGCTCTGTCTGGGTGCCTACGCTGGCCCCTGCCGGGGCAGCCAGAGTGGGGCAGCCAGAGTGGGGCAGCCAGAGCAGAGCTCCCAGACCGGGCTCTGGTCGTAAGGCGAGCGCTCACCATCCCGTTCACCTGCCCACGCTCCGGGTCTCCCGCACTCCCTGGGACAGGTTTTTACCCAGTCAGGGCTGGTGCCGCCCCTCCTGGCTCCGCCCCTTGTGAGTCAGCTGCTGGCGTCAGCTGAGCTGCCGGCTCCTGGGCAAGTCCTGTCGAGGACTTGAGGCTCCCTCGGTGGCTCTCCCCGCCCTGAGTTGAGGCTCCTGGACGCTGATCTCCCTCCCGCTCAGGTGTTAAAGGCGTCCTCTCTCGAGCCACTCACCTCCTCTTAGTGGGAGGCAGAACAAGAAGATACACAAATGCACATTCTCACAGTCTGGACCAGTCTGACAGCTAAGCTCTGGGAGCCACTGATTTTGAGATCCCAGAGCCTGCAGCTGTAATCAACCATCACTCTGGAGGCTTTTGACTCTCCTTTGAAACTGAGGACCTGAAAGTCCTTACTCCAATCTGAAAGGAGAGCCTTTCCATCTCAAGCTATTGCCTAATGAAATCAGTATTTTGGTCAGCTCCACCACTAGAAAAAGCAGCTGCAATATGCATGGGAACATATTTTGTTTTCTCAGCTCCATGTGCTAGTGTTTCACAAACAAAATTTTCTTTGACATTCAAGCTATATGAAATCTTGAAATTAAAGTGAAATATAATTGCCAGTGAATGGAAATCATTACTTTTTGGCCAGCTTTATTTGTACATATGAAATATCCTAGGCTTCTCAAAGTGTATTTCATGCCATCTCAAATTATTTTTCTTTAGTATTTTTTATTATTGAGCTCTCCAAAGCCAGCTGCTCAGGGGTTTTCAATGCTCAAATTCCCACTCATTATTTCATTTGACACTCAGATCCCTTGAGCAGTGCTGAAAAATTACTAAGCCTTAATTTCTGTGCAAGACTTCCAAACAAAGGTGCAAAGAAGAAAGTGGTCCTGGCACTAAACACCGATGAATATGTAAGACAAATTGTATCTGGAGAGAGCAAACAATAGGCCACCAGTAGCATCTTTCAAAAGGTATACAATGTAAGCCACATACTCTTCAATAGCTCAAGGGGCTTATAGTCAATAAATTTAACAGGCTGCAACCAAAAAAGTCAAAGCTAAAATACAGTATGTAAATGGAAGTGAGAGTGAACTCTTCTTTTCAACCTTAGGACAGTTAATAGAGGGGAAATGACAAAATACATAAAAAGGAATACACAGGATTTGACAGAGTATGTTTTTTTTCTTTTAACTTCAAGGCAAACTACCAGAATATTTTGGTTTACAGATATATCACAGAAAGAACTTTAATCAGTTTGCATAAAAGTCTCATTTTCAACATTGCAATGTTTAAGCTTCAGAGCCTTATTCTGTATGTGCATGTGGGGGATTGCAATGGAAGTAGTGTAAATAATAACTTTTTCAAAGAGAGATTAGCTTCAAAGATTATACAGTAAAATAGTGTTTTCTGCACTTATGGATTAAAATATCCATAGACAGTTTCTGTAAACTAGTGAAACTCATGGGTATTTGTAGTAATAGAGTAATGACACTAGAAGTATCTGACAGCCCCATTGCTGCCTCTTGACATTATTCGTGGTATTCTGGTGTTCAGTATGGGTAGTTAAATCTTCAGCCTTGCCAGTTTTGTTTGCTGTGCCTCGGTATTTATGTTTATTTTAAGAAAATAAGTTTCCTTTAGGAATTCCCTTTATTTTACAGTTATGTGGTCACACTAAATGCAAATGTATAGGACCCACTTTGTCCTTTTGATTTTTCGAGACCTACCCCTGACTTCTCCCAGTTGACTAAGAGCACACACGGGTTGGATTTTTGCTGACAAGCCACTCATATTGACATCTACGCTCGTTTAAGCTGTCAGTAAAAGTGAAGTAACTTGGCTGTATCCACTGAGATTCTCTTTCCCCAAATTTTCACTTATTATGATGTTGTTTGGAAAAATTTTTTTGAGGAAGATGAGAACTATGTATCTGGGTCAGTAAAGACTACGGTGTTGGATGTGACAGACCTAACTTCTGCCCTGACTAAATGGTGACTCCTTGGACTGAAAAATCCTGCTCTGATAAAGGCAGAGCAGAAAATAATGTGGAAGCTCTTGCAGCCCAGGTCAGTATCTTAATACAGGATGTAACAGGCAGAAACCCTGTCTGAATGAACGGCTGAAGGTCTCTGAGCACACTCTATCCAGTTTACTGTTCCCAAGTAAGATGAAAATAAATTCACCAGAAAATGTCAGCTCCTTGTCTGGGTGCCTATAAAATGGTACAACAACAAAAACTTCTGTTTACTCTGGTGATATCATTTTAAAGTTTGCAGATATTTTGGTAGCTGTATATCATGCAGGACAGTGAAGGAAGAGACTCACCTTGTTTACATGCTACTTGCACAGAGTATTCTCAGTTGTAAAGTTACTGGATAAAAGAGTAAAGATGATTTAGCTCATGAGGGAAACATTCCCCTGTGAGGAACAGCACAGCACAGCTAGGACTTAGTGCAGTCCTAGCTTATTCTTTTTGGGTTCTTCACACAAAGCAAAACGTGGTCTTTTGTATGAGACACATCCTGGCATAGAAATGAGGGCTTTATAGCAACCTATAAAGATTCTGTTGCACTAGCAAAATTGGTTAATGTTTAGTTATGTCAAGTGGAGAAAGATTTCAAGGTCCTAGATTCTGACTTTCTAAATTGTTTCTACTACAGATTTAATATGTTAAGATTTTTCTTGAACAATATTATCTACCTAGTCAATTAAGCTGTGTGAAATTGGACCTGTATTTCTGCTTTCATTTCATGACAATGGAAAGTGAGATAAGTAGATAGGAAAGAGAACTGTGGACCTAGGTGGAGATTTATTGAAAGTACAGCACAAAACTAAACAGGTCCATGAAAAGTACACACCACAAATGACCATTAAGTTTTCAAAAAGGCTGCTTATCATAATTATGGGTATTTGTACACTCAGTATGCCATTTCATAGATTGTCTGTACAGCAATGTCTGTCTGTGGTGCAATCAGGATGTAACCAAAAAATATGTAAACCAGTTGCATTGGGCAACAGCAGCAGACTATCTTCAGAAGCCCAGATCACACAGTTCAAGATGCAAATTTCATTCAGAAAGTTGACAAAAAACCCCAGGAGTTTATCGTGTGCTGCACTCAGTGTTCTACCTGGTTTAAAACCTAGGCTGTGTTTACACTGAAGCTTTGTAATGGTTGAGACATAAAAACTGAGCCATGCTTTGACTGTGCATGCCAGTAATTGGCAAAAAAAAAACCAAACCCAGGCTGACTACCCTTGATCAAGGGAGAGCTGCTTGCACGTGCACAGGTTGTAACAGATGAGCTCTCAACAGAGAAAAGCATTAACAACTAGCCACCCAGGGACAGAAACAGGCTAATCGGAAAGTCCGAATGAAAATAGAAATCTTTCAACAGACATAAAAACAATCCCTTTCATGCAGTCAATTTGAGAAAATTTTATCTCATGTAGGTAATGAAAAATACGCATCCACTATGATAAATGTACATCTGTATATTGCCAGCAATTCACTTTTTCTTGTAATTACTTTTTCTCCTTGTTAGTTCTTCTTGTTTCTTTGATGTAGTCATCCCATGGACAGTGTCATGAAGACCATCTTGAGAACAGAGAGCTTGCTGTCTTCTAACGAGAAGAGAAAACAAAGATTTCTTGGGGCTATATTTGCCATACAAGACACCCAGGTGACTTCGTCCGCCTCTAACTGCACTGGCTGATTTTAGCAGGAAAAAGGCAAATATACTCTCCTTATCCACAAACTGGGAGATAGGAGGATGCTGTACTTTCAGACTGCATAAAAAGAAAGACTAATTGCTTTTACTTCTCTTTACCGTGCACTTTTCCCAAAGTATTATTTTCCAATGATTTTGGGTCTGTGAGAGCTACTTTTAAAGTTCTGGTGATAATTTTATATTCTAGAAGGAATTTGAACATGTTATCACATGTTCCAAAATATATCAACTTGCATATTACTTAGCATTAAAAACAATCTTGCTCATTACCCTCATAAAACTAGAAACGTTAAAAACTACATTCTTTTACATGAAGTAATTTACTTATCAACTCTTTATTTCAGAAAAGAAACATGATTAAAAATATGGTCATAATAATTTCTTTATGCAATAATAATCATAATTTCTAACTATAGTTAGCCAAATGGCATTTGAAATCATATGATCTCTTGTTGCTTTGCCTGATCTTTGCCTTTTGCTGACCTGAAAAAACAATAAAGTCCATTATTGAACCAAATGTTTAAAAACTTAGTAGTTAATTAGACAGAAAACTACCTCTCAGGCAAATGGTATCATATGGAGTAAGCAAGGTCAAATGGAAATGAAACAGAATATTCAGAAACAAGTAAGAAGAATTAGCAGTATCTACAAATAACCAGTGTTATTTGTAGCCCTAATGAAATTGGTGGGAAGCTCCCACTGACCACTGACAGCCAACTCTGAGCAGCATTGAAAACCTGAACTGATCTAATTTTAAAATTCACGTGTTCATTGTTCAAAATTATGCATTTATAAATATTTTATTGTACAGCAAAAGTTTATCCAATTTAATATTGGATAGTAAAGGGATACAAACACTTGATACAAACACCTGATGTAAGACAATCTAGAGACAATTAATTATTTGTGAACCAATTTTGTCATAACACTAGTAGCCACTTG
Source organism: Melopsittacus undulatus (assembly GCF_012275295.1). Lineage (NCBI taxonomy): Eukaryota > Metazoa > Chordata > Aves > Psittaciformes > Psittaculidae > Melopsittacus > Melopsittacus undulatus. The sequence continues at coordinate 43,421,254 of NC_047532.1, forward strand.
CTAGTCTTGAGTCTACACTTGTGTCACTGGCTACCTAATATTAAAGTAAGGTTTCTGTGTCCTACCTGTATTTTATTTTTCTGAACAAATAAGTATAAGTAAATGTTAACGGTATAAATACAAATGAGCTTTTCTTGTCTTTTCTTACAAACTGAGTTAGGGCTAGTGTCTGTAAAACATAAATTTGGAGTTTATGTGCAGTTCTGGTGTCCAGAATGGCAGGTGGGAAGACAAAAGTGCCATTCCCAGTCTGCTGGAGTATATTAAGCTGTATCTTGAGCCATGTATATATCTGACAACATTTGAGGTAAGTACTGGAATAAAACTGCCTCTAAGTCTCTCCACAGACAGGACACTCTGACCAGACCTCTGCCTTGAGGAAGAGGCAATTGCTTGAAGCAAAATACCATGAGGCTGTACTCTCACTGATAGCCTAAGACAAGCATTTTGATTTCCTCGAACCCAGAGGTCTTCAGCACAGTGACATGGCAATAGCTTTAGAAGTGAACACTATTTCACAAGTGACTAGATATAGACCTATTTTTGGAGAACTGCTCACACTGATGTTCATATTAGCATCTCTTCCATCAAACCCACATACACTAAAGGGTCTGTAAAATCCATGCAAATCTTGGGGACTTCTCACCAGCTTATGAAAAACAAAGCTCTGCAGGTCAAATCTTGATTCTAAATTGCATCCAGGTACCTTTCAAATTACAAAATTATGAGAGAGTTCAGCGTTGTCATTATCATTACGTGCCACCCCTGAAAAATGCTCAAGAAACATCGCCAGTTGTTCCCAGGGGGGAATTTACTGTTACAAATATTACAATTACCAAGTACATTATATCGTTTAAGTATATATTTAGTTTAACTGTGGGAAAACTTGATAGTATTCTGTTGATTTCATAATTACTAGAAAAACTGCAAAATAAATATGTGTCTTGGGGGACTGGGAATTTGATGTGGTTTATAATCAACAGCATTGTTCACAAGGATGGATCTGAGTATACAGAAATTATTTCACATTGCAGCACTGGTGCTAACACTTGCTTTTCCACTTGCTTTTCATTACCATTGCAAAGTAGTTTTCATAGACAGTGCTTATTTTAGTCATGGCAGAAACTAATGAATTTTTCAGACTTGTATCTGGGTTTTATTACTCCTATACAACCTTTTATTATACTCCTACAAAATCTAGTTTTTATGTATTGTACTATCAAAGAGTGGGCTGAGGATGCCCTTACTTCCCTTTGAATCTTTTTTACAAGTTTATAATTCAGAAATTTAAGCTTTTCTTTACCCATTATTAAGTGCTAACCTCTGAGTATGGCCTTGCTTTTCCCTCTAGCTCACTGTGAAAGTTATTTGCACTATGGTGACACCAAGTGCCTCTCTGCTTTGGCCCTGTTGTCCTAAACAATGTAAAAGCAAGGCTGTAAGTAGTCCCATTCTCAAAAGCCTGCAGTCTGGCATGTTTACAAGACCAATTTTAGTGAAGTGAAGCAACCGCTGAGCTAATTGATTTGAAACTAACATATCTCTACTCCATACTGGAGTGTAAGCATGATCTAAGTCAGGAAGACAAAGGAGATGGGAGCGGGTGCTAAATAAATTATAGGAAAGGGAAACTCGTAATTTCTCCCTCCACACAGCTGAATGAACATGGTATTCACAGCAACAGATGCAGCAAAGAAGACATTTCTTGTGAGCAACCATCAGTCTGAACATCATTTAGCACATTTTGAAAAATTGTCCTCTGAAGAGACATGAGCACCACTTTAGTGAGTTACAGTTCTGTTAGATGTTGAAAGTGCTGGAGAACTTTGCCACAAGGTGAAACATGTGGCTGTCCTAGTGCCCAGGGAAAACAGTAGCACTGGATGTATTGATTAACCTTGTGCTATTTTCTAGAAGAATGGAAAGAGGTAAAAAAGTGTGAAACGGAAAAGGAAATACAGTTTGGCTGATACAGCAAGGCACAGGCAGCCAACAGACTTGAAACTTGGCCTCCCTATTTCTTCTGTTGCTTTTCCTTCGTCAGTTCATTTTGCTCCATGAATCAATTTCCTTATTGGAAAAAACACCTGACAAAGCTATCTCTTAACTCTCTTTTTCCACTGTACCCTAGGATTTGTGAGTGGAAAGATATTTCAGATGTGTGATTGCTGTTGTGTACATAGGTATCTCCTGTTTCTGATTAGGGGGAGCCAGCTGTTCTCTTAGAAAGTATGTCATGAGTGCTGAGCAGGCAGACCTCAACACAGAGGTTGTCTGAGAGCAGCAGTAAGAGAAATACCGTGTGTATGCTCTGAATTTATTTTTTCTTTGTACAGATGAAGTTTGATTGAGTACAACTTAATGTAGAACACAGGAAGGGAAGAAAAGATATTACAGTGGTAAAACAGAAACTGTGATAAAAAAGAGCTTTAGAACACTAAATACAATTGAAACAGACCTTCACATGAGTAACAGCATTTTTCCCTATCATCTGTTGTTACAGATAAGAGCTCCTTACCTATATTATGCTCCTCTCTCAGCCTCACACTTCGACTGTCCTTGTTGGTTTTTTTGCAATACCAAAATAATAACAGTGGAAAGACAATAATGCTGGCATTTAATGTTATAAGGAGCAGATGCAGTTAAAGCATTTGTTTAATTTGAGAGGGGCTAATCCTCCCATCTGAGAGCCACATACTGGCAGTTGTAAGATATGAGCTATGCATCTCAGAAGGATAATTCCCTGGTAAAAGATGGTAACTAACTGCTCTACTTGGAACCAGATCCCCTTCAAAGCAGGTTTAGATAACCAGCAATGTCCCTGGCTGACTCCTTATAGTCTAGGATATAGCTGGGGAGAGGAAAGCGCCATTGCCCTGCTGGTGAAATGCAGATAATACTCACCAGTTATTTCTTCTGTTTGAAAACTGCCAAATATCTAGTAAACATGCACAAACTTGTCAGCTTGTACAAGCTTTCTGGGGAAAAATGTAACAGCCAGTCAGTCAGATGGAAGAGGATATAAACGAATATATAACAATTCTATAAGAAGCCAGATGATCTTCAATATGTGAACACCAACGCTGCACTAATTCATGTAGGAATGATGCATGCCTTACTATAGGTTAAGATAACGTGACAACTCAGACAACATTGCAGACCACAGTTAATTTCAGGTTCTGTAAAATGGTTGGCACCTACATACTTACAGACCATACTTCAAGCAGCTTAAGAGAAAATTATGATTTTTAACAGCATAGCATATAATTTATTTTTCATTAACTACACAAGTTCATTCTGATACAGTAAAACTAAATGCAATTTTTAAGTATTTACTTTCATCAACCATTTTATTTTTCTGACATATGGCATATCTTATTATGGCATTGGCTGCTCTTTTTTAAAATAATATTCTGTTTTCCAGAGCAGCAGTATGATTGTATTTAGACATCTTTAAAAAATGTAGTGACAGCAATTTCAATCAAAAACGAGAGAAAAAAAAAGACTTTCTTTACAATGAATAGCAGCAACTGAAACAAGTTAGAAATAAGGAAAGCAAAACCGGTATTGGAATACTTTGATTTCATTCATACTGAAGTTTGTGGTGTTCTGAAAGAATTATATGGGCCTTGTATACAAATTAATGCTGCAGTAGATCACCATTGCCATCTCCTGGTAAATAAACCATATAACTGTGTTCTGGAGCTTTTTCTAAACAGCCATATATTGTACAACTGTAGAGAGATTACACCATAAATAGGCAGTAAAGAATTTAGGGTATTTATTGTGAGACTATCATTGCATTTTTATTCTTTGCTCACATAAGACCTTTATAAAGAACTGCATTACAGTTGATAAATAGTGGCATTTGTTCCAGTGCACTCTTTATGCTGAAAAGAAATACTACTACTTATGACTCCATAAATTAACATGAGACGATGGGTATTGTTGTGATTGAAACAAATACCAGAGCTGCTTAAGAAAAACTCACCATAACCAAAACAAATACACTCAGTGAGAAGGCATTAGTTTCCACTGTATTGTGATAGGACTGTAATATGGTAGTCAGCCAAGACAATGTCAAACAACATTAAGCCACATTCTGAAGCGACAGTGGGGATAACAGCAGTGACAATAATAAGCTGCCATTTCACTTTCTGGTATTTCTAAACCTTTAATTTTTTTTGCCATTTTCATTGTCCTTCCCACTGTCACTTCTCATTCCACTCCCTCTCTCTCGCCTATGCTCCCTTTTTGTCTTTGTGCAGCTACCTGAAACCTCCTGATAAATGATGTATGTTCTCTCGTGCTTGGTGTGGAAAAGAGTGAGCCAATCTTAAAGCCAGCGTGAGCAACCCCCTCCCCAACAGAACTGCCCATGTATCATGCTGAAGCCTGCAAAAACTCACCTTGCCCTGCAATCTCTTTGTCACGTGGGGAAGGAGAATATGTCTACAACTCATTACCCTTCCAAGCAGAGTACAGTATTCAATGTGATACCGAGCCTTGATAAATCATCCTTTCAATCATATCAGTAAACAGAGAGAAATTGCCCTAACTGGCAATAAATTTCAGACAGGTTCAGCAAGGAGTGACAGATTAGTCCTTGCCTTGTGTATTGCTTTTGCAATACTTCTCTGTGCAACAGAGAGAGTGAGTTCCTTAACTTCAGCTCTATATCTACTGCCAGCATTGCCAACTAATATGACAGGGAACAACCCCTTTAACAAGTTTTTGGGTTTTTTTCCATGGAAGCATGAGAAATGTTTGCAATATTCTGGAAGAAACTACAGCTGAAGGTTTTCTGATACCACCAAACCTTCTGAAGCCAGAGATGCATCATGAAGAGCGTTTACTTAAGAGAAGCCTTCATGGGAGTGACAATTCCGTTAGTTTGTTTCTTTTGGCTCAGCAGCCATATAGCTAGGACTGCTGAATGAGGTCAATCACAAACACTGAAAAAGGGAATGATAAGTGCAGGCAAGTGCAATGGCATTTTAGAGCCGCCATAGTGTTAGAAAGAGTAAATATTAACTGAAGCTCAGACAGAGCTGCGGGAAGTTGCTGGCTATATATAGCTGGAAGGAAAGTAGAGCTTTGGAACAAAAATGAGAACAACATCTTGAGGGACTAATGAGAATACTTCTTTTCCCATCAACCTAGTTTCATCATAGGAGGACACAGACTTGATCTTGTACTCACAAAGGCATTTAGAAACCAGAGTCTATGGCAGGTTACACTAAATGATCATAATAGTTATTAAGGCCAAAAGGGACTGGAAAACACAAGCTTAATTATTAGGCTATCCCAGGGGATCTGGAATCAACACACAATGCTAATGGTATCTCCAGCCATTATTATTAGATTATGCCTAGAAACTTTTCCCTGAAGCAACAATGTAATTATGTATTTATTAATTACTTGCTTTAGCCTTTCTCCACACTTCAACAATATGCATACTTCCTATTGCAAAGAAATTCAAAACAAAGTCATCTCAGTGAGGAAATAGGTAAACACATCTGAGCTCTAGCAACAGAGGGTTAGAACTAGTAGCATTCTTTAGAAATTACAAGTTAAAATATAAGTGCTTGTATTAGGGAAAAGAAGACAGATGAAAATGAGAAGCTGAAATACATTACCTTTTTATAGACAGTGACAGTCAGGTCTACAGCTGAAATGAAATGAAACACCTGCTCATAAGGGGTTGAGAAGAGCATGTGACTCATAAGGAAATCCAGCCTTAAAACAAGCTAGAACAAGAATGGGGAAGGAACACAATTCCTGTTGCCCTGTCCATGGTAAGGTACCAGGTTTGCATGAGACACATGACTGAACATGTTTCTGTTGCCTCCCATGCCCTTGCAAATTGAAAGATGAAAGCTGGGGTGCAGATTAACTCTGATCCTATATGAATTTTTGGGCAGCCAAGGTTGCTGTAAACCATGTGACTGACCTGGAATATCCCTCTGTCTTTGACCTGTAGTAAGTACAGCAATATTATGTGTATCAATGGGTAAATAATAGCTGGATGAAATTATTAAGCTATTTCAGGCCATGAAATGTAAAATCAATTAAAGAAACAAGTCACAAGCATTGTTTTGTGTATCCATAATGTAATAGACATGTAGTCTTCCAAGGCACAGAGCTAGATGACACTACTTGCAATGTCCATAGACACATTCACTCCTCAATCAGCTCCTTTCTAAGAAAATAATTTTTACAGTATCAAACCAGCCAGAAATATATATTCTGGGCAATGCTATCACAGGTTGGCAAACTTAAGGCACAAAAAGTGAAGGTTCAGTGACACTGAGCATCAAACACACACAGGACAACAGTAAGGAATACTGCAGTTAATCGGTGCTAGTGCAGGTTCATGCACTTCCTGATCCCTGCCAAGTTGACAGAACCTGCATTGATGAATAATATTTGTCTGTTATTTGTACATGTTGGAACTAGCACGAGGGGATCAACTTGAAGCAGATTCAAGTTTCTATCATTTTCACTTCTTCCTGTGCTAAAATTCTTGTCAAGGAGGAAACTTTGACTATTCTCTTATGTTTACACTGGCTATTTCCTTATGAGAAACAATTTAACTTGGCATGCTGGAGTCATTAACCACAGATTGACTGTCATCACTTCCTACAAATCATTCAACTATAAAAACAAAAACAGTGGGATTCTCAGAGACATTAAGTTTGCAGTGGCATGAGCAAAAATGCAGATAGCCTAAAATCTTTAGGGAATATACACAGATTCACACCGCTATATATGAGAGAGAGAGCACCTTAGCCTACACTGGTAACCATGTTCTATTTCCGAGGCTATCCATGCATCAAGAAAGGACAGAAACTCTGATTTTTTTTAAATGGTTTTAAGCTCTAAAAGTCAGGAGGTGGAAAATAACCATGAGCAAGTTCTTTGTACAATATATGTGAGGGCTGTAAGACTGACCCACCTTTCCACCCTCTTTCCCTCGAGACTGTATTTTCAGTAATTGTGCTTAAAATATATTCCTTAAAGAAAAGGAGGAGGCAGTAAGGAAGAACAGGGATGAAACAATATTTCAAAGACTTAATGAAACATAGATCATTGCTAACTGTCCATCTTACCTCTGTATGCTATATTTTTTTTGAGGACTGGGAGTTTACTATAAAGCACTGCATTTTCCTTAGCATATATGGATGGGAAGACAAAGATTCAAGCCTTTACATTCCAAAAGAAGGACACTTTAATACAGTCTTTAGGACAGATAAGTCAGAGGTACATTCGAGAAATGCAGAAAAATGTGTCTTCATAGAATTGACTGTACTAACACGACCTATATAGCAGGATTATACTCTATGACTTACAAGAGTATTGATCTGTGTGTACTCCTCAGTGGTGTTACATTCATTTTAGCATTGATCTCTGTTTCATTATGCCACTGCATCATGCACTCTCAGTGTCATCTCAGTGCCCCTCTAAAATTTGAGTGTGTTCTTGCTGTCAAGATGTACAGATGCACTGTTCAGCTTCCAATTCAAAACATCAATTTCAAAGCCTACTTATTCACAAATTCAACCTGCTTTTAAAATAATACTAAGGACCTACCATGTTTTAACCCTCCAAAGCAAGGTAAATAGAATGAAAGAGACATTGGAAAGTGCTTTTTCTTCAAAGATTTTTTTTTTACTCTGTGCATTGTTTGTGTTACCTTTCAAAGAAGCTTGAAAATACCATTTCTTTTCCTCATAGCTTCTTTCTATTCTATTTGGAAAACATTGATTTTGCTTCCCCCCTGTGATTCTTATGCAGCACAAGTAAACACAGCTTGTTTAATACATGTCCAAGTCTGTGCAATGCCATCAAATTCACTATAGCTGTGGGAGAAAAACCAGTCCCTTTGTTGGCTTTTAGCTTTGCTACAACACAGTGCAAAATATCATGGTTCTTGCATGTCCAGAGAGGTTACTGGTTTGGTTAATTTGCTTATGCATGCTGAATTCTTCAAAGCATATGACTAGGCATCAGGGCCTCATGAATTCTGATGTCAGCTTTAATAACATGCTGTTGTTCAGCTGCAATACAGTTAGAGATACAAGGATACATGGATCAAAATCTAATCACACAACACACTGTGCAAATATATGGGGGAAAAGCTTTATTACCTAATGGATTAACAAACTAGTACACACGGTCTTTGGCTTAACATTTAAACCTCTGCTGCAAGTTTTGCTTATTCTTTGACTGGTGTAAATTAGAGATGGGCATGCTGTTTTCAGGCTGGTAAATATGAGGACAAAAACCTTAGCAAACCTACTACATTTCCCTGCAGGGATCATTTTTTTCCCTGCTAAACATGTCTTCAAGATCATTTGCTGTCTTGCTACTTCCTACTATATTCCAAAACTCTGAGCAACAGATATCTGATCTTGCACCCATCTAATGATGTCATTCGTACCTTGGCTATTCCACAATAATTACCCTTGACTTCACTATCTGATGTACTTCTATGTCATATTCATCACACCTTTAAATAGGTATATTTATACATCTGAGTGGAGAAAAAAGCTTTGTTGTTCCCTCGCATGTACGTTGCAATAGAAGTGAACAACCTGGAAAAAACACCTGCTATTTTAATCTTCATTATTCTCAAGTTTTTTCTCTATAAATTTTCTTTTTCTGCCTTCATACTGCTCTTGTTTTTTCTTCTCAGTGTTTCGCTGTCAACATATGTTCTTACAGCCTCTTTCTTACTTTAAACCAGTAATGCCATATTTTATTGTTGTCAATCCAAGCCTCAACACTTCAGCTACTGCACCACGGACCCTGGTCTAGAGTTTAAAGATGGGAATCTTTCCCAGGACATCCTTAGGTACTGGCACTGGATCAGATGCTAGATGTGAGTCTGGATCTCTCATCTCTGTAGGTTAACTCATTAATAAAAAGATTCTATCCAGCAGGAGAGTTACTTACCAAGTTAATATTTTATGCATTGAGCTTCAGAGTGTCGCAAGATGGTTTTAAGTATCACAGCAGACAAGAGAAATTTCATATAAGTTAGTTCTTTAAACTGTTACCTCACCACTGAAGCAACCAAAAAAAATACTGTTTAAGCACTGCCACAGTGCGTTACTGCTCACATCTGAAAAACCTTTTCTTACAAAGATTAGATCTCTAAAACCCAGAGTGCTTTTACTTGCTTGCACAGCCCTTTATAATTGCATGCAATAGGAGCTGACAGGTTACCAGTCAGGGAGACATAATTTCACAGAAATTGCATATGAAAGATTCAGTAGCTGTGTAAATATAAACATGTAATTTATAGAAAGGGGTCCATCTTTTAAAAATATGGGTATGTAACACTGGTTTTAATTTTTAAAATCAATGATAAAAAAAGCTTTTCAGTTACTACTGTGGACATGACCTGACCAGAGGAAACATGATCCTGAACAAAAGAGAACATGCTGGCTGGTTCCAAAACTACATCTAATACATCTTCAAAATATACATTCCATGTTTTCTTATGTATTTTGAAAATACTTGCAAGACCACCCCACTTATGGATTGCAGCTTGCTCTAGCTAGTGTGCTCAGCATTCAGATACTGAATCTCTTAATGTCAACCTATGCCAATCAACTTGCTCACCTCTCCTGAATAGGAGAGCATCCTTTTCTCTATGTTGTGTCATAAAGATAGTATAATTGAGTAGGAGGAAGAGAAAAGGGGTGTCATTTCACAGATGATTCAGCTACAGTCACTCTTCCCATTTATTTCACTGGGTATCTGACAATCAAGAAAGGTGCAATTATCTAAAGTGAAGAAACCAAATTATTAACAGAAATAGTATTTTACCATAGAGATTAAACATGAAATTTTGAGGGCTCATTCATCAGTGTGTTGCTTACATGTTAGAAGTAATCTCTGAAAATCAGTAGAGTTATACTGCTGGGAAAGACAGTGATTAATGAGATCCTACCTCTGAAGGACATCTTTCAGGTGAAAAGAAACAAAACTAGAAAAGTGTCAAGGGCCAATGAGACAAACTCTTAATTGTAGCTATCATGAACTAATTCACAGATCAGTTATAGGGCTACATGAGATGCAGAAAAATGTTCCTGGATTTTATAATTTTATTTTGTGAGTACAACAAAGAAATAGCCAGTCTGCATGGTTGCCATAGTAATGTAAACTTTTATTTCTAATGCTGGGAGAAATTGCATAGACAGGGCTCTAAGCAGCAGCATATTGCGTAAACAGGTCCATCCATTCCCACTGCACTTTGGAGGTTTAAAGAAAGTTTTCCTGAAGAAATGTGACTACCTCTCTTTCCTCAGCCCACATCTTGCCTTTGTTTACTTCTCAGCCTTTCAATGCTCTTTTCAATTCATAGTCTTAACTCATTTTACTTGTACTAGCAGTTGTCATTCAGATTAATCCAGGGGTATTTTAGTTCCTCTGACTCTGCTATTCTCTTCCAATTTCACTGCAGTAAACTTTGCCTTCACTTTTGAAGCCCCCAGCACTGTGATATCAGAATGACTTTCAAAAAGTAATTAATTAGCAGCTATCATAATAATAACTTTTAGTCAAGAATGACTAATTGTAGAGGATTACCTTGATAGACATAGTGATCTTCTGTAAATTCAGAATCAATGACTAGTGCCATGAAATCTCAACCCTGTGTTTGGATATGTGATACCCTATTATGAAAGATATTCAAATAATATTAATTTACTAATTTCCTAATCTTCCCAAGTATTCACTTAGAGAAGTTCCTGACAGAAGGCAGGCATACACAGATGAAAGGAGGAAAGAAATGGGAAATGTAAAGGGAGAGGCAGAATAAACTGTGAAGTGGAGCTGTCAGCATTTCCAAAGCGCCCTCCCTAAAAGACAGCATTGCTAGTGTCTGCTCTGATATTGACCCTGTCCCAGGCTGTTAAGCTTCAGCAGAATACCACTACTTTAAGTCCAAAAATTTTAGTTAGTTGGAAGTATTTCAAGTTTTGGGAAATTACACGATGGCCATTGGGTTTGAAGGTGGAAACTGAGACATACTCAGATGACCCCAACAAGCAAAGAACACTGCAGAAGAATGTAGAATAGTCCCAAAACTGCTGGCATCAGCAGATAAAGGAAAACTCTTTCCCATTCCCAAGAAAACAGAAGTCTGGCCTTTGCTTATTTGATTGGGTATATGAGTGTAAACAAGAACTCATGTGAAATTATTGGAATTTCTGAGATATGAGATGAATTACAGAAAGCAAGAATTTAATCCCATGACAAATGTATCCCATCCTTCTGTTTATTGCCTCTCCCTCTGGGAATGGTGTAGCACAGCTCAAAATTCATCTGTGTGCTGAGGCAGCCCATCTGGAGTTCTATGAGCCGCACACCCACACAGTGCGTTAGAGCATCAGGTGCTGAGAGCACCGCTTACTTCCACTGCTGCAGGAAGCAGAGCTGATTTGGAGAAGGGATTAAAACCAAAGCGAGAACATAATTACAGCATTGCACATGGCTTCTGCTATTTTTAATGGGGTGCTGGTATTTTCATTATAAGTTCATATTTCCAGGTTTTATAACTTGACTCAATCATAAAAAATTGCTGAGGGCTAAATATTGGCAAGCAGCTCTGCTTGCCAAAAACATAAAGGATTTCCAGAGTGCAGAGAGAGGGAGGGAGTCTCATACTCTGCTTATTCCACTGGGAAAGTTATTCCAGCATGAACACAGTATACCAACAAGCAGACCCTGTCAGAAACTGCATAATATGCCACAGGCACAGTATGTAGCTCCTCAGTCCAGAGGCACTCATTGTAATCAATGAGACAAAATCAAAATGCCAGACTTCCCCCCAGATTTCAGACATCTGTTTTTTTGCCATAGATCTATTTTGGACCACAAAAATAATTTTATAACCCACTGATGATGTCCACCATAGGCCTTCAGCGCTTTGATGCTGCTGTATCAGCAGACATGAATATTCAGCTCTGACATTCTGGTGCTGTCTAACATCACTGGTAAAAACCAGAGCCTAAAACAGCAACCAGACAAACTGAAAAAGGCTCTGTCTCCAGGCTTTCTTATGTCAGTTCCTTGCTATGCAGCCTACCTGCACACAGTGCAGATCTGTGATCTGGGATGCTGCATGTAAACTGAAAAATGAAAATTAAAGGGCTATATGCTTTCATATGAATATATGGTGCTTCATTAAGAAGTTAAAGACAAATGGAATAGTAACCACTTTGGTTTTTTTTTTTTTTACAGAATGGTACCTGAAAAAATTGGCTTGAAAATGTAACCATATATATGTGGTAACCATATACATATATGCCCACTGTGACCTTACAGTGACCTTAGTCATGGTGCTGCAATAAAAATGAAAGAAGAAAACAAATGCCTAGAAGTAACAGAAAGACAGAACTAAAGAATACCACCATCTCACACCCATTCCTTCTCTCCTCTTACAGCTCAGTGATCTTATCTGCATGATTGGCTCTCATAAATTTAACCATTTTATGACAGGATTATGCTATTTTAGATGCCCTATTTCATATGCTGGTTTTTGATGTAAAATTAGAATTGATTGAAAAGAACCCAACAAAACAAGAATTTACTAAGAAGAATATTGTTAAAGAAAAAAGAAATAGCAGCCTATAATGTCATCCCAGACTCTGTCTCTTTAAAGATCTAAGTGGTGTATACATGACTTTGTTGTGTGATGCAGTGGTTACCATGGAAATTTATATCTTTTTTTAAGTTTAGTGAAGACGACGCAGTCAGAAACATAAATAGCCTGAGCCCCTGGCAGGGTAAATTGTACAATGGCATTCTAGAATAAATTTACATGGCTTTTCTTTCTTTTTTTTTTTTTTTGTAAGCAGATATTAGACAGTAATAATTCCTTGCGAATAAAGATACTTCAATATTCTTAAGATGGCAGTTACAGTTTTTAACTGCATTTGCTCCTGGATGATAATAAATTATATAGCCATTCATGTGCCCATAATCTGTATCTATGTACCTCAAAAAATGTGATGCAAGCTGATGGGTGTGGGAGAGTTTCCTGCAGTACTGCCTGGTTAATAGGGGTTTTTTTAAGTTTTGCAAGAACATCACCAGAGAGATTTGCACAGTGAGGTTTCTTAACAGTTTAGTTAACAAAATGAGAAATGTATCCTGGAATAACTGAGTTATAGAGTTGTAGAGATCTCATACATATATGCTAGCCTTGAAGCCAGGAAATTTGTTTATATCTTGATTAAAAAAAGAAAGGTAATATTTTTGAAGTTGAAATTTTTATTTGCCAGAATGGTTTGGTAACATAAGAGTGTTGCATGGGACCTAATTAAAGCTAGACCTAATGAAAGCTGGAATGTAATCAAAGCTGGAGACAAGATGCAATATCTTGTCTCCAGAAATGGGCAAAATTGAATATCAGAAAAGAGTCTAAGAAAGGGTCAGACTGAAGAAATACCTGACTTACATACTCCCCCATCACAGACATCCTTGGCCAGACACAGTTGCAGCAAGCTTGGAAGATTTATTTCCTTGAGTTTGGCCTTGAAGTCCAGTAACCTTTCAGTTTTCACAGCATCCTGGGGCAAGAAGTCACAGTTAAGCTATGTGGTTGAGTTGTGTCAACAGTAGTTATTAGAATATTGTAACAAATGTAATGTTGCTTTTATGAAAAGCTGAATTTCTGATTTTACTAATGATTCCACGCACAGAAGTAATGTGTTATATATGGTTAAAGATAGTTTTAAAATGCTTGGGCAAGATGATTAGAAGAATTTAGTAAAGACATTTTTAGTCCAGTGGTTTTTGGAGTTACTTCTCCAGTGTAATAGCTATTGCATCTTGCCAGCTAAATACTTGAATAAACCAGCAAGACAGCAAACAACAAGCTGAAGCTTTGTCATTTTGTCAATTTGTCAATTTGTCAATTTGTCTGTTGCTGCTGCTTTGTCATGGACAGAGATTATTACTTTGATTTTTGCAGTGAAAGAATATTGTCTCATACCTTGGTTTGCCTTCTACTGAGCAAACACCTGATTTCCCCACAATAATTTTAAACTCATCAGGATGAATCTGGCAAAGCCACAAATGTTTATCTATCCAACAAAAGTAATAAAAATCTCGTTCCTGGAGAAATTTTTAATCATTACATCACACTGAGTCCTCCACATATCTTTTTGTCAAGTACAAATTAGTGTAGCTCTGATTATAAAGGAAATTATGCCCATTAGTACCACCTGAAAACATGACCTCATCGTATTCACAATAGGACATGTTTATTAATTAACCTGAAAGTAAACAGTCTTTTAATATTAAATAGCTGAATTTCTATGCAAGCCATGTGAAATACTGGAATACAGTAATTTATTTTTTTTCTCTTTGTACAGTCTTTCTACCTGACAGGTATGCAAGAGAACTCAGTGAGGAAATAGACCAACAAAGAAAACCTTGCTATCCTGTATTTTATGAGCAGAATAACATATTCCTTCCAGCTGTCCTTATTAATTTATAAACAGCTATGATCCTAGGTTTTTCTGGTCATTCAAACTTATGATCAGAATAAAATTACTCTCAAATGAGAGAAAAAACCCTCTTATCCAAAGCTTCATAATGAGTGATAAATATTCACTGAACTATAATTATGTCTTTCTATTTTTCCTATGCCATTTTATGTTTTAATTTTTTTAATATCAGCATTTTAATTAAGCTTTAATCCTCACAGCACTAAACTAAATTAAAAGAATCTTTATTGTGTTGTTTTGGTAACTAACAGAAGGGGTAAAATTACCTTATCTGTTTGTTCACCATGTTGCAACTGTAAACATCTCAGTTATGGTCTTTAATTTGATCATTTTCACTAAAAAAGAAAAAAAAAAAAGAGAAAAAGAACTCCACTCAAAAAAAAAAAAAAAACAAACCCACATGTGACACCAAATTAGTTATCGCTGTTGGAACAGTTCTCTGGAAGGACCTCACTGTGCTCATGAACAAACACATAGTAGGGAACTCTTTGCTCCAAGAGAATACAAGCTAATTAGGCAAAAGACAAAGCAGGCAGAGAAAGGTAAAGCAGCAGTATCCTTCACAACAGTTCCCACCTCCGTACCCTTCTGTCTGGTCCTCTCTATTTCCTTCACCAATCTGCAACACAGTAAATGTTAAGCAAACATAAACTTCACGAGATTCCCAAAGCTTCTTGCAGATAATTAGCAACAAATCTTCAAAATGTACCTGCCATGTAGCTGCCATTTCATTGTCCCATTTTATAACTAGGCAAAATGCTAAACAATAAATTGAGTTGTCCAAGCTGAACAAAATCCTACATTTTAACACTTCAACAGAAACATGCTGAAGACATGAAAGCACCCTTGATGTTGAAAAGCCCGTAGAACTTGTACTATGAGTCACTGAATAAGTAAGGGAAAGACAGAAAAATTAATATTTTCTTTCTTTTAATACTGAGAAATCACTGATCAAAACAACAATAAGTTCTTGTCACTTTCTAACAGAAAAAAAAATACTTCATAAAATCTCTTTCAAAATTGTATACTTTATATGAGATGTATACTTTCAGATATTTACATATCTCTTTCTCTTCTTGAATCTTTCTATTTTGGATTTAATTCATCACCCTCACTAAGTGACCGACAGTCACTTCCATTAAAAGCTAGCCCACAGGTACTGGCAACAGCAGCCTGAAAATGCAGCTTAACCTAAACTTCTACTAGCTCTTTGGCAACAGTCCTCTAGATTGAAAGTAAGTGATAAGCCATGCCATCCCACCAAAAGGCAGAAGTGATGTATATATTAGCATCATCCAAAGAGATAGCAGGGATTTGCACAACTGTAGAGATAAGCTTTCCCAGCCATGGGACATAAACCAACACACATTCCTTCTTCCTAGCTCTGCAGTTGATGTGAAGCCTTTCTAGGTAAAATCCTTTCCGCCAATACTCATTTGCTATGAATCATACATCTTGAACCCAACTGATATTTAGAGGGAATGGATTATATACAAAGCAATATTGAAAACCCTGGCACTTAACGTAGGTGATTCCCAATACCTTGTGCTGCCAGTCTGACTCTGAGGCATAGTTTGCTTCATTGCCTAACTTCTCAGAGAGGTGACCTCTTTGACTGTAAGGATATCTTTGAGCACAGTCGAAGATTCACATACACAGAAATTCAGCAAAATTCCATAGACATAATGACTTCAGACTCATTTTGCCGTTCAGTTTGACTGTCCATGTGTATTTTTCCAGTGTTCTCAGAAAAGCAGTTACAGCCTCAAGTCTATCACTATAATTAGCAGCTAGGTCAAATGTTCAAAGTTCTCTCGAAATGAAAAAAAAGGTACATTTAACAAAAACGGTTTAACATGTGCAGCAGTCCACAACAAAGCTGTCCTACAGCTCTGACTGCAACTTGTTTTGAAATTTCAACTTATTTTCAATTTTAAGCTAAATAAACATGAAACATCAAAGCCTATAAAACTAAGGCAGATAATAAAGTGCTGTCAAGCTGTGATAAAGTCAGTCTTCACCAAAGATCCATCTTCTCCCACTGAGAGATCCTAAATTTGAGGCTGAACTAAGAATGACAGAACAGGCAGCACTGAAAATCAAAGTTTTTAGTTGGTAAGATTTCTGTTTTCTGATTTTGATGGACAACAAAATGGCTGAAAGCTACAACTCATTTAGAGATATGAGAAAAATGACAAAAAATAGAAGATACAGAGTAGAAGAACTAAGAACTGTCATCCAGTGAATATAAAAGGAGAGAAAGATGACATTTTATTTTGCATCACCTTTTTTATTATGTAC
Source organism: Melopsittacus undulatus (assembly GCF_012275295.1). Taxonomy (NCBI): domain Eukaryota; kingdom Metazoa; phylum Chordata; class Aves; order Psittaciformes; family Psittaculidae; genus Melopsittacus; species Melopsittacus undulatus. The sequence continues at coordinate 43,438,083 of NC_047532.1, forward strand.
TAGAAAAACCTTTTTGCTCAAGTCTTGTGCATTAAATACCTTTGGTCTTTCTTCAGTAATCCATAGAAAAACAGATTATTAAAAGAATCTTAAATGTAGGCCTCATGACATAGTAATTAAATATGACTAACAATGAAAAAGTCATACCATTCAGTATTCACTGATAACTTTTTTCCTGAAGTATTTCATCCAGCATATCCTACTTCAAATCATGTAAACAGATAAGCTGTATTGATCTCACTAAGAACAGCTTTTTTTTATATAATGGCTTCCCCCCCCGGGATATTTGAATGTAAGGAATATTTAAGTAGCACTTAAGCAAAATAAAATTACCCTATTCAACACACAAAACATTTCAAAAATCTACCTGTGTCTGTAATCATGCCATAGGCTGTTTGCTGACTGCTAATTGTTACCATAATTTTTATCATATAGGAAAAAGAAACACCCCTGTGAGTTTCCTGTGAGTACTCTTAACAGTGATATCAATGCCTCAGGGTAAAGCAGCTGCCAGAAATTAGTCTGATCAATTATGAGAGTGCAGTCAAGCTTTTTGTGTATACTTAACAAATATAAGTATTTAGAAGTTAAGGATGCTTCCATGTTTCCTTGTTGTTGCTTCAATTGTGTAAACAGAAAATGAAACCCTCACTGAGCAGGGACCCAGGATACAGACTGAGGGCAATATGTTAACCTACAATTAAAGTGCTTTTTTTATAGAGAATCTAAGGAGCATCTCGTAGGATTTAGTATAATCCATGAATTGCAAGAACAACTGTGGTTACAGCTGGATTCCACCTGTTCACCCTCTCTGACAGACGTTCAGGGCCCCTGAACCCCTCAGTTAAATACCAGCTGTACCTTAGTGAGAGAACAAGCCGTATTACCACAGAAGCACCTTCCTGAGAATATTGTCAAGCTGCAAGAATTGCCTGACCTGTCAACCTGCTTGTAGAAATAATCTGCCCCAGAGAACCATCTCAATATTGAGACCACTTCCCCAGAAGGCTTCCCGTCAATGCAAATGTGCATTTATTGGTTTCAAGCAGAGATTTTCTTCAGTCTGGTTCTCCCTGACTCAAGAGCAGAGAAATACATTTGTCCATGCCAGCCATAGCCTGATGTGAATTTACTCAGTAGCAGAGCTAAATTATGGTATTTGTACTCACTGGGGCTTATTCCCACCCCCAAGCTGCAGTCTCATCAACAGATCCATACAATGAATTGGATCCACCTGAAAAATGACCAGAAAACTAAGTCTGCACCATACTGATTTTAAGTAGGATCCCTTCCCCACCCTATTCACCAGCTGAACAGAAGGGCTGAGAACAGCTGAAAAGCCAAGGGCACAGCAACTAGATTTTTAAGCATTGCCTCAGCTAAAGTAGCTCACTCACAGTAATTAGAATTAACTATAATAGACACGAAACTGACACTGGCATAGGGCTTGTATGCAGGAGAGTATTTCTTCTGTAATAAACTCTAGTACCCTGGAGAATTTACTTGGAATTTAAAAGTAGATTTATTAAAAAGAAAAACAAACCAGATTTCATATTAATATTTGACAGCCAGTCTTTACAGGGAAAGCTTTTCTTTTTAATGAAAGTCACTTTTATATATTTCCAAAATAGCATATATTTAATCCAATGATTTGCCCTAATGTTAATCCTGTATACCTGATTACTTCTTTTTCAGTAACTGAAGAAAAAGAACTTGACAATTACTGCTTTTCCTATGCTGTAATATTAGAAACTAAAAGGCAAATTCAGGATAATCCCATTCCAAAGATATGCTGGATACTGGTTTATAACAAGCACTCCTAGACCATGACCATTAAAAAACATTTTCTATAAGAAAATGTAGTAATCTCAAAAGGGTTTAATCTCAAAAATTTTTGGCTATTTGAAATCTTTCATGCTTTTGTGGCATTTCCTAATCACATCATTTGTGCTTTTCTGAGCCTACCTCCCATTTTCCTCTTCCATTATTTTCTTTGTAACATATATTAGTTTATTTTTAGCTCAAAAAAAAAGTCTCTCCACATCATATTTTAATAATCTCTCTCTTTCCAGCTGCTGTATTGCTGGGGAGGTCCTATTAAAATCTCATACATAACAGTTTAGTCTCCCTGCAACCTCAGTCAACTTCTCCATGCATGCAGTGCTTTGCTTAGTAAATTATAATGTGATTTTCTTGAGAAATATATTTCTTCCTTGAGGTAATTGTCAGGAGCGTAAGATGGTCATTGAGTTCTCCCTTCCATTTAAAGAGTTTCCAGGCAGAATCACAGATTATGTTGTTGTTGCTGCAGTTTTTATTTTCGCAGTAGGGATGGAACCATCTGTTCTTTTGAAGATGTGCCAAATCAGTTGAAAATAATTCACTCAGATAGTCAGTGAACCACAAAAGCTGATGGTTTAAGGATTCTGGAAGGCTTCTAAAGGGAATACCAAGTGCACTTTGCCCAGTTTGGTTTAGATTTCATTAAACTTTGGACTTGGAGGAGTTCAGGAAATTAATAGCTGGACAAGAGAGAAATTGTCTCTTTCTATCTACTGCATTCCCACAGACCAGCAGCAGATGAGCATTAAAAAATTCCAAAGGTCACCTGAGGCTTTGACTATCTCAATTTCCAATGGTTTTCTGATTAAACAATTGGAAAATATTAGGTGGTGTCTGAGAGAGGATAATTTCTGAGTCATTTTCTAGTATGGACTTTATTATGGTGTCTGCATGAAGTCTGCATGAATTTATAACTGAGTGGGTTAATTAAATATTACCCCTGGGCATCTGAATGTTAAACTATGTGTATCTACTCTGAAAGGAACGCATAATCCTTCTCAGCCTGATGCACTTACTTTACTATTTACTAGTATAGTTTAGCTGATTTATTGCAAGAATTATTTATTATAAGCATTGTGAAAAAAACGGTGGCTTAATAATTTTATTTTACTCATATTTTAAACTGATTACAATGGTAAATTTTAAATAACGAAAACCTACATTGTAGCATTCCTTTTTCCTGTAAAAGATTGGAAAGAACTGGACACAAACATGACTGATATTAAGCAGTGTTTAAAAGCAATGATGAGAACAGAAATAACATATTAAACCACTGCATAGCACCTTTCAAAACTGTGACAATCGGACATTCATTACAATGTTGTTAAATAGCTATTTTATCAATAGTGCTAGCATTACAATGTAGTTGTTTAATTAGATTAAGCTTCTTTACTCCTTTATTTATTGGATTTATGGGTCACAATAATAATAAAAAAAAAAAAAAAAGATTTGTAGCCCCAATAAAGTACCACAATTACTGTATTTCTTTCATACATTAATAATCTGTTAGTTAACAGGCATTTGCATTTTCTATATTTTGGCCATGATAGATTAGAAAGTAATTACCTAACATAAAAATGGAGAGCAAATCAAAATATTTACAACATACTATAATTTCCTTTGCAGCTTAATGTTATAATTAAGTAAAACCTAAGTTTATGAATCAGTTTTGCATGTTTGCAGGTCATGTGGATGTGTGCTTTACAGAAACCACAATCTTTATAAGAACTGTTAGCAGACACACTGTCAAAATCCTATACACCTAGAAAAGATTTGAAATAGTTTTGCAAGTTCACTTTTAACAAAGTGAATTTGAGGGATACCTTGTCTCATGGCTTAGAGACAAATGACTTTTTGACCTGGACAGAGAACAGCTTTAGGTCTACACTGAAACACCGTATTCTCACTTCAGACACTATGGTTCATCAGATATTGAAGCTAAAGCCTGTCACTGGTCAAGAACACACTATTGTCCCCTCTGCACTTTATTCTTTTTTTAATTAAAAAAAAAATAGAGAGAGAGCTCCCTCTGCATATATTTTTATTTAATCCCATTGTCTTTAAATAGACACATTTGGATTTGCATTGTATGAAATAATCCTGCCAGATATAGACTAACAGGAAGAAGGCACCAGAAAAGCAAGATGAGTTTAACTGCTCAAACTGTGCTGTGAGGAGGCACTGCCATGTGCTACACACTCTCCATGGAGAGCTGCTTTAGCAATGCTTTCCCTAGGGCTCTTCTTTTTCATGTGTGAGGACAGCATGTCTTGCACTCTCCCTCATTGAGATGGCCTGTATGTGCTATATACTGACCGCTTTTCACTATACTACTATTCTTCCTACACCAACAGATCTTCTGTTCACCCATGATACGCATCACCAAACATGGGAAGCAAAAGGAAAAAAATACAGGTTAATTGCTATGCTAATATTGAAACAAATTAAGATGTCCAGCTACTAGTAAGGATCCTACAGACACAATGGTAAGTATCGTGCAGTTTTAAAATAAAGCAAGCTGTTTAAGTGTGTCTAGCATGAAAGCTCAGGTCATTCTCAAGAGAGACCTGTACTAATATAAAATCTGGCACTATTTTAGGACTGGTGGCTTTAGAAAATGCAGGTTTGTTGGCAGTAAATTTCTGCATCTTTTCAAGACACTTGTAACAGGAAACTATCTAAAAAGAATATATAATTTCCTGCTTTTCATAAAAAGAATAATGAAAATATGAGTAATGTATATTCTACTGTATCAATTACACCAGCTCACAAATACAGACTTCAGGGGAGAAGGGTGGGTGAGCACCACCATTACGGAGATAACAATCCCTGCCTAACTCTACAGAAAGAGATACTTGGAGGTGTTTTTATATTCAGCCCTTCCTGAACTCTATTTGAATAACTGTTTTGATGGCATAGGGGTTATTTCTGAACTGTCCAAGTCTTCTGCAATGTAACTATGACTGAGGGGTATGGTGCTTTAACTTAAACTTCTTTAAGTCATTATGAGCCTCTTAATAGCAGATAGATTCAGTTACAACCCACATTAAATTCCAGTTAACCAAAATTGTCAGTATAATAATTTTCTGGCTGGATGTTGACTAGCATCAGAAGATTAACAGGCATTTCATTTTAGTTCAGATACCTAGTGTGGTAAATGTTTTAATCAGGCAGCTTTCATTAATACAAATCAACAGCCATCCCTTCTAAGCTGTACTATTTATGCTGCATTCCAGCACTCTGGAAGTGAGCACACTGAATGTCTACATCTGTATGTACATATATGAACTGGATATCTCTATTCATATTAATTCAGTGTAAACAGGAACTTTTTGACAAATGAATGATTGTGCCACAGGGAAAAAGTTAAGCTCATCTTGTAATTTCTGGCAGCTTCACTTTCACAAAACTCGGGCTGCTCTGGAGTAGCAATGAGACCAATCATAAATTGATAAAATAATTCATTTTTTTTTTAATGCAAGCAAATACTTAATGCAGAAATCCAATCAGCCTTTCTTGGAGGATAGATTCCCTTCATATGCCTTGGGAGGTCTTCAAAAAGATCATTAAAAATCCATGCCCTTGGAGAAGAGGTTCATAGGAAAAACTTTTCAGCAGTTTAGAACATTTACTGAAAAAGGTGCAGCTGGACTCAGTAAGATATTCTGCAGCAATATGTGAAGCAGAACAGTGGTACAGATGCCACGCAGATTTAAGAGGATGTTGCACAGCCATATGCTATGCAAATCTTCAAAAAAAGATATTACCCACCCCCAGCACGGTTAGCAAAGCAGGTTCTCCCACATATGCAAGGAGGCAAGCAGGCAAGCAGGTATGTACAGCAGGAACAATGCTGTATTTTCCGAAGAACACAGAGGTTGATTAAGACTTGTTGAAAACACAGAGAGAAAACAGGAGAAAAGTATCTCATGTGCTGTAGTTCTTATTATTTTCTCTTTTTATCAGAACCTGAATCAGTGTAAATAACAAGCTTTTTTTTTCTGCTTCTAGAACAAAACACTGACTGCTAAAACATGGTTTTTTAACCTCTACAACATTGTTGTCCTGCATTCTAAACCACTACCAAAAACCTTTCTTTTGCTAAGGGTTAGCTGTTTTGAACCAAGATCTGCATATCATAATTGCAATTTAAAAATATTATTTAATTAATTTCATTTATTTGTATGTAAAGTAACTTCCATTTGTATGCATACAATTCACTCAGTCTGTGGTCTATAGCTGGCAAGTAACACCACTTAACAGCTGTTAAATAGGGTAATCACCTGTTGTTATCCACAGGTAGCATTAATTCAAATGCTAATTGCTCTCAGTGCTCTACTTATAAACCTGCCCCAATGTCAGATACTGCATGTGTTACACCAGATGGATGTGAACCTCAAATGAATTGCGTTGTCCCTCTGCAGGATAAAAATCTGAATTATAAAAAACCTTGCTACCCTACAGAGCCATGAAAAAAGATGGCAGAAGAATTAAAGAATTATGTTCTTTCAGAGAGCAATAATTGCAGAGAAAAAAACAATGAATGGGAAAGATGAAGAAGAGGATGGCAGACAGGACATTAAATATTGAGTATGAGCTGGTGCTTCACTCTATTTACAACTGAAATGAGTTAACATTCACCATTAATAAACTCAGTCTGAGAAAATTCAGAAACAGCAGTTGCAGACTTATGCCAGGGTCCGCCTAAAGTGATAGGAAGTGAGAGTTAAACTGCTCAAATAGTCAGGTGTTTGAAAAGATCCAACTGGAAAAATTAAAGTTCTAACCTGATACAGGTAAATTCTTATTCTTCCAGAGATGTAATTTGTCACAGAAACATCATAAAATATTTCCTTGGTTGGAATACTTTAAAACTACACTGTCCTACTTACTCCTCATAGCAAGAGGCTTGAAATTATTTTTTTCTAAAATACCTCCTATTCACCCAAGCTCTCTGGAGAAGGCAGTTTCATGTTGTGCTTAATTTCATCAAACTGTGTGTCACTGCCAAAAATGATGGTTTAATTCTGTCTCCTTCTTAACTCCATTGACATTTTCCTCACCCTTTCCTCATATTAAATTTAGTCATTTACTGTAATGCTGGAATATGACTCACTGATCCGATGGGAAAGTAATTTATGTGGAGGAGAGAGATACGGGTGAGAGTCTGCAGTTAGACTGGATTAAGCTTGGTGTGGAACAGTGCCCTAAATTGTACTGTTTCTTACTTCTATACAGTGAAGTTCCTGGCTGCACAGCTGTAGGTTTTATTTTAGATCCCATGACTGTAAAGGGGCCATTCATTCTGTAATGCTGTTGGGTTTTCAAACTGTACTGGAATGACTTCCCTGTCATACTCTCTGAAGGGCTGCTTTTTTGCAGGCAAATGAAGCCATCCATCAGTTTCTCAATAGCAGAATCTCTTTGGTCTGTTTCTACCCTTTGATTTGCTCAGTTTAGATAATTCTGCTGGGTGCTAAAACACCAGCCAAAAGAACCCTCATCTCTGGAGAATACATGCCTTCCCATTGAGACAAAATGTTGACCTCTTGAAATGACTATTAGCACAAGGCTAAGTTTTCCTACCGCAGCATGTTTTTTCAGTTAAAGAGGAGATAAACGTCACAGGTGAAACCTGGCTCTGTGAAAGAAATCAAAGCATATAGGAATCATGTGTTTGACAGATCTGCAGCAGGTACAGGAACAGTTTTCAGGTTTGTTCTGAGCTCATTACAATGCATAGAGCCCTAGGGTTGGAGAAAGGACCTGCTCAACATTTCTAAACCTTAGATAAAAAAAAGTATTAGTGCTCCAGTTCTCTGATATCTTGTGCTCCTTCAGTAGCAACCACAACTTATCTGTGAATATTGGTTTTAGCATTATTTATTATTTATAATTATTTTATTATTTAGCAGTATTTCAGTCATCAAGAGGAAAAAACTGATTATTTGACAGTTGTGACTGGAGTTAACATACATTTCATTTTGATGTCTGGTTTTCATTTTGTTTTACAAATATTGCTTATAGGAAGGGGGGGGGGGAAGAGCTAAATGCCTAACTGTTTCATCCTCACAGCTGTTGTTGGTGTACAGAGTATTCACCCTTCCAAGTGAGACTTAACAATGTGCCTCTTCAAATATGAAGAATGAATCCTCTCTGTCGTAGTTTAAACCAAGTCCCCATACTCCCGAAGAGTTAGGAAGGAGAATCCAAAGAATGTAGCCCCCACGGATTGAGATAAGAACGGTTTAATTGCTAAGGCATAACACAAAACCCCTACTGCCATTTACTACTACAAATAATAATGATACAGCAAACAGCAAGTGAAGAGAATACAACACCCCACCAGCCACCGACCCATAACTCACTCCACCCTGCCTGGCCGAGCACCATGTGCTCCCTCCTCCATTTTTCTCCAGAGCTCCCCTCTCCAGCCTTCTCTTTCCCAGTATGCATCCTGGGCATCACGTGCTATGGTATGGAATACCTCATTGACTAGCCTGAGTCAGGGGCCCCGTCTCTCCTTCCTCCCGGACTCCCCTCCTCCACCTGGCTGGAAAAAAACCTTGAACAAAAACACCCTCAAAACATGCTCAAACCATGACACTCTCTCTTAAACTAAAATGGAGAAGGAAAGTTATGTCGAGTAAGACAGAAAAAAAATGCAAATACTCACAGTGAGCTTAGATGAGTTCTTCAGTCCCATCTTATTAGTCAAGAGCGCTTAGGCTGTCAAAGGTGCAATATAAGGCATGTTGAATATTCTCCATTACTCACAGCTGGAAGCAAAAGGTACACATGGCATAAACAGAAGACAGAAATTATAAAATTCCTCTCCAAAGCAGAGCTTATGAAATGAATTGCACAGCCAGCCCACAATTACCAGTGGCTTTGCATGTTAGATGGTATACAGAAACTTTGAAAGCGATGTTTCATTTATTATGTACATAAAGCACTGACCGTTTTTGGCCAATGCACTGACTCTTCTGACATGTTCTTGTGTAGTTTACATCTGAGATTCACAGGATGCATCATATGGTCATAAAAGCCTTACCCTGTGTCTTCACCAGGGCACACCAGAAATAAAAGGGGTACTGTCAGAAGCTTGAACAGAATCTGGGGAACCAGAAACTGAAAAATGGTTCCTACAGTGAGCAGACAAGGATAAAGGTGATGAGCTTCTCAGGGGAGAGACTGACTAGAGAAATTTTCTCTATGTTCTTTCATGACTGTGCTATAACACACATAGATTTACCTACCATAAAAATTGTTTCTTTTCATTACAAAAATAACATTACAAAAACTCTTATTAAAAGATGTGATGTGCTTTGACTAGATATCCGTCAGCACACCTTGTGATAGTAAGACTGATCTGGAACTGCTTTGGAAAAGTCAGTAGTGCAAAGTTTTCTGGTTAAATGATGTTTGCTATTGCCTTCCTAACATTATACATGTGTTAAATGGTCAATGTTGGGAAGCAAAATACTAGGGAAAGAAATCGAAAGGAGAATGTTGACTTTTTCAAGAAGGAAAAGTATTTAATCCACTGTCTGGATATTTTCCTCATTCTGTTATTTCACACTCATCTGGGGTAACAGGTAGTCCTGATCTGCTCAGTGCAAACTGCTTCTCTGCAAGGTCCATTAAATCATATAAGCACACTCCCCTACTAAGATAAAGTTGTGGAGTGTGTTGTAATGTCACTGCCATTCAAGGATAATGTCAGAATATATATTAATCAAACACCCACAAAAAAAAAAATTAGTGTGTCACTATGGTTCTACACTTCCTTGTTCATCTTTGACCACCTTGGAAAATGCTATTCTGAAAAGTTCAACAAATAATACTGTAATTCAATGTCAGAATTAAAAGGTATAACATACTTTTCTTACAGTACTTTGTCAAAGAACAGCTTTTCCTGAAGGTCATTGGTATTTGCAAGTTCTGCAATTGCAAAAGAAATCTTTTTATCCTGACATACTATCGTAACAATCTTGTCCAATATCTCTATTTTTTCTACTTTTGGCCTCTCTGTGTATTCTGAACTTGACTATTCCTTGTATTTTATTGAGTAAAATTAATTTTTCGTAAAAGGATGTAAAGTTTATGTTTTGATAGTTTTAGAATCTCTTCATAAAAAGCTGTAAGTAGGCTTGTTTTACCGTGTGAAAAATAGATTGTCTGAGTCTCTTTCAGACTGTGAATAGAAAAATAAAGCTACAAAATAAAGTTGAAAAGTTGCAAATAAAAAGTTATATGTAATATGATATTTTAAATATAAAAATCAACTTTAATATTAATTTAATCTTGCATGACAAAAGAAGTACAAAAAAGCTGAGTTACTATTTGAATACTTCACTTTCCTTATACATGTCAAAATCTGTCCACATAATATTCAGTTTTTTATCAGAAATTGAAAACCATTTGATCAAATTATTTCTTTTGGCTGTATTACCGATAGGAAATAATTCAGACAACTTCAAGAGGGTTTTTTTGTTACTTCTCAAGGAAAAAACCACATGAATTAATAATTATCCTAATTTTACTTCTTTCCCAGAGATCAGAGGTCAAGTATCATTAAGTACATTCTAATCTGAAATGAGAGAATTGCACAATTTACTCTTTCATCACTTAAACTAAATAATTAAAAATGGTTTGATGTGAGGATATGCAGAGATGAGAAAATGTAAACCTCTGGGACTGAGACACAGCTTTTAGTCAATTCCTAAAGTTATAATTCATTCTGTTATGAGTCACAAATGGCTACTGCTATTATTTGTGTTACTGTACAAATTAGGAGCCTTACTCATATCATTTTTTTTTCTCCCACAGATTAAGTTCAGTGACTACTTCTGCTTACACTAAATTTATATATCCAAAATAATTCACTCAGGACATAAGCTCATCTGGATAACTTAATCTATTTGAAACTTTACTTATGGTAATTTTAATTCCACAAAACAGTAAGCTGTGTCTTGCACAATCTGATATAACAACTGAGCAACTGAGATAATTTTGGATACTGCCAGAAATGTATTTTGCTTCTCTAGAGGCATTTAAGGAAGAACACATCAACTTTAACGAAAGCTGAGAAAGAAGAAAGACAAGAATGTCTCAGTTTTAAAGCAGGCTTTTCTCATATCCTCTTTTTTATGTTAACATTGTTGGAATGATAAATTTGCACCCACCAGGTTCAGTTTAATCCTGAAAAATCTTGTGAAGTGTAGAGCGGAAAGTCACCTTAGAACAGGAAACAAGATCTCCACCTTAGCTCAGGTGGTGCTGATACTCTATGTTGAAAGGTGGTTTTGGGCACAGGTGTTGGGTCAAGTGGTTATCTTTTCTCTTTATCTACAAACTGAAAGATTAATGCATAAATTGGCAGGTATAACTTCTGAAAGGTATGTACTGATATTCCCTGACATACGCATATTGAGGGTGATGGAAGGTATGTTGGGGGAGAAAGAAAATTTTGCTAGCTATACAACACCTACAGCACACACTGTATTAAATACATTCATTGTGGGGTACTGCCTACCTTATGAGATCACCTGCTACAAGAAGCTATTCAACCTGCTACAAGAAGCTATTCAAGCCCACCCTGATACTATTAATTTCAAATTTTAAAGATATATCACGAAATTAAATGGACATTACACTTTCTGCGTCACTTGGTATGAGAGAAACAAGATGAAAAGTAGTAAGAACCCAACACAAAATTTCACCATCTTTTGTAGATGTTACTGACCTCAAAAAATGGCAAAGAACAAAACAAAAGCAAATTCCCTGCTTGCCATCAAACATAGCAGAGGTGGTACATTGTGAACATCAAGTCTTAAATACAGATAATCATGAAGTACCTATGCAATGGAATTACCCAGGCAACAGGCAATGTTACAACACTGTTTTTAAGTACAGGGGATTTCTGACATGAGGAATTCTAGGTAAATGGACAGACAAGAATGCAATGTGCAGCTTACAATCTGAAGAAAAACTGATTTGGGGATGGAGGTGCTGGAGTGTGTCTAAAGAAGGGCAGCAACTTTGATGAAAGGTCTAGAGCACAAGTCTTATGAGGAGCTGCTGAAGTAACTGGGGATGTTCAGCCTGGAAAAAAGGAGGCTGAGGGATCTTATCTGTCTCCAGCTACCTGAAAAGATGTTGCAGTGAGGTGCATATCAGTCTCTTATCCCAAGTAACAAGTAATAGGACAAGAGGAAATGGTCTCAGATTGTGTCAGAAGAGGTTTAGATTGGATATGAAGAAAAAATTCTTTACTGAAAATGTTGTCAGGCATTGGACCAGGCTGCCCAGGAGAGTGGTTGAGTCACCATCCCTCGAGGTAAAAGGCATACAGTTTGTCGTGGTTTAAACCAAGTCCCCCCACTCCCAGAGAGTTAGGAAGGAGAATCCAAAGAATGTAGCCCCCACGGATTGAGATAAGAACGGTTTAATTGCTAAGGCATAACACAAAACCCCTACTGCCATTTACTACTACAAATAATAATGATACAGCAAACAGCAAGTGAAAAGAATACAACACCCCACCAGCCACCGACCCATAACTCACTCCACCCTGCCCGGCCGAGCACCGCGTGCTCCCTCCTCCATTTTCCTCTCCAGCTCTCTCTCTCCCAGTATGCATCCTGGGCATAACGTGCTATGGTATGGAATACCTCATTGGCTAGCCTGGGTCAGGTGTCCTGTCTCTCCTTCCTCCTGGACTCCCCTCCTCCACCTGGCTGGAAAAAACCTTGAACAAAAACACCCTCAAAACATGCTCAACCCATGACATTATCCACCCCTTATTCCATACCATTCACGTCATGCCCAGATCCCACATTTCCAATACACCATCACTCTTAAGTCCACCCCTCGATCATGAGACATCTCTATGTTGCATCTCTGGACTGATAGCCTGAAGTATCTGGGCCCACCAGGCTCAAAATCATTCACTGTCCCCTTCAGCAGTTCTACAGCTTGCTGCTGGGGACTCCATACAGCTGCCTTCCACTTCCAATGCTTCCAAAGCACTGGAGGGGCCCAGTGGATTACATACTTGGCCATACTGTCCCACATGCCCTGCCAGCCTTGGGAACAGTCTACTGGTGCTCCTATGTACTTGTTTAACCTTAGACAAGACCCACACCTGACTCTGCTTAACTTTTGTGACTGGAGCTGATGTAGCTGCCGTGCTTGCCAGTTCTCCCACCACCAGCTTCTCTTCTCCTGAGTCTGGATCTTCCTTCTCTGCCTTGCTGGGAAATGCTGCGTGGTCTCCTGTATCCTGCTGGGGCTCGGCGGGTGACTCCCGGGGAATATTCTCGGCCGCTGCGGGGTTCAGAACAGCGGCAGGACTCGGTTCCTCCACTGCCTTGCTGGGAAGTGCTGCGTGGTCTCCTGCATCCTGCTGGGGCTCGGCGGGCGACTTCCAGGGACACTCTCGGCCGTCGGAGGGTCGGGAACGGCCGCGGGACTCACCTCCCCCGCTGCCCGATCCCGCTGCTCAGCTACCGCCCTGCTCCGCTCCTCCCCCGCCTGCTCCCGCTGCTCTGCCACAGCCGTTTGGCTCCCCGTGCCACTCTCCCTGGCAGCCTCAGCTGCTGGCAGCTCCCGGGGCCGCTCCTTCCTGGCTTCACGCAGCTCCACGCAGACGAAGACGAGGATAAGGACAAGGACGGTGAAGAGCAGCGGGATGGCCTGGTACAAGTCCGAGTCCACGGCCACGTCCATCCCCCCCTGCTGCCGGAGCCTCACTGACACAAAGTACAGTGAAACAAAAGCTTTAGCCCAAGCCCAATGATCGACAAACACAAACACATCCAATCCATACACAAAGTACCCGGCAAAATCCCGAAACCGTGAGATCCAGAGAAAAACCTCTAAGAGCCAATAAATCAGCATTGTGACAAGAGACCATAAATCCGCTCAGATCTGTTCTTATCTCAAACCCTCGGGCCCCACGTTGGGCGCCAAAAATGTTGTGGTTTAAACCAAGTCCCCCCACTCCCAGAGAGTTAGGAAGAAGAATCCAAAGAATGTAGCCCCCACGGATTGAGATAAGAACGGTTTAATTGCTAAGGCATAACACAAAACCCCTACTGCCATTTACTACTACAAATAATAATGATACAGCAAACAGCAAGTGAAAAGAATACAACACCCCACCAGCCACCGACCCATAACTCACTCCACCCTGCCCGGCCGAGCACCATGTGCTCCCTCCTCCGTTTTCCTCTCCAGCTCTCTCTCTCCCAGTATGCATCCTGGGCATAACGTGCTATGGTATGGAATACCTCATTGGCTAGCCTGGGTCAGGTGTCCTGTCTCTCCTTCCTCCCGGACTCCCCTCCTCCACCTGGCTGGAAAAAACCTTGAACAAAAACACCCTCAAAACATGCTCAACCCATGACACAGTTGTGGCATTTAGGAGCAGGGTTTAGTGCTGGACTTGTCAGTGAACTACTGGACTAAATCTTCAAGGTTTTTTTGAATGTAAATTATTCTATGATTCTATTATAATTAAATACACAAGTATATCATTAAATGTCAGAATAAATCAGTTATGAATAAAGTCTCCTGGATTGAAATTCTATATAATTATGTTTAATAATCTGCCTCTGACAATGAATGTGGGCTGAACTCAGCCTTAATGCCAACTTCAGTTAACAGACAGAGGTGAGTTAAAGTGTTTCTACTAGTTTTGTTCAAGACATCTGACAGAAGATAGAAGCAGCAGTTGATTAGAGGGACATGAGAGCAGTTTTGAAGATTAAGACAGCAGGGAGAGATGCAAAGAAGCAGAAGAGTGATGAAACAAAACAGAGAATAGGACAGAGGGGGTAGGAATCAGGAGATGAACATTTATAAAGGATTTCAATCTGAACGGCATAGTGGGTGAGGAGTCAGTTGACATTAAAAATGAAATGACAAATTTTTGATGAGGATTATGTGTGGCTGAAAGAACCTTGCTACTCATCATTCATAACAAAGACTTGAGTAAACTCACTGATACCTCCATTTAAGTATAGACTGAATATAGACAGCAGAAACATTTGGAAATGAGCAGCACCTCATTTCACCTCAAAACCTCCAAAGCTGCTCCACCTCATCTGCTCAGAAATATACCAAGGGGAACTGCTTATAGTTCCCACTTCTGAAAGTACAAAGAACTGGTTTTGATTCACAAGTTACAGATAGACACTTGTTTATTATGGGAAATATTATAAGGTCTGGTCCAGGACAACACTACACTTGACAAATCATTTACATTATACCGGGCACAACTTGTTCTCAAATCCCTCATGTTCACAAAGTCTTATTAAAATTATTTTATAATTCTCATTGTTTACCAAAATAAAATATGCAGACTGATACAGGAATACCAGATACATCACCCAACAGACATCAAAATGAGATTCATGTCAGATCACCCTTGTTTAACACTGTCAATTGAAAAAGGAACACGTAATTTTAGATGTGTCTGATAAGCTACAGTCTTGTCAATGAGCACTTCCCTGAAGAGACTACAATTAGCCCTTTCATTGTTATTGCCAAAGATCCCCTCTTTGTGTCTAAACTTCTTGCCCTGCCCCACCAAATTCAGTCTATCTCCTGGAGTTTCACTTCATTCTGTAGCAAAAAGCATACACAAATCTTTTATTTGGTATAAACAACTGTCAGGAGGAAGAAGACCAAAATCTCTATAGATCTACTGCTGATAGCCTAGAAACTGTCTCTGCTTTAGAAGATCACTCTCTCCAACTTTCTTCTTCACAATTTTTGCTGAGAACACACTGACTTGTATAAAACCCAATATTTTTGGTGAAAAATAGACAAAAGTCTAGCAATAGATTTTCCTCAAGCTTTTCCTTTAGGTCCTGGAGTAGAGGTAAGCTCCTCTTGCTCAAGGCAGTGCCTGCTTTTGCAAATAGCCTTTAATAGTAATATTCTTGGGTTATGAGTCTCCTTTAACAAGCATTAATGAATTATAACAGTGTCACAGATCTCCAGCTCTGTGCCACAACGGAAGCAAGCATGTGCACGTAAACCACTTCAGGAATTACACAAAAAACATACTGGTGCCTGTGTTCCCCTGGTTCTCAGCCTCAGCCCATGACTGACCAACAGCCTCCACCACCTGTGACTCTGTCACACAGATGGCATGTGGTAACCACAGCCAGAAGCACTGCTGCACTTAAGACTCAGGTATAAGACCAGCGGGATGCAAAAAAATCCCTTGCTGTAGCCAAACAGAGTTAGCACACAATGCAACTACTTGCAGCCTTGCTCAGGTACCAGCAAGTTTTCAGCCTCTGCAGCAAGGGTATTCACAGAGATCAATTCACCTAGCTTTTTGCTACTTTCTGGGTATTTACAGGTACATCACCTTTCCAACTACTGTACTGCAGCAAAGGTGTGCAGCTACAATCTGAATGACAATCAGTTGCTAAATATAGGTTAAATTGTTTCAGTTGTTAAACCTTTGCACCATTTTCCAAGGTCTGGAGTTGCTAGTCTTTGAAATGATACCTTTAAGTAAAACTTTAAAACTATCATACACCAAAGAGTGAATTATGTTTGAAGGTTGAAATACACTGGGGAGAGGAGGATTCCTTTTTCTTTTAAATGACAAACTTAACCTATTATTAATCTTCAAACATGAACAAATACTTCTAGCTCCTGAACCAACTGAGGACTTATTAACTGTCAGAGTCTTAAGAGGCATACCTAATACATTATACAGACAGCAATTGCTAATAAGTGCTCATGAAGCATTAAAGGAGACATGTAAATCTGGGCATGTCTGTCAAATATCCTGGCAAATGAAATATTAAGAAATCAATCACATTTTAATCTACTGGCACAGATTCTTTGGAGTAAAAGAGTAAAAATTGGTTTACTCCCCTCATTCTTGTAGAATAACATTTTTTTTCCAGAATACAAGACCAGAGATTTTGTACAGTTTTTACAAAAAAACACACAATTTTTTTCAAGATTAGACAATACTGTAAATTCAGATTTCCCCTGAGTTTTATTTCTTTGAAAATTGTACATCTCCACAGACTGAGACAATATGATGATTCACCTGGCAGTACAACACAGTTTTCTTTACTGTTATTTACAATTTTCTGTTCAGATTGGGTGGGTCTTATCTAAACCAAATACCAGCCTGGTTGATTAGAATTTAGGCAGATTTAATCAGTAATGGGTATTCATTCCAGGATAAGAGCTGTGGGGTAGGAAGAATCTCTTTTGTGCTGCGAAAAGGAAGAAAAAACTATATGCTCAAAGTTTTCAGGAATGTTGCAAACCTGTGTGAAGTTCACCTGTAAAAATTGCTTACTTAGGAAGAATTATAATTAAGAGGGAATCTCTTTCAGAGCTGTGCTTCAGTGATACATCATGTTCCTCCTTTTTTATGGAGAGGAACTCCATCTCTAACATTCCTAGGTCAAATTTATTAGGTTGAATTGACCGTCACACAATATCTTATGTGTGATTTGCACAATTAACGCTGCATCATGAGCTCAAACAATTAACACTGTCAATCATCCTACATGTGTGTTAGGCTCACCTATCCTTGTAACATCCTGCTAAGTTTCTACTAGTATCCATGCAAAAGTCATCTTCTAAAAGAAATAATTACTGCTGAAGTTTTCAGTACCATATACTTAAGACATTAAACAATTCAAAGTTCTTTATAGCAAAAATTTAATGAATAACTTTCACACATTATTTCTCTATAACATGCATATTTTTTCTTACATTTTAAGATTAGCTGAAGCATTTTCCCAGTCATCTACAAAAAGTACAATGTTTAGAAGACATTAACTTGTCATACATTAATTACCATCTCTTCTAATAAATTCTACCATGATTCTAAAGTCTGACCCATAGTAATTGTGATATTCCAGTTAATTCTGCAATGAAAGGAAAATGTGTGGCACTTCATGATTAATCATAGGCAAAACTTTATTTCTTTTAACTATTATTTCTTTCTGTTCCTCAGGAAAAAATCTGAATCTATTGAAGTTAAAATACTAATGGAAATTAAATTATCCTGTGGATAAAATCAATATTGCTTTTCTCTAAGGAGGAATAAGCTCTATATTTACTATTAATCACCTGATATGTAGACATATGAGATAAATAAAGTGCAAGTTAAAAATGAAATCTTTCTTCCTAAGGTTAGGGACTTGATTAAATAGGTCAAGAAGTTATGAAAAAAATAATTATTACTTCTCTATTTGCAATGATTATCACCCTTAAATGGGAATTTGTTAGATACCCCTCAGCTGCAACAAATTAATTACAAATAGTCTTTCAATTCTCATTCTTTTGGGTTTCCAGAAGAAAAGTACAGAACAAGACTTAATAGTTTTGAAATCAAATCAATGATATGAGGGTCTTTTTTGTACTTCTGTTACAAAACATAGTTCTTATAAAATTTCAAGAATCAAACAAAATCTCTTTGGGTTAGAAGCAAAAACAAATCAAAATTACCCCAACATATATACTGTCATATGAATATGAGACATTTGTGCCATTTTCTGGCTTCTGCCCTTGCCAAATATACAAGTAGTCAGAGAATTATAAAGTTTCATATTTTCCCTTTTCAAACCAAGCTATTGATACACCCAGAGATCAATTTGCTATATTAATCTATTTAAATGATTCTCCCATTTTCCTAAGTATAGTCTGGCTTGTGTATGAAAGACAAATCACACGTGCCTCTGTCTTATTTATTATAATTCAATCTAAGCAAAAAGGCTAAAATTAATTTCTTTTAAGTTAATGCATATTTGTGGAATAAAATTCCAAGGCTGTATGGCCTTCATACTAGGAAATGAAGGAAAGCTTTACCACAGTGCCTACCTCCACATACCTATTAATATCACTAAAATTACACACATTCAGACACTCTAGGCTCTGTGCTTAAATGGAACTAGGGTTCATATCCTGTTGCTTTTCAGTCTCCAGTAATGGATCGTGAAATGCTTTGTGTGGAAATCTGCACCAAAAATATAATCTGTAAACCACAATGTAAATAATGCTAAAAAATTTTCAGTGAGAAGGTTTGAAATTAAAACCATTGTCTCAAAATGCTGATTCAAAGTAGGTATGTTGGTTTTAAATAACAGGTTCACATTCTCTGAAATTCTATTCTGACATTCCCAAGGACTTATTCTACATCTTTTTTATATTTAAAAACTTTTCATTTGCATTCAAACAAAACTAAACTCAAGATGTCAGCAATTCCTATGGAGAAAGCATTTCTGCTTCTAAAGAAAGCTGAAATCTTTCACTCTTTTCTTCACTGAAACCAGTAGAATTCTGGCTCATATTTTATAAACATCCCAAAAGCCTGTTATCTCTAAGAAGGACAGAACAGAACAGATGACCAATGTGATCTAAGTATGTTCAAAGGCAACAGGATACCATAAAACTGACTAAATTACTATGTAATTCCTCTCAAAACCTTACAGAGAGGGATTTGAGAGGAACTGAGAGGATCTGCAGAAACGTTGGTCTTTTTTGTTTTTAACCAGCAGTGGGCCTTAACTATAGGTATGAATATCCATGTTTTATTTTAATCAAAGGCCACTTTTTTCTGTGTGTGTACTCTTTCAGAACAGACTGCTCACTGCCCTCACCCTCCAAGAATACAAATAGCTTGATTTTACCCTTCTCTTGTGAAAACTCAAGGACAGGCAATAGTGCAAAGAACAGGTAATAACTGAACTTGATTGTGCTTTGAGTTTATTCCTCCTTAAACAGCACAAGTTCCACACTCAGCTGAAAAATGGTTCTCTAAAATCATCTTGCTGTGCTAAAAATGTCTAGACAGATATTTAGCTGGAACAATTTTATAAGAATTATGTCAGTTCACCACTGTAAAGTCCCATTGCTATCATGCGACTCCTTGACTGTCCTCAGTAGTGCTTAATAAGGAAGCAGTCAGAAATCAGTGATAGCACAAAAAATGTTGAGGCAATTTATGTAATGATAGAAAGAAATTACGTATACTGTATGTGAGGGTTATCAGTCATAATTTACCGAATGCAACAAAAGAGGCACTAATTATTTTCATATACAGAAATCACACAGAAATAGAAACAGCCAGTTATAAATGCTTAGAGTATAAAACTATAAGGTCGTTAGCTTTTTCTTTGCAGTAACACTTTATTAGGTCTAAATGAGGATTTGTAATTGTAATCTTGAATAAAATCAATATTGACCATAGCTTACAGAGGAATTCTGCTGTATTTTGGATTAGGGTGCCATGCAAGTGGTGACAAAGCGGTTTTTAAAAATTATGATTATCACCTAGACTTATTTAGACTTATCAGCTTTGCGCAACTAAGGTTTTAAAGCCAAATCACAAAAGCCGTGCGAAAGAAGTCAAAGATAGATCCAGAAGTTTCTGGTAACTAATTCTTTGTATTGCTCTTGCTGAAATGCCTGGTATCTCCTTATGCCTTCACATATCTGAATGAAGTTAGGAAATTTAAGTCAGTGACATACACAGTGAGGACCTGTACTATACAGAGTGCAGCCTGCCTGAATACCATTCCTTTTGTCCCATCCCTTTGTCTGAAGGGTCAGCTCCCTCAGCTGACATGAAGACCTTGCGAGAACACATCACACTCCATGCAACTCCACAGTGAAGAGAGGCCAAGAGGTCAGAGGGTTAACATCTGCTATAAAAAACCCACAGGATTTCTTAGCCTGAACTGCAGAATGTGATTGCTTTATGTTTCTACACTGGACTGAGCTGTTTCACACTGTGCATAACATTACTGCGTGACAAAATGCGGAGTGGAAAGTCAGATACACAAAAGGAATAATGCACCTGGATTTTCTCACTACAGAAACATACTGCAGAAACCTGAATATATGAGAAATAATTATTTCAAGCAACAAGAATCTTAAGGCAAACTGAGTTCCAGTTCTTATTCAGCTCTTCAGTCAGGTCTGGATTACACACTACGATAGTGAATTTATTAAGGGATACATATAGATATAATCTAAAGCAACAGACTGCAAAAAAAAAGAGCACCAAAAGATCAATTTTTGATTTGGGCATTGAGGTCATAGCCTGCTCCTGTTCCATGAAATAATGTTTTTTTACTGAGTTCAGTGGAGCAAAAGTAAGACTAACATTTACTGTTAAATGGACACTCAACTGGCAGGTTTTGTGCCACTTTGAACAGCTATTGAAGAGTGGCAGATCACTGAAAGGCTCTGACCTCCACTGCAAGCAACTGTCAGCACAGCAAAAGTTGAAAGCTTTTCCCTATGTCTTTATCACATATTTGGTACATGCATATAAGAAACCAACTTTAATGTTTCCCATACACAGATTTTATTTGGGAATTTCATCTAAACAAGATATGAGAGATTCTTACAAAAATAGCTGTAGGCTGGTTTAAACTGTTGCCACCAATCACTGACTGTCTACCCATCAACTTTGAAAAAATATGAGGAAGTTGCAATAACTAAGTTGGAAGGACAAGGAATAGTATATTGGACATATAATTCCAAAGATATCAGAACAGGACGAGACCATCAGAGCACTACGAAGACAGAGTATATCACATCAGTCAACTTAAGGTCAGTCTTTGGTCTCACACTGATATTTCATTTTAATAATCTCTGTTGCAGAAGTTATAGCCCAAGAATTTACAACTATACAAAGAAAGTGTTGAAAAACAGGAGGTGGTTGTTCTTAAAAATTTCACAGTTCACTTAATTCTAAATATGTTCTCCCTTTTAAATCCTGTTTTGTTCTGATTTGTAATATTCAGACTTTACATAAAACAAGATTTTAAAAGGAGATTCTGTTTGTTGTGCAAATGTGTTATTTCTTCCTTTTCCTATAGTATGCTGGCATAATCCGTGGTAGGCATTAATAATGATTTTACATATAGTTCTAAACTGGATTGCAGTTTTTCAATTCCAGCATGTCTAGCCACTGCTATCCAGGAAAGGGAAATAAGCAAAGAGTTTGGTATTCACATCATGTGAGAATGGGATTCAAAAAGATGTTATAAAATGCTAAAACCTTAAAAAAAGTAAAAAACTATGCCTTTTTTTCTCCCTGTAGAGGGATAAGCCAACATTCTTCTTGCAACAAATTCTTCATGCTTTAATGAAAAAGGGTGATGGTATGGATGGAGGAAATCAGTTATAAAAATACTTGGAAGTTTTCATATTTCAATAACTGTTTAATACCTACTACAAGCTTGTTTATTGCAGCAGCTTCTGAGCCATGCTATTTAATGTATTACAACCAAAAACATACTGTTTAACATTCTTGATTAAAGATTTAGTCCTTTCACACTGCATTGCTAGTAAAGGAAATATCTAGTTGTATGATTTCCAGATGATATATTTCTTTCTTACACTATGACTTATATTTCATCAGCCACAGAAGTTCAATAGCAATCAAAGACAATCTATGTAGTTTCAACAGTGAGATACTCTCATTAGTTTCTTCAATTCGTGTAATCGCACAGGTTGTGGAGGCATTAATGGGCTGTACTTCAAGGAAAATAGAAAGCTTATGTATCCTTCATATAGTTCTAGTTTGAAAATAATTTAATTGTCTTCAGTAAAAATATAACCATTAGGAAAATCAGCCCAAAGGTAAATACATGTATGAGATAATGTAAATAATGCTGGACTGATAAAGTAGTGTCTAAAAACTTATTATGGTTATACAGAACTAGTGAAAAACTGAAAAAAACTGTCATTGCTAATGGAGAAGTTAAATTATCTCTAAGACTATTAATAACATATCACATATGCAATGTCGACATTATTTTAGTTATAAAAGTATCTTCCTCCACCTAAGGCATTAGCTTTTTGTAATATAATGCTACTTCTTTCCTGTCAGCATGGTGAGATTTTTAAAAAGAGTACATCTACTGAGTGGAACAGAGTAATGTATATCAAGATCATGACATAGGCCACCCACCTTGTTATCTTTCATCACCCCTTTACAGTACCTTAGCTTCACTGTCCAGAAAATTAGATAATACTTCATTTGCAAATCAGTTGTAGAGACTTGGACATAAGGACAGACAACATAATGATGGACAAGTGCTATTGCCATATAGAATAAAATTCAAGGAACATTTTTAAAGCATCTACCATTTCCACAGAATGTCCCTAGAGTACAGTGAAAGGATAAATAAAAAACTGCAACAGCCTTTCAAAATGCAACAGTCTTCCATATAACTGTATAAGCATACATAAACGCACATGCTATATACATCATAACACAAGAGTTTTCCAAGTATAAGTCCAAGACATGTAAATTATTTGTGAATGCACCAATTAGAATTGGGTGCTACCTGAAGCTAACCAGTTTTATAATATGCTAATCCACCAAATCATTTTATATATGATACTAAAACTATTTCATAAATATTCTAGACAGCTTTTGATTTGTATGAGGTTCAAACGAATTTCAAATACAGTCCAAGTCCTCTCTTCGGAGCCAATGACATTAGCTACTATTAGAATATTTCATTCTATGTGCTGAAGGAGCAGAAAGGAAAGTAAGTATCAAAATGATCTTTTAATTCTACTAAGAATTCATTGTATTATTATTATTATTATAAGATATCAACAACATTGGATGGACTTCTTAAAAATTATGCAAACAGAAATAAATTACATATAATCATGTTAGAACCAGCAACTGAAATGTTTGGTTGAATATCCAAAAGGAGGTTTCCAAGCCAACTTCCCCCTCTTTAGTAGTGTCATCCAGTTTATTTTCATCAGATTCCTTTTTTACATCTGCTTTTACAGAAACAGGAATTAGAGTTCTACAACAGAAAAAAAAATAAAAGGCCAGTTTCTGTAATTCATCACATAGAAGACTAAGAAGACTATGCTTTTATTGTTAAGATCCTTGGGAGATTTCACTGAAAAGCATTCCATCATAGTTTCTAACAAAAAGCTTTTCTGAAATATGGTAAGTAAATTCTTAGGCAGTTCAATAGTTGGGATTTAAGTTTCATTCCTTCACATCTCCTAACATGACTCCTTACGAACATAATTTTCAGTTTAAGCTTGACTTGCAGAATCTACAAGTGCTTTATGTTAGTTTGCTTATAAAGATACGTTGGGTTTTTTCCATTTCAGCAAACCGTATTTATTCTTGTATTAGAGCAATGTCATGAATTTCCTTCCATATTTTCAGAGTGAAGATAGACAAGTTGTTAAGAATCTCTGAAAAATTAAGATTCTGCTTTAACAAAGGTCTCTTGAGTTTGATATGTTATTTTAAAACAGCTCAGCAATGTAGCAACTAAGGAAGAAAATCATTAAGCCTTGACTCTTTGTATGCAGAAGTCCTTTAGTGTAAGAGGAACACCCCCTCAGAAAGCAGAAAAGAAAACCAACCAAACACAAATAAACTCTCCAAAAAACAAAAACAAAACACCCCATCCCAAACAAACAAACAAAAAAACAAAAGCTTCACTATTTGATTCTGTTAAGCTGTTATAACAGCTGTGGCTTCAGCTTGAAATGAAAAACTTGTAAGTCTGATTCACACATTAATCTCCACTTGATAATCATGTGTTTTCTCACAATGCTCACTGCAAGCACTCAACACTGCTGTCACTATCTTGGGATCTCACCTGCAAAATTTGTTATGACAAAGAGTATCTATATAATTTGCTGCTCTGTAACCAAGAGAAATGTGCAGTTATGACTCCTACAGAATACCAGGACTGGGATATTATAATTACTCTAACTTGCTTCTAACAATTTAACCTGTTGCAGAATTTAAATACAGGAAAGAGAAAAAAATAAAGAGAAATATTGATTAAAAATAGTTGAAGAATATTTTTCTCTAGGAAAGAGTAAGGGTATTTAGAGAAAATCAAAAAGTTGCAGATACAAATCAGAAGAGAATACTGACTTTTTTCTTCATATCTGCATCTGAACAAAACCAAAACAGCCCAGAAAGTGATTTGGATGACAGTTCAACCAGTTTGAGATGCAACCCTGCAGCTGAAAATAAAATTTGAATTTTTTATTATTTTTACTTTTTAGTCACAATGAATTAATGAAACAAGTAATGATGTTAAGCTATACAGAAAACTAAATATACTCAGTAAAATTAGAAGCAAGCTTGAAGCATCCTCTTTGCCTGAGGCAACAGAAATGATGGATGATAGTCTGAGGAATACTCTTTGTGTTCTGGACGACTAAAACTGTAATCTCATTAATCTTCTTGCAGCTTTTACCTTTTACTTCTGCTTTAGCTACAGAAAACCTAAGAATTTTGGACGTTTTTTACCTGAATTTTTGATACTGCATAACACCAGTTGGATGCGATGGGAATTCAGAAAATTGCAAGGGGACTATGCAATGTTAGGTCTAATATTTCAACAAGCAGTTTTAGTGCAAAGTAAGAGGATAAAAATACAGTATTTAATTAAAACAAAATCTAAACAATAGAAAATACCATTGAGATGTAACATTTCTAGTTCTGTTCCGTGCTTTATAATAAAATTCTAAAGCAAGAAGAAAGATTTGGGAAAACAGAATAAAGCAGGAAGCAGGGCAGTCAGTGCAAGTGATGGAGTTCAGCTCTATACCACATTCTGTGGAACCAACACTGGGCAGGCTAGGTTAACTAATACTTCTGTTGAGCACTTTTATTCTGAAATACAATATTTCTAGAAATTAAGAGAGCTCAGTCTTGATAACCAACATGAAAAAATTTGGCTGAAACAGCAGCCAAAGTTGCCATCAACTAAAATCCACTCCTAATCCTGAAATCCAGCTACAATTTTCCTGCATAAATGAGCTCAGAAGCTACAGAGCTTTGCGACAATTTATATTCCAAAGCACACAAGAAATTTGATAGACAGAAAAGACTTTATCAAACAGGTTCAGGCCAAGATGTCAAACATTTCCTTTTAATTAGAAAGGAGGGAAAAGCCAACAACACCTTGAAGTACAGTAGAAGCCTCACTGTGAAGAGATAATATTGAGAGTTTTTTGAGACAGCAGTGATGGGCTGTACATAAACCCATAGATTTTTACATTTAAAGTCCCAACTGCCTACCTATACAGTAATTACAGCAGATGGATAATGTGCAGTGTTCAATTTTTTTAATAAACATGTCAAACATTAAACATCCTGTTCACAGATGTACTATAATAAAATGTCTTTGCTGTGATCTGAAGTGATGCTGTCTCAAAAAGCCCTACAGATTTTACTTCAGAGAGAGAATCCAACTGCTTCACATACCTTAGCCATGACTCATTTTTGCACCTTACCTACATAACTTTAGAGAAAGAATTTCAACCCCAACTATGCCAGCTAAGACTTTAGCTGTCAAGTATAAGCCATCATATGATGATAAGAGCCACAAGATGCTGTGTGATTGAAGGTACTTTGCCTTAGAACATCCATTTGCACGTCATCTATTCGTGGTCTTTGGAGACCTTACAGAATTTTTAGTAGATTCTTTCTGTTTCTAATCTACACATGGAAAACTGTGTTAGAATTCATTGAGCTTCAACGCCATTCTTCACATTTATGCACTTGCACATTGCAAGCAGCATTCTCAGCATGAAAAAGAGCAGAGGGAAATATTCTCAACAAATGAAAACCAAGGAAAACATTTAATCTTGTGTTAAGAAGGTGGCCAGATTAAATCCTACAAGCATTTTTATCTAAAAAAATCAACATTTATTTTTATTCTTTGTTAACTCAGAGCAGATTTGCACAGATCCAGTAAGGATACAAGCTATGGGCTTGGCCAGCAAAATTCACCACCCCCTACAAGTGTGTGTCCCTAAACCGTTCAAGCACCAGGTGTTACTGACACACACACCATCCTCTCAAAACTGAATTACTTCCCCTCATTCTCATTTCAGTTCTTCTAAAAGAAGCTTTCAATTTTCTTTCTTTGTTCACACTAGAAAGAAATGTGTGGTTACATAAACATTTTAAAATTAAGCTATTTAGGGTTTTGCTCCCCTTTTGGCAGTGCTGGCATTGAAGAGACAAACTTTCCAAAGTCAGACATTCCCAGCACATTTCATCAAAAGCTTAGGCTTCCTTAGCAACCCCAAAACATCTGAGTTATTGACTCCATGCCCTTGGTAGAGCATCTTGCTAACACAGAAGTGCACAAGACATCACCTGTGGCCCTTATATCTAACAATACCTTATGGGCTGGATTTTGGGGGATTGTTTTCTAAGTGCAAAATAATTGGTTTATGAAGTAAATGTGCAATGTCTGCTCAAACGAAATTCAGCACAATATTTTGGGTTTCTGATGTCTTTCTGATGAAAAGCTGATTGCAGTGTGTTAATTACAGTCACAGGTCCCAGAAATCTCACTGCATTAAGCAGTGTTCAGAAAGCAAAAATAATTGATACCGCCTCTGTAATAAGAAAATATAACCACAATAAAAACATATCTGAGTCAAAGAAAGGCAGGGCCATAGCAGACTCTTTACAATAAGTGGAAGGTAACTCATTGAATTTAACAGGCAGTTTTGCCTCAGTGCTATATGTGATAAATGGATTCCTGCCTTTTCTGATGGCTGATACATGGCCACATTTGTGGTGAAATCTGCAATATATATGTATGCACATAATTAAACAGAATTTAATATCTCTGCTGCTCGTACTCCCAGGAAAGGCAAAAAAAAAAAAAGTAATCTCAAAACTAAGTATGACAGGTTGAGGAATACTTATTTGCCCAAAAGGTAGTAATACATGTTCAGAAAACTGAGTCCTGACTGAATGTCAGAATACAACAATGATCAAAAAACCCCCAAACAACCAAAGAACCTAAATCATGGATACCAATCCACTTGCACACTTTCTTATTTTGTTTCTAATAGAACTATTGGGGCTAGGTGATGACCTGTCTTCCTCTAATGACTTACAGCTTCTCTTCAAGTGCAGATCTTTTGCCTACACTTCCATGCAAGATTGCTCCATTGAATCAGCTACAAGTCTTAAAATACTACAGCATCTGGGACGACAGCAGAGCATATGTTCAGACATGAATAAATATGTTCAGAAAAGAGGGGAATCTTTCTGTTCCCTCTGATTCTACGAATCCTTTAGGTCCTGATGCATTACATTTTAATGGGAGCTGTTGGTGGTCTCCTACTGCAGATGAGCATCTGTGGGTAACCTTACATCCACTGAAAATACAGGACATGGGATATCCATAACATGTGTCTTCCTCAAGACCACACGAACAGAAGGAGAGGCATCTACAAGTCTCCCCTTATGTTAGCAATGCACTTCAATCCTGATGTAACATATTTCTGATAATTGATCTTGGTGATACTGGTGACTTACGAAAGGGAGGCAAGAAAGAAGTCTTCCTAGAAACATGTTATTTCTTTTTTAATTTTTTTTTAAATTTCTTTGTAGTGGTCACAATGGCTTTCATTCCTCCTCAACGTATGTGAGGAGAAAAAAAAGCAAAGTTAAGTTGCACATTCAATGTAAATTGATCCTCCTCTGAATCTAAAAAGGTGTTGATTTTGTGGGGGTAAGAAGTGCTGCAAAGAGCTGAAATCATCATCAGCCCATTAATATTTCTATGGCTTTTAAGGGTTCATCTGCAGAGTAGATTCACAGTGGAGAATCTCAATTTTCATTACGAAAAAAAGGTATTTCTACACTCTGCAGTAGAGAAGGAAAGCTTGAAAATTACCTCACCACAATCAAAAGATTCAGAACTCAAAAGATAAATTAAAGTAACACACATTTAGACAGACACATAATGATTTTGAAAGGCAACTGCACAGTTCTGTTATTTGGAGAGCAGATAACAAAGAGGAAAAGACCTCATCCCATTTAAGGGAAGTGCTGTTTAGCTGTGCAAGAGTTCTCCAAATATAAATGCGTTATTTAGTCTCCTGATAGGAATGTCTCCTTGTGGTTAGGCAATCTAGACAGCTTCAGCAGCTCCTTCCTATAGCTTCTGCAACACCGTATTTATATACAGGTTAATTTGCATGCTGGTCAAGACTTCTGAAAATATTTTTCTTCTATTTGACATCACTTATTTCTGATTCAACAAGCAAATCCAGTACAAAAACCATAGACTATTCTTAGCACGATCTTTGCCACTTCAGCAGGGTGTAGATATAGAAGAATATTTTAGGGGAAAAATGGAGTGGAAACATCCTTAAATTAATATCTCAGCATGGCTTAATGTTTTTATAAAAGTAGAAATTCTTTGCAATTTGCTTTTCTGTTTTTTGTTTCAGGTGAGTTCAATCGTACCATTTACTTACCACGTGAATTAAATAGCCTACATACAACTACTGAAATTATTTTGTTTAATGCCACATAGAGCATGGAAGTATTTAAACTCAAAAGTGAAAGGAGAGATGCTGGAAAGTATTAAAAGAGCTAAAGCTTCTCTCTTTTAAAGGTAAGAGCAGAAAGAAAATATCTGGTGATTAAAATGAAAATTCTCCATCCAATCTCTTTCAACACCACATTACAACCAATTAACAGCTTAGTTTCAAATCAAGGACCAATATATGTGGTACTTCAGCTGGTATTGTCACATGCTGAGCTTTTTACAAATAGAAATCAAATTCATTTTTTCCAAGACACCGCTACTGATGATTACTATCTTCATAGTCGCTCTCAACTAGGTTTTTCTTACACTGTCTAGAAAATGCAATAGCGACACACCAAATGAGCTAATTTCACACCCACTAAGTAGAATGGACTTAATTCTACTCTCATTACCAGTAAGTCAAAGTTATTCTATTGCACAGTGGGAGCTCACATTTCACCCTGTAATACCTTCTGTCCTCAAAATAGTGATAAAGTATTCCAGGGATCACTGGGTGTACTTCAGGCTAGATTAAGAAATACGTACAAACTGGCACTTTATCTCTGCTTTTGCCACAGGAAGACAGCCACCGGTGGCATATGCAGATCCAAAACCAGTCCCATTTGGCTAAATCAAAATTGCTACTTAATGAAGGAAAAGTCCTTTGAAAACTGTGCCTTTGTTGCTAAGTTCTTCTGCAGATCTCAGACAGCTCTCCTTTTTTTTTTTTTTCCTGGCTTTCTTTCCGTACAGGTTATTCACAGATGGAACATTACAGCTGGAATTTGAACACATCTCAAGTAGAACTGGAATGTCTAGTGGTAGGAAAGGCTACTTCTCAAACCACAGTTTTTAAGATTTCTACACAGCTGTTAATTCAGTAAATTGGCTCTCTGCAGCTTCATCACCAAGGTGTGAAGAGCAACTGGGTGACAAGCTTTCACCTCATTCACTCACTTTTTTTGCAAACACCAAGCTTAGCATGCAGGGCTGGAAGGATGGCAAAGGAGATGGACAAAAGAAAATTTCTGGGAGAAACAACAGCAGTCACTGCTTCTGTAGCAAATTAGAGCAAATGTATCAGCAAATGAGATTTAAGAGGCTTGATTCTTCTTTATCAAATATAAAGTGAATTAACTACATGTGGAATTATGTAATATGACAAGAGTAAAGTTGACAAAATAAAAAGAATGAAAAGCAAAAATGAAAAACCAAATCAAAGAATGGGAAATTATGAGAGCAGGAAATTATGAGAGCAAGTAAAAGCAACCATGAAGAATGAAGTACAGAAAACAGATAAAAAGAGGTAATATGTCAGGCACAATGTGGGAAGGACAAGATGGGAGAAATGACAGAAGAGGTCTAGTCACTGCCCCCAAACCAATTCCTTCAAAGCTAAAAGCTAACGTTTAATTTATGTATGCCTGCCCTTCAGAAAACAAAACATGTAAGGTTTCAAGCAAAGGACAGAAGTGCTGGGGAAGGAGTGCAGTGAAACATGAGATCTAAAACTGAAAATGGAAAAGAAAAAGGGAGCAGATTTTAAATTTTGAATTGCCAATAAGTTACTAATGATTAGAAGGTGAACATCATTAAAAGAATAAAGAAGAATTTATACAAATTAACAGAGACCAGAAACAGTCATCATAAAGTTGCTATTGTTGCCATTAGCACAGGTGATCTCTGAAACAGAATGGTCAGAAGCCAAAAGTTTATATCCCAAAATATTGCTTTGTATTTATCTTAATGGTGTATTCGCTAAACATTATACAATGCTCAGTACAATATACAGCATTCTATTCTCTGTAACATTGTATCAGCAACCACTGAAGTCCACTGATAGCTTTTATTTTTCTAGAAGCTCTCTGCTAAAAGGATCGGATAGGAAAGTCTAGGATTTACTACCTCATAGGCAGATTTGCCTCCAATATTATTTTCAAACTTGAGTTGCTTTTTGTGCATGCTACATATATCCTCTCCAGAAATTATAGGTTTAAAAGTATGCAAGGTACATAAAACTACTATAATGCTTTTAACCTATACATTCCCATTGTAATCTCAGTAATTTCTATTCCAAATTTTAACAAAATGGCATAAAAACATATTAAAATTTTGTAGTGGTTTAATTTTGGAATCAAATCTTATAATTCACATAGCAAACACATAATAGTCTTTATAGAGGAGACTAAACTTGCCATTAGTTCCTAAAGCTTTCTATCATGCTCTCAAGCTCAGATTTTGTGCCCTCACAACACAGCGAGAGATATCTTCCCCTAATGTTCCCACATAGTAAAGGTCAGCATTAACATTATGGAATTTCAACTGCTGTGGAAATAAGTTTGAAATACGTAGATGGAAGTTCGGTTACTTGTACTGCAGAGTGGATCTTTATTAGAAATTCTGCTCTATCTCATTTGTAATTCCCACTGAAACTTCATCTACTACTATCAAAGCTGCTGTCTGCCTAAGGTTTTCACTGCTTTTTTATACTTTTTTCCTTTCCCATTGTTATTAAATTATCAGCACCCATATGCACTCGGATGAAACACAGAGGGGTCAGCATGGTATACCACATGTTAGGACATCAAAATGGGACAAGAATAAGACTAAAATAATTAATAACTCTTATGAGAGGACACATTGCACTGGGACAGCTCTCTTTGTGCATTTTACAGAAGCAAAAAAAGCTACAGACTAGTAACCATAAATTTTGAAAGATACTGAATTTGAAATAAAATTCATTTCAGGCAGGAACAATTTGTACCCATTAGACAGAGCAGCCAGTTTGCTCTGAAAGCACCACTTTCAGAAGAGCTGTGGGGAGTTCTGGGTAACTTTCATCTCATGGAAAATATCTGCATTTCCAACATTCTTATTCTTGAGTCAGAATGGGTAATTTTCTGTAGTTAAGATACTCCTTCTTAATCGCAGGACAAGAAATAATAGGAAATCCCTGTAAAATATACAGACACAGACAAAAATTACAATCAACAAATGTTAATTCATATGGACCTGGATTTGTGCACCTAGTTATGGTACAACACAAATTGTTATTGGAGCACTAAGTTTTGTCAACCAGCACCAGACTGCCTCTTTGTAAATTAGTTTGTGTGCAAGATCTAGATGTGGCAGGCACAAATGATGTAATAGAGTTTGCCATGATGACAAAAGGTTTTGATTACTAATGTTTAAACAAGGATCCCCTGAGTTGTCTCTCTTCTGTAGGAATGATGTTAAATATTTGGCAACAGGATGACATCTCCTGCATAATTTAAACCGTTCCATTTTACTGGGAACACAAAACACATATGCCTGCAATTCATTAGTTCCTATGCAGACTTTTAACCAGCATTAAATATACATTTAAGATGAGCTACTGTTATATCCATCAATCTCTCCTCTCCCTCTTACTTACTTTATCTTTTTATTGTTGATATGGCTTTTACTCCAGGTAACATATCAGCACTTTTGTGTATTTGTGAAACAAGAGGCCTCAAAAGCTCTGTATTTGATATCTTCTTATGTCTGACTGTCTACACTGCTGTCACACCAGTTCATGACTCCAAAGACAGCTTCCATCCTTCCCTGTCTGGCTGCAACCTAGCAGCTTTGTATGGTCTGAATTTATTTTATTTTTTTAAAATCTGGAGGGAGCAAGAAGATGATAGGATGTAAAAGGAGACACAATGAAAAGGGAAGTTCAGTATACATTTAACAAAGACATACAGTGCCACCGCGCAGCAAGTGACAGCCTCTCCTTACCTCAAATAAGAGAAAGGAATTAAAACAGAAAGAAGATGATTAAACCGTTTTAGACCTTTTATGCAAGAGTGGTGAAGATCACTTGATGGGCAGTGGAGTGGATTAGGCATAACTAAAGGTGTGGAAAGCCTACTTCCACTTCTACCTGCTTTCCACTGCTTTGACTTGAACACTATTTAAAAAAAAATTATTGGGTAGCCACTACCTAATGGTTTCAAAGGTTTGGGTTTGTTTTTTTGTTGGGTGGGGGTTGTTTTGTTTGTTTGGGTTTTTTTATAGGTTGTTTTTTTTTTGGTTGGTTGGTTGGTGTTTTGTCATGTCAAATAAATTACCAAAGTTTTATATTAGATATGTTTGATCATCCTAGTGATCACTTTTTTATTTCAAAACTGAAAAGTTCAGTTCTCAAGATCTCCCTGAAAAAAAAGAAAAAAACCCACAAAAAAACGAGAGCAGACCTTGAAAGATGAGAATAAATGAGGAATGAATTTATAGTTAAATTCCTCTCAAGCATAAGAGACATGTTAAAGTACAAGGTATGGAAAAGTAGACAATAAGGTCTAGCATCACTGGAGACATGTCAATGGAAGTTGATGTTTATATCCATCACTGTCTCTAGGACAGAGACAATACAAATACAACAGAGTCCTTTTCCACCACAGGTTTTGCATTACTATACTTGTCTATAGGGATGCCTTATAAACAGTAATTACATACAAATAAGCATTAATATTTGCTTTAAGAGTAAATAATCAATCTGCAAAGACTTCTGTCCAAAACATATTACACTAACAGAGCAATTACTATCTTACATATGCTACCCTGTAATACAGCAGCAATTGTCAGAGTGCATTCTCAAACAGCTCATAATCCACCTCTGCACTCCACAGTGCACAGAGAAGAAAGACAAAACCCAAACTATTCTGCAAGAATTAAAAAAAACCAGAGAGCAACAATTAATAGGTCTATCATTTTTTTTTCCTTTTTTTTTCCCTATTGTAATTATTAGAAATATTGCTACCACTGAAGTAACAAATATAGTGAGAAAATGAGTGAAAAATGTTACAGGAGGACATCCCTGGCAGTGTTCAAGACCAGGTTGGATGAAGCCTTGGGTGACATGGTTTAGTGTGAGGTGTCCCTGCCCATGGCAGGGGGTTGGAACTAGATGATCTTGAGGTCCTTTCCAATCCTAACTATTCTATGATTCTATGAAATTTGAAGACGGGTCACTATGACAAAGATGTAAAGTATTATTTGTGCCACCATCCTTGGGTGTTGGAAAGTCTTTTAGTTCAAGCCACGTATAAAAATAGCAATACTCTGACAGGACAGGTCCTGAAGACTCACAGAGAATTGTAGCAATGTCACAGAAATAAAATATAAAGATAGCTAATCTCCTAACTGTGATCTTGAGAATATCCCTTCCCTGTATTTCACCATCATCTTCAAAAAAAATTTACCTTAAGGTAGTTGAACTGGAAAATTAGGTTCCTATGTCCAGGAGAAGATGCTGAAAAAAGGAATCCCTAAAAGGTGTCAGGATATGTACAAGCAGATTTTATTGTGCAAAGGGTTTCTGACAATCTTGCTAAGGTGACAGCAGAAAGAGATAAGAAGGTTTCTTTCATCCTTCTTCCCCAGGAGCTGCAGTTGTGAAAGGGGTAGAAAGACTCTGGAGTCCACCATCATGTTAAAAACTGAAAAGCTGACTACACAAATGTGTTCTTTCCAGTAAGACTGTAAAAATATACATGCACAAGAGCAGCATGCTGGTGTTAAGAAACTAGAAACTGCTGCTAAAGCTTGTCAGCAAAAAAGGTGACTTCTATTAACAGTACAGGCATTAATGAGTAAATCATAATAAAATATTTGGATCTTACTGTCTATGTACTATCAAAGTGATGTGAAAATGAAATACTATGTTCCAGGGAAATTAACTCTGTTTATGATGAACACAAAGTATAGAACAGTGTCATTAACTGAGATATAACAGATTGGGTTTCCTAGGATATACCTACATTGATTCAATTTGTAAACCACAGCTCAGAAACCTATTTTCTTCTTAGATCCATTCACTATTGTAAATTCTTGCTGCTAATCATATGAGGCGATGGACACACTGACAACTGCTTTTGATAAATTTAATTAATACAATAAAAGAAGAAATAATATATTGCTACCATCATACTTCTACAGTGTATTGTATCTCACTGAGCAACTGAAAAAATAATATATTCTAGTGCTGGGTTGCACTATTGCAACCAGAGCCTTAAAAAATAAGATTTCACTCCACATAAGCACTTAACAACATGTTGTATCCTGGCTCTAAAGATTTAGCCTAAGTTAGTGTTTATTATTTTTATTTTCTTGCATTTTTTTCATTTATTTCTATATACTAATGTGTCTGGATGCTTTGTGGGGCTACAAACATTTTCCAAGGGTTTTATGTACTACATACCTTATGCTACCAGAGACTAAAGAGCAGTTCTTTGAAATAAATGTCCAGTTCCTGCTTTGAATCAGTGTCAGGGCTCAGCGTGGCCACAAGCAGAACACAGTCTCCTTAGATAAGTCCTTGCAATATGCCAATTAATATTCTTCAGAAAGAGGCCTTTTTGAACATCAAGCCGTATTCAGCAAATTACCTCAGCAAATGCGTATCAATTTTGCAACAGTCAGAGCTTTGGGATTTGTGGAATTGCGTCAGGGTCTGATTGGAGGAAAACCCCCAGTGCTGGATGTCATTTCAGTTCACTATCCCAAGAGTGAAATTAAGACACAAGGGAGGTCAAGTACCGTAATTGGTTTGTTTATTACAAATTACAAAAAAGACAGTTATTGTAAAAAAAGGAAATTATTGT
The DNA here is from genome assembly GCF_012275295.1 of Melopsittacus undulatus. Classification (NCBI taxonomy): domain Eukaryota; kingdom Metazoa; phylum Chordata; class Aves; order Psittaciformes; family Psittaculidae; genus Melopsittacus; species Melopsittacus undulatus. The sequence continues at coordinate 43,473,916 of NC_047532.1, forward strand.
TATAAAGGGGATAGTGATAGGACAGATTGGAAAAAAAGTAGAAAATGAATCAAGGATTTAGGGTGCAGAGAGAGAGGGAGAGATAATTACCACCGTGGATCCAGTGGTGTCCTGGGGAACTGTTGTTGTTGGTGGTGGTGGGAGTTCTTCAGGGTTTGTAGTCTCATAGTATTGGAGCAGAGTGTCCCCCAACAGTCCATAACTGGTAGGTGTCCTCGTGGAAGTATCCTTCTGGGGTCCCCTTGAAGGTACCCCATGGAGTTGCCCTCATGGCGATGTCTCATGTGCACCTCAGAGGCTGTAGTAGATGGTGGAGAGTGTCCTCACAGAGGTGTCCTTCTGGAGTCACCCTTATGGCAATGTCTCCCTGGCAATGTGGTTCTTGATAATGTCTCTCTTGGTGATTACCTTTTTCCCTTTACACCAGTCCTCGAGGGAATGGACGGAAGAGTCCTGTCTCAGCTAGTTCCCACTCATCCCTCAGGCAATGGATCCTGGAGTCCCAGTTCAGCTACTCACTCCCTTCTTCCAGACAATGGATAGAAGTCTTATCTCAGTTCCTCCCACCGATCTCTGAGACAATGGTCTTTGGAGTCACATTTCAGTTCCTCGCACCAATCTTTGAGACAATGGACAGTGAAGTCTGATTTCAGATCAGTCTCTCACAATGGCAAAAGATTCAGAAAACAGCCTATAGTTGATATTAAGATGACTAAGTGGAGAAATTTACCCCAAGGTTTTCTAAGGAATTCCTTGGATTTGAAATTGTACTTGCTACTAGTAGTTGCAAATAGATGTGTGAGAGCAGTACTTACATTTGTAGCAAAAACTTCCTTACTCTATAACATTTTCACCTTTTCTTTTCTTTTGAATGTATTTACCCACAATATACCCAGCTTCAGTATTTTGCAAATAATTATTCATAGTTTGGAAAAAATAACAAAGCTTTTAATTGTAATTGAATACCTAGAAAAATAAGGTCAGATGGTGGTGAAACTTATTTTATAAATTATTCCCTATGTATCATTTCTGCAAAGGATTCCATTCCCATCCAGATATCAAAGGTAGACAATTCCCAAAGGTATCTGGTGATATTAGTTAGAAACTTGCCTAGAAAGCTCTATGTATGGTTGGAGGCATTTGAATAGGGAATCCTCAATGAGCTTCTTGCTTCAGACTTGTTGGTCTTCTGCTCTTGACTTCATACTACCCTTACTGCTTCTGCTCAGATGTTCGGTCAGTGCTACACCTCAAAGAGGAATCTGTCTCCAGTACTTCCAGGGTGCTGCAATGTGCAGATTAAGGCAAGTTCTTATAGATGTCTCATGCATCACAACCTTTCCAAAAGTCATGGGAAACACATGACATTTTAAACAGATGAGAAAAGAGTTGAAAGAGGACTTGAGTCCACAGAGAATATTTTGCTTTGCATTATGTGGCCCTGAAAATAAAAGTACTGTACAGGTCTGAGAAATTACGCTTTTTTTGAAATTAGGAAAAATATCAGATATTGATACATACTGAAAATGAGTAAAATCTCCATTATTTAGGTAAAGTACTACTAAATCCATACGTGGGACTATGTGTAGCTAAAGAGATAAAATACAATTGGTATTACCCTTAACATATGAAAAATCTGAATATTTCTCCTGCAGTTAAGCTGCCAAATTGGAAAATTAAATTCTAACACTACCTGCTTTTCAGGCATGGACTTCCCCTCATTACCATTTTTTCTTTAATCTGAAAGATGTCCATGGAGTTATTTGATAATATGATGATTGCTGGAGATAGCTGAAAAATGTAAGACTTTTTTCCAAACAATCAGGTATAATCTGAATTCTGCATCCTGAGCTTACAGTCCTAAAATCTGGCAAGTCTGCAGTTTCAGAGAGGATGTTAATAATAATGTTTTCAGTATCTGCACCAAGTTGTTTTGTCTAGACTTGTCCATTGCATGTAATAAGATCTGTTCTACAAAAATCAAGTCATTACTGAAACTCCAGGAGTCAGGAGAGCTGTGGCAGACAGATAATTAATTTTGCCTCTGAAACTTTCAGTAATAATTGGATCAGGGAGTGACACTTGCATTGAAAAGCAACTGTATCCCTGCAAAGCTGTTTGGCCTAAGAAATCTCTTAATATCTTAATAGGAATTGTGTTTTTTTGGGGGAAGGCAGGATAACTCCTGTGTTTGCACCCCTTTTTAGATGAAATATTTTTAACAACCTGTTTTTAACACTGCTGCCCAAAAAAAAGGTTCTGCATTTGATGGCCTACATGAAATGCATCCAAAAGGTGATATTTTTGATTATAAGAGCCATTCCTCTTGGAAAACCACACTGCCATTTCAAACTCCAAAATGAAGATAACAGAAAAAGATGGCAAATGAAAAAGAAATTCATCAAAAGAGGTATCAGTACATACAATAAAGCCTGTTCAGTTTTTGGGTCATCTTCAGAAGCAAGCTGAAAAACTTCAATTTTTCAAAAAGTACCATCTATTCGTTGGCTCTTATGAATGAGACTCTATGTTTTATTTTCATCATGATATCACCTTCTCGTGGTTTAAAACCAAACTGCACAGCCTGTGCACTCACTCCCCTCCCTTGCTCCCCCAACTCCCGGAGAGTTAGGAATGAGAATCCGAAGAATGTAGCCCCCACGGGCTGAGATAAGAACAGTTTAATAACTAAGGTATAACACAAATCACTACTTCTACTACTACAAACAATAATGATAAAGGAAATAACAAGTGAAGAGAATACAACACCTCACCAGCCACCGACCCATAACTCACCCCACCCTGCCCAACTTAGCACCAACGGATACCTCCTCCATCCCCCCAGGGCTCCAGCCCTTCCGGGTATCTCCCAGTTACATCCTGGGTAAGATGTGCTATGGTATGGAATACGTCTTTGGCTAGCCTGGGTCAGGTGTCCTGTCTCCGCTTCCTCCCAGCTTCCCCTCCTCCCTGGCAGAGCATGAGGCTCAGAAAAGGCCTTGGACAAACCAAACATTTGAGCAGTAACTCAAAACATAAAGAACTGGCTGGATGGTCGCACTCAAAGAGTTGTGGTCAACAGTTCAATGTCCAGCTGGAGATCAGTAACAAATGACGTCCCTCAGGGATCGGTGTTGAGACCGGTCTTGTTTAATATCTTTGTCGCTGACATGGACAATGGAATTGAGTGCGCCCTCAGCAAGTTTGCCGATGACACCAAGCTGTGTGGTTCAGTTGATACGCTAGAGGGAAGGAATGCCATTCAGAGGGACCTTGACACACTTGTGAGGTGGGCTGATGCCAACCTCATGAAGTTTAACTATGACAAGTGCAAGGTCCTACACCTGGGTAGGAGCAATCCCAGGCACAGCTACAGGTTGGGCAAAAAGGAAATTCATGGCAGTCCTGCGAAGAAGGACTTGGGGGTGTTAGTCAATGAGAAAATGAACATGAGCCAGTAGTGTGCACTCACAGCCCAGAAAGCCAACCGTATCCTGGGCTGCATCAAAAGAAGCGTGACCAGCAGGTCGAAGGAGGTGATCCTGCCCCTCTACTCTGCTCTCATGAGACCTCACCTGGAGTATTGTGTGCAGTTCTGGTGTCCTCAACATAAAAAGGACATGGTACTGTTAGAACAAGTCCAGAGGAGGGCCACAAGGATGATCAGGGGACTGGAGCACCTCCCATATGAAGACAGGCTGAGAAAGTTGGGGCTGTTCAGCCTGGAGAAGAGAAGGCTGCGTGGAGACCTCATAGCTGCCTTCCAGTATCTGAAGGGGGCCTACAGGGATGCTGGGGAGGGACTATTCATTAGGGACTGTAGTGACAGGACAAGGGGTAACAGGTTGAAACTTAAACAGCAGAGGTTTAGACTGGATCTAAGGAAGAAATTCTTTACTGTTAGAGTGGTGAGGTACTGGAATGGGTTGCCCAGGGAGGCTGTGAATGCTCCATCCCTGGCGGTGTACAAGACCAGGTTGGATGAAGCCTTGGGTGATATGGTTTAGTGTGAGGTGTCCCTGTTCATGGCAGGGGGGTTGGAACTGGATGATCTTGGGGTCCTTTCCAGCCCTGACTATTCTATGATTCTATGAAAACATACGTGCTATCAGCAACCGTTCCCAGCCCAAAAGTCAAAACACAGCACTGCACCAGCTACCAAGAAGGAGAAAAAATGGCTGCTACTGCTGAACCCAGGACACACCTACAGGTCTCAGTGAGTACAAGGTCTCTTTGTTTACATGTAATACATATAATAAAAGACACTCCCAGGTCTCCTTTTCCTTCCTATACTCCAGTCAAAATTAAAAGAAAAAAGTCAATAGCTATGGAAGAGCACTGGCTCAGGGAAAATAAAATCCCACAGAGCAAGTCTGAAGCAAAGCCTCATCTATCCCAGTTGTATCCTTACTCAATTATCCAAGAAGCCTCCAAGATAAACAATTAATAGATCTTCAGGTCAATTTGTAGTGGAACAAATCCAATATTGTTCATGACCATGCACAGGAGATGTCCACCCCTGGTTACCTTCTACAGACACCTTCTATTTCTGTATTTTGGTCAGCACTGCCCTGCCAGGCTCTTTTCTTTGAAAGCTGTGCTCTGATTGCAGAGAATATGATAAATTCAATGGTTCCAAGAAACCTGGTATATAGTAGTTTCAGTAAGCTAACTGTACTGCAGAAGAGTCCTAATTTCATTTTATCTTTAATGCACAGAGCTCAGCGCAGCTTTTTTGTGCCATTGACCCTGCCAAGCCTGATAAGCACTTTGCTTTAGGGAGACTCTGTAACTGTAAGCTGGGGTCCTCAACATCCAGTCTTAGCTATCAGCCTCTTCTGATTGACAGGATTGGTTTGTCTAATAGAAATCTATCTGAAATTTATGCCTTTATTTCCTTAGCAGGCATTGTGAACTGTTACAAGGGAGGCACAGGTTTCAAAAAATACTAGGATCTCCCATATTAGTCACCAGTTTATGTGTGGGTAATGGACAAAATAAGGGGGAGTGGGGGAGAGGGGCTTGTGGAATTTAGCTATCTATCTCGTATAACTCAACAGCACAGGTCAGATTCAAACTAGAGGCCATCTGATATTTCATCCCATGCCACACTCAGCCTCCAGCCAGGACACGAAGCCACATCCACTACAAGCCCAAACCAGCCTGCACTACACTTTTTAATGTTTCAATAATACAGAACACAGACCTTTCAGCAAACTTCTCTCTGACACAGCACTTCTGAGCCCTCAGTCTTGTTCATTTGCCATATGTAAAATGCCTTTGGTCTCCCAGGGCAGGAGAAAGGAAGATCAAAGTCAAGCCCCACTACATAGATCCCAGAAGAGAATTTGGCATAATCTTGTGTTCTTTTACCTTGAAGCACAGAGGAAATAAATTAGAAAGGAAAGAAAATTATGATTCAGTAGTATATGCAACTAGCAACCAAAGGGAACACAGCCAATATTTTTTTCCAGTTATCATATAACCTGTTGGAAGACACGGTTAACCCTCTCTGCTACAATCTGCTCACTTGAGACATAATATTTAATTACATCTTGAAACCTCAATGACAATCCATTTTGACAGCTTCATACTGAGAAGGGGAGTCTCCCTCATGCTCATTCATAAAGTCACCACACAGTTCTGAAATCTCTTGCTGGGATATACATGCCTGATATTTTCCATCTTTTCCCAGATCTCTACACTATGTTTAGTTGAGTTGTATTTATTCTTCATATATCTGAACTCCAGTAAAACAAGAAAGCTTGATGCTACATATGATCAAGTTGGATGAAGCCTTGGGTGGCATGGTTTAGTGTGAGGTGTCCCTGCCCAAGGCAGGGGTTTGGAACTAGATGATCTTGAGGTCCTTTCCAATCCTAACTATTCTGATTCTATGATTCTATAATAATAAGAACTGTGATGCCCATAAAGTCCAAATTATGTTCTAAGCTTCAGTGTCAGTAAAGAAGTCCTGACTCAAGAAGAGGAGTAAAATACTTGAAGATTCTAGATATTTTTGTGCTGCTTTATTCTTAAACATCTCTGTTAACATTAGAAATCTTTGAAGAGCTGTATTTTCCATTATAAGTCTTCTTAAATTAAAAAAAAATAGCAAAAAGAGAAACCTAGTCTGGAACAGTCAAATCACTACATCTGTTTGCAGGAATACCTGGTAAATCAACAGATCTAAGAAAGCTGGTGAGCAGCAAAGCATTATTTTTTAACCCAGTTTTCTGCTGCTTAACCTTATCCGAGTTTTGTATTTAGGATTCTGAAAAGAGATGTCAATCTCATTCTGCATTTTAACTATTACTGTCTTTCCACCCAAATAAAAAACTATTAGATTAATCTTACTAAAATGGTAAAAAGCACAGAATTCTTCCTGCAATAGGTCAACCACAAAAGAGAAAAGATTAGAAAGCAAGGTGTAATGTTAAGTACCATGTTGATACGCTAGAGGGAAGGAATGCCATTCAGAGGGACCTTGACATGCTTGTGAGGTGGGCTGATGCCAACCTCATGAAGTTTAACCATGCCAAGTGCAAGGTCCTACACCTGGGTCAGAGCAATCCCAGGCACAGCTACAGGTTGGGCAAAAAGGAAATTCATGGTAGTCCTGCGGAGAAGGACTTGCAGGTGTTAGTCAATGAGAAAATGAACATGAGCCAGCAGTGTGCACTCACAGCCCAGAAAGCCAACCGTATCCTGGGCTGCATCAAAAGAAGCGTGACCAGCAGGTCGAAGGAGGTGATCCTGCCCCTCTACTCTGCTCTCGTGAGACCTCACTTGGAGTTTTGTGTGCAGTTCTGGTGTCCTCAACATAAAAAGGACATGGTACTGTTAGAACAAGTCCAGAGGAGGGCCACAAGGATGATCAGGGGACTGGAGCACCTCCCATATGAAGACAGGCTGAGAAAGTTGGGGCTGTTCAGCCTGGAGAAGAGAAGGCTGCGTGGAGACCTCAGAGCAGCCTTCCAGTATCCGAAGGGGGCCTACAGGGATGCTGGGGAGAGGCTATTCATTAGGGACTGTAGTGACAGGACAAGGGGTAACGGGTTGAAACTTAAACAGCAGAGGTTTAGACTGAATATAAGGAAGAAATTCTTTACTGTGAGGGTGGTGAGGTACTGGAATGGGTTGCCCAGGGAGGTGGTGAATGCTCCATCCCTGACGGTGTACAAGACCAGGTTGGATGAAGCCTTGGGTGATATGGTTTAGTGTGAGGTGTCCCTGCCCATGGCAGGGGGTTGCAGCTAGATGATCTTAATGTCCTTTCCAACCCTAAGTCTTCTATGATTCTATGTTATCTGAGAGAGCCAATATGACAAAAATGCTGAAATCAACATGTTCATCTAAATAACAAAAGAAGAAAAGGTTGCAAATATGACACCAAACACAGTTGTAATGGTCTGAGTTTAACTAGCCTGAAGGAAACAGCTTGGGCTTTCCATTGTGCTTGAGTTGCTGAAGGCCACAAGAAGCAAAGAGCATGATAAAAAGAGATGGACACGCCAGCAGGACAAAAAAAATTATCAAATGTTTAGGTTGCCAGCAATTTTAAGACAGAAGAGTTGAGAGTAAAAAAGAATTGGCTCTGGAAGTTCTGAGGCCAGAAAACACTTGGTATTTTAAGACGTGGCACATTATTCCTTTAAAAGTAAGTTCATTTTTTGTGCATGTGTCAGCCATTTCTATTTTTCCCAATGATAATAATAAAAATTCCAAATTGAAATCTTTTAAATAAAATATAATAATTTCAGATTAATATTGCTTAATCATAAATGTAAGAATAATAGAGAAATGTGTATTTACCAACTACGTTTACATGTTTAAGCAAAAGAACCATTTCTAATACTATAATTTTACATCACACTTCCATGCATCAAGCTCCAGTCAGAAAAATCAGTAACCTTCCAATTATAAAAAAACTCGTTGAAAGGTCACCCTTTCCCTAAACTATGGCTAAATAGATTTAATCTCCTCAGTCTAGTATTACAGCCAGAGCAAAGCGTTCATGATCAATTAAATTAAAATGGTAATTTCAGGGGGACTGGCAGCTCTCCTAAACTGTAAAGAGTTCTAGTTTACTTGAAATCCCATGGCACAAGGTAACAGTATAGGATGTCTGCTGTTTTGTCACTGCGGTAATTTTCCATGATATTACATTGGAACCCTTGCACAAATATAACTGCAGATAACGGCCCAAAAAAAGAAGAGTTAAATTATTTAATTTTAATGTAATTATCACATCCCACTGAAAATACATGACTAAGATCAAAATATATATTGCAGTGTAGACAAGTGAAAGCACCTTATTAATCACAAGGAGCTCTGATTCAAATCTATCCCGCTTGCCAAAGTGAGTATATTGTTGGGTCAAACAAGATGATCCATCCCCTTAGAAGAAGGTTATTGGAACTGCATCATTATTTTTTGCTCTTGCAGACTTTGATGGTGTAGCAGACTCTGAAGCAAAGCTTTACCTCTGGTTGCAGTTATATAAACTTCACCGTTTTTACTGCAAGTCCTCCTGAATGGCCTTGTGATAAGCCATAAGCAAAAACTGGTAAGCAATTGTTGTTACTGAGATCTATTAATAGATATTTCTCTTTAAAAGAAAAAAAAAGAAATAAAAAGCTATTCACATTCAGCTGATACACAAGGCATTTTAAGGGATTTTAAAGGGAAACTGTCACCTTGAATTTCCATTTCTTTTCTAATTACCGCACACATACCTAAAAGCTAAAGATGACGATCTGGGTTTCTTTTACTATTTCTTCCTTTCCTCAAATCTTCTCTACTCAGCTGGTCAACCTACCTTGCAAATTTGACTGACTCTCCTCAGTTCCATGTTTTGTTGCTGGCAAACACCTCGTCATTGAGCACTGAAAGTCACACAGACACTTTCCCTAGGTATGCAGAAAGCGGTAGAACAATGTAGGAGGTCAAAGAGATTGCAGTCAGGAAACGAACAGGCATGTACTCAAGTTCAGATGATAAATGTCATCTTGTTCGTTGTTTGTTGTATTTCTGGTTCTACCAGAAAGACCTTCCAAAAGAAGCATTACTGAATAAGTGGAAAAGCACCCTAAATGACAGTAAAAATTTTTCAACAATATCTAAGTGATACATGGAGTTTAGAGGTTGCCACATTTGGACTTCAGTAAACTAAAGTAACTGGTTTTCCACTTAATCCTGAAGGTAGTCAAATTATATACCTTCAAATTTGTGAACATCATTTTGAAAATCACAGAATCATAGAATAGTTAGGGTTGGAAAGGACCTTAAGATCATCTAGTTCCAACAGTGCTGCCATGAGCAGGGACACCACACACCAAATCATGCTACCAAAGACATTGTACAACCTGGCCTTGAACACTGACAGGTATGGAGCATTCATAGTCAAATGTGTCTTGCTTACACTGCATTCTCTGCTGTGGCTGAAACCTGGTTAGTTGTTCCTCTATTAGCTGTCAGCTAAGTAGCTAAGAACAATATAGCTGCAGGAAAAAAACAAACCAAACTGAACTCAGTCTGGACTGCAAAAACCCTTCTGAATAGCAAAGGAAATATTTAGATTTCTGGCTTACACTGAAATCAGCACTGCTATGACAAAAAGTGCCCAAGCCAACTCAATTACACATTAAAAGCTCTTAGCAACAGAAGTATTCACATATCATTGGTCTTGATGTACCTAAAAACGTAGTGACTGTGGAGCTCAGTCATCTGGGAGGGGGGGAGAACAGGTGAGTAGGGGAAGAGTTAAAAGTGTAAAGAAATCCGTGTCAATTTGCTGAGTGAAGAATTATGCAGTCAGCATAGCAATGAAATCACAGAACCTTTTCAAAGCTACCCAATACAGAGGTAGTAAAAAATGGCTTTTATTTTCTGTTAAAGCTCTTAGAAATCTAACCAAACAGTTACTGATATAAAGGCAGAAGGCCCAAAACTAACAGAAGGTACTAAATCCTTTGTTAAATTCAATAGGACTTTAGTAGGCTTTCACAAGTGACACATGATATTTTACATATAATTTAGCTATTTTGTTTAGTGATGACCTGTTTGAATGTTCAAGAATTGCCTAAGTATTGGGCATGCTCTTTAGTTAAAGACATACAAATGGGACCCGAGTGATACACAAAGTAGTACGAAGGAAAGAATTACTGACCTGGTAATGTACAAAGTCCTTAGTTTAGGACAGACACATTAGGAATACAGTTCCTAAAACCACTGCTCTCAGCTTTCAGCAGCCATCTGGCTCAAAAGGACTGCAGAAGTCCAGTGTAAGAAACCAACCTGTTTCTGATTCTCACTAACATTATTTTTTAAGAGGATGCTGCTGGGGAAACTAAAAGAAACACAACAAACTTGACAAAATATACACCAAAGAGTGGGCACCTGTAAAAGGAGCAGAGGAAAAGTATGCAAAGGGAAAATGTACTCATTGTGCATTCTGGAAGTCTGAAATATTCTGCAAGTAGTACTGCGGGCATATTCTTATTTAAACATACCCAAAGCAGTAGATCTACGTTCAGCAGCATGTGTTGAAGCTATGACAAGAATGGAGCACTGGAGATGAGACTGTCTGGGGGACAGAAACCAGAAGACAATGTTTGTTTTGACACTGAAATTAGGGAAGTTACGTGCCTAAAGAAACTCAATGTGTTGATACAACACTTTATTGGCTGTGTTAGTTTTGTGGCAAATGACCTTGTCCGTAACTTATATATATATGTATATATATAATGAAAGCAACCTCCACCTCCAACTCTGAAAGCATTTAAATGACCCCAAAAGATTTCTTCACCTCTATGTTCTTTCATTACAACAGTATCTGCTGCTGTTTCTATTAATACAAACCCTGTATGCTGGTAAGAACACATAGGCTAGCTTCAAGTGAGCTGAAAAATTACAGACAGAATCAAAATATTCTTTGGCAGATTATAAAATTAAAAAGCTCATGTGGGAGATCTTTTTAAAGTACTTCTCCTTTCAAAGAAAAAAAAATGCCCTCTTTTCTGTGTAGCAGAAAGGAACAGTTGTAGTTAAAAGCAGGAAATTAGAATATCTCAGGGTTTAGACAGGATTTTTTTTTGGCATTTAAAGAATTTTCTCTTTCCTTCTCTCTTTCTGCCTGTAGATTTCTTTGTCCATTTTATTCTTCTAGAGTTTATAATTCTCTGAGTTACCATACTTTCAAGTATTGTGTCAAGTATATGGATAATTATTCCTGTGGCTATTTGAACTCAAGTATCGAGAAAGCTTAGGCTGTTTTGAAGTATCCTCCACTTCTTACACCAATACATCTTTATAGACTTTTGTTGAAGTGTAACATTTTCCACACAGAAGCAAAGAGCTTGCAAATGTAATTTCTGAGTTTATTCCATGTTTGAAACACCACATAAACAAGATCATCATGCCTGCCTTCAGTATTTACCCAGGATTTAAAATGTCTGCCAACTGGAAAACAGGGAAAGAAGGGGAAAAAATGGATTAGAAAGAATATCCAACCAAAACCAAAACCACTTTATAAGAAAGATTTGCCATCATTACCCAAAGAGTATCCTCAACTCCCAGGGAAAATCCCAAAATCCAGGCAAAAATATAATAAAAATTGAATCATGTGGATTTGGGAGATAAAACCTAACTATCCAATTTGGATTCAGATCTGAATTCTTGGGGGAAAAGAAAGTGTTGTCATTGAGTCGAGGACCAAAGACCACAGTTGAACAAGACAAGCAGGGGATGAGAACAAGACCCTTAGAAATGAAGAGCCAAGGAAGAGTAGCAAAAGGATACAAAACTGGCACCAAAACCTGTGGAAGGCAGTTGCCATTAACCACTCTGATGTGGATGTGACTCTAAAAACTTGAGGACCAAGAGACTGAAAAGATATTAAATGACTTTTTGTGGGGTAGGTAGATTTCTACCAATGATATTCAAAGTTATCAATAAAAATTTAAGATTCAGTGCTTATCTTTTGTTAACAGCAGGCTCAAACCATCTGCAGACAAAACATTTGAGTGAAACAACAAATGAAAAATGTCAGGAGCTACATTTCTAAACCACATATCATTTATAACCAACTTAGCAACATTATTGTTTCAAGGTAGGCAAAAAGACATCTTTATAAAATATATGGCCAAATACCCAAAAGCTCCTCCAGTTTTACTTCATGCATATGGCCTTTCAGCGCTATAATTTATATTTATATTTCTACTGCTCACTTGCCCAGATGGGCTTTTACAATATCCTTCCCATAGCTCTCCAGGTGTTGCAAATAAACAAAACACTTTATTTCAGGGAGATAAGAATAGAGTATGTACCAGTGAAAGGTGCCAACACACGTGTTTAGCAACGGCCATTATAAAAATGTATTGCACTGTTATCATTAAGCATGTCAAGTGATTCTGTATATTATTCAAATGTCATGCATGACAAGCAAACCACAAACCCTACTTTCAGTAAACTACTGAAACACTGTGTCAAATTCAGTAAGGAAACTTATGGAGTATTAGCATCAGAACTAGAATTTGACCGCCTCGCCCTGTGAGAAGTACTGTGCCAGTAATATTAACAACAACCACCCAGCAAGTGCAAAAGATTAAGTGAATTTCTGCATGAGTAAATGGCCATCCCTTTGCAGATATTCAAGAAGCAGAAAAGAGTCTAAGATTGTTACATGAACTGTATTTTGTAAACCACTTATGACCTCTAGTCTACAGTATATTAATTATTTACACAACCTGCTTTTAGAATGAAAAAAGATGAAGCATGTGAAAACTGGCCCTAAATTCTCACCAGTCCCACACAAAGTGGGGGATTCTCCAAGATTAAACACTTCAGTCTTATTATTTAAGACAAAATACACTTTTAAAGTATGGACTATTCTAACTACTTGAAGGTATTTCTGAAGACATGAGAGTGCTTTTGTCTATGAAGGCTCAGATCCACTGTCATTATTTTAGATTTGCATGAATATCCTTGTACACATGTCCCAGGTGATTAAATGGGTTGATGCTCTTCAAATTCTTTAGTCCATACTGTAATTAATAAAATGAAACCAGTGGTATTATTCAAAATCACATGCCCATAAAAACATTTCATTATCATTTTTTAACCGAAAAAAAACCTAGAGCTATATTGGAAGGCAGAAATGCAGAGAAGCAGCGAAACCATCAGATGCTTCACATAGAATCATAGAGTCAACCAGGTTGGAAAAGACCTTTAAAATCATCAAGTCCAACTATTACCCCAGGACTGCCAAGACCACCATTAAACCGTATCACTGAGGGCCCCATCTGCATGCTTTCTGAACACTTCCAGAGATGGTGATTCTAGCACTTCCCTGAGCGGGTTGTTCCAATGCCTGATGACCCTCTCTGTGAAAAAAATTTTTGTAATATCGAACCTAAACCTTCTCTGGCACAGCTTGAGACCATTACCTTTTGTCCTATTGCTTGCTACTTGGGAGAAGAAACTGGCTGCCACCTCATTACAAGCTCCTCTCAGGTAGTTGTAGTGAGCAATAAGGTCCCCCATGAGCCTTCTCTTCTCCAGACTAAATAACCCCAGTTCCCTCAGCCACTCTTCATCAGACTTGTGCTTCAGGTCCTTCACCAACTTTGATGCCCTTTTCTGGACCTGCTCCAGTACTTCAGTATCTCTGGTACTGAGGGGCCCAGGACTGAACACAGGATTTGAGGTGTGGCCTTGCCAGTGCCCAGTACAAGGGGATGATCACTGCCCTGGGCACAGTGATACAGGCCAGAATGCCGCTGGCCTTCTTCACTGCCTGGGCACAAGCTGGCTCATGTTCAGCTCCATCAATCAACACCCCCAGGTCCTTTTATGTCAAGCAGCTTTCCAGACACTCTTCCCCAAGCCTGTAGCATTGCATGGGGTTGTTGTGGCCCAAATGCAGGACAGCAGTTTGCCTTGTTGAACCTCATATCATTGGCCACCGCCCATCGATCCAACCTGCCCAGATCCCTCTGCAGAGTCTTGCTAGCCTTCAGCAGATCAACACTCCCAGCCAACTTAGTGTCACCTGCAAATTTACTGAGGGTGCACTCAATCCCCTCATCTGGATCATGAATGAAGATATTAAACAACACTGGCCCTAATACCAAGCCATGTGGGATACTGTTAAGTGACCAGTTGCCAACTAGATATGATACCATTTAAGACTACCTTTTCGGCTTGGCCATCCAGCCAGTTTCCAGTCAGCAAAGAATCTTCCTATCCAGGCCATGGCAGCCAATTTCTTCAGGAGAACACTGTGGGAGACAATGTCAAATACTTTAATAAAGTCCAAATAGGCAATATCCACAGCTTTTCTCTCATTAAGTGGGCAGGTCACCTTATCATAGAAGGAGATCAGATTGGTCAAGCAGGTCCTGCCCTTCATGAACCCATGCTGGCTGGGCCTGATCCCTCTGTTTTCCTGCATGTGCTTTAAGATCTCTCTTAGGATCATCTGTTCCATGGCCTTCTCTGGCATTGACCTCAGGTTGACAGGCCTGTAGTTTCCTTTCCGCCCTTTTTATAGAGAGGCATCATGTTGGCTAACCTCCAATCCTGAGGGACCTGTCCACTAGACCAGGACTGCTGATATATGATAGAGAGTGGCTTAGCAAGCTCTTCCACCAGCTCCTTCAGAACTTTTGGGCATAACTGATCCAGTCCCATAGGCACATAAAGCCTGCCATGCATACAGCAATAAAGCCATCTATGGCATTTCTGATCTATGGATCTTAAATTACTATAATCTTATCCTGCAAATTCAATTAGTTGTTGATAAAAGTGTGGATTTGAACAGAGACCTAACTTTTTAGAGGCTTAGATAAAATTAATAAAGTACACAGAACTGTACATTTGATCAAAAAGTCAAACGTTCAAAAGAGTGTTCAAACGTACAGGAAAAAAGCAAAAATATGAGACTCAGCAAAAATTAATCTAACACATACTTGCATATCCTTTAGAAATCATAAGCAATATTAACTGTCTTCTAATTCTATCCCTGCAGCCTTTTGGATGCCCACAAGGCCATATTGCTGGCTCACGGAGAACTTGTTGTCCAAGAGGACACCCAGGTCCCTCTCTGCAGAGCTACTTTCAAGCAGACCAGCTCCCAGCCTGTACTGGTTCATGGAATTGCTCTTCCCACACGAAGAACCCTGTACTTGCTTTTGTTGAATTTCAAAAGGTGCCTGTCTCTTCTGTCTGTCTAGATCTTTCTGAATAACAGCACAGCTGTCTGGGTTATCTGCCACTCCTCTCAGTTTTGTATCATCAGCAAACTTTCTCATACTTAGTCCGTCTCTTCATTCAAGTCAGTGATGAGTGAGTTAAACAATACTGGACCCAGTATTGACCCTTGGGGCCCACTGCTAGTTACAGGTCTTTAACTAGACTCTAATCAAAACCCTCTAAGACCAGTCGTTCAGACACTTCTTAGTACACCTCCACCATCCGCTTGTCCAGCCTGCAGTTTGCCACTGTACTTATACATAACATGTAAACAGCTTAACCCACACAATCATATACTTTTGCTTCATTTAACTAAGCATATTTACCAAGATTTGGTTTTGACCAAATTAAAAATTATCATCATTGTAATTCCTCTATTTCACTGCCAGAAAGCACATCACATGATGGGTAGCAAGGCAGTTTGTGCTATTTAGCATTCCTAAAAGAAGTATGCCCCTGTAGGGTGTTGTGTTTGAAAAGAAATGGTAATTCAATAAGACTGGAAATGAGTAGATGATTGAGTGAAGATATCTCCTCACCTCTTTTACAGTTTTAAACACTTAGCATTCCTGAAAGCAGAAAAAACATCTTCTGTATTTACAGATGCAACAATTCTACCTCAGTTGATGTTTCCCCACAATCTAACAATGACACTGCAATTAAAATACTTTTTTTTTTCTAAACAAAGCCATAACTAAACCCAGATACCTCTAACACCCACTCTTTTTCAGATATATTTGGATGCTGCCTATGATTACCAGCAGGTATCTGTTATTTCTCAACTTGTCACAAAATACACACAATAAAACTGTTGTAAAATCATTTTATCACATCTCTTTGCTAGTTCCAAGCCATCTTGTGTTCTGTAATGGTTTCTGTGGTTTGGGAGTGAGTCAATATCTACAAATTGGCTTATTGCTGAAAACACTCAGTGATTCAAAGATCATTTCTTAATTTCTGGGGAGGAAGAGCATGGAGAAGGAAATGCACTTTTGCTTTCAGAACAAGGATATTTCAATCATTTCTAGAAAATTAGGAATGGCATGTTTAATTTTAAAGGTGCAGTATTGTTCTCATTGAAAGTATGATACCAATAATTAAACCATCCTAGCTTTGCAAAGAATAAAACAGTTTAATGGTTGCTATTTGGCATAATAGTCAGTATTTGTGCACAAAGGAAAGGTTTTCCAGAATCACTTATGATTGTGACTTCTATTGATTCTGATAAGTGTCAGTTGTGTTTTCATGCAAGTTTATATTTACTCCCTTGTTACTCTTTCTTTTAAGGGTCCAGAAAGGAGAGAGTCACACAGCTGAGATCACCACAACACAGGCATCCATTCAGACTTTCCTGTGTCTGTGGGCATGCAGAATGAGAACTCTTCAGACGTGGCATGTACATAGCCAGTGCACCTGGGCACTGAACTCTTGATATGGTCACTGTAAGTAAGCAGCATGCTCTCCAGAGCTTCATGAAAGGTTGTGGGTATACTGCTCTAAACAGCTCTTGCCAGAACCATGCCAGAAATTGAATAATCCAGATTGAGACCTGACTGCTGCACATTTATGAGTATCTCATATCCAAAGCAACTACTGTGTAGAATATGACAATGAAAATTATATATGAACTCTGCACACACCCCCAACAAACCTTACAGTAGCAGGTTTTTAAGGAATTATCTTTAGTCAAAGCTTGTCTGGTGAACCAAAAAAAAAAAAACACCCAATTTTAACATTTTCTAAATGTCCCTTTCTCTTTTCTGTTGCTGTTTCTTCTTGAGGTTTTCACAGTCCCAGGGACATCTTCAGACTCTTCTCCTACATTATATTTATTCAATACAGAGACAGTTGCAGCATTGTGTGACTTATCACAATGAGCCCACAAGACTTGCATGTTAAATATTGACTAGTAAATAATCACAACAAGCCATTCACAAGGAAAAATGAAACAAGTAGGGAGAAAAAACACTCAGAAAACAACTGATAATCTGTGTGAAAGCATTATCTCATCTCAAAGGACTGTCCATAAATAGAAAACTAAATTAATCACTTGTTCCCTGAATTAGTGACTCAGCTCCAAGATATAAATTAATCAGATTGTTCTAGAAAGAAAATAAGAAGACTCATTTCAAAATTCAGACACATGTTCAAGAGACTGTTAGGTACAGATTTCTCATTCATACAGCAACAGAAATGAGAAAGGGCCATTTAGAAAATGTTAAAACTGGGTTGTTTTTTTTTTTTTGCTTCACCAGACAAGCCTTGCATAAAGCATAATTCCTTAAAAACTTGCTACTGTAAGGTTTGTTGGAGGGGTGTGGGGGTGTGTGTGCAGAGTTCATATATAATTTCACAGTAATTTCCTGAGTTAAAATTCACTAAAGACAAAGAAAAGATTTTCTCTTATTTTAATTAGCCTTGAGATGTATTATAAATACATAATAGCTAATCTTATAATCAGCTAGCTTCCAATTTCCTTTATGTCTTCGCATATCACTGATGTTTGAGGTGTTTGAAAGGCATAAAAAAAGGTGCTTAGTGAAATGAGGCTGATGATTGGAGACTGTTTCTGTGCTAGTGTTGGAGGTTTAGTGCTAAGCTACACACCTATAGCTGAAGGGAAGACACACATTTGCTGATTAGTCCCAAAATTGATTTAAAAACTTACCAGTGCTATGACACCCAAAAAAAATTGTTTTAATATATAGACAAAATGTAATAATAATAATCATCATCATAATGAGCAATGTTTTTGTTTTCATCAGAATGTAGCTAATCACAATTTCAGTTTACTTGAGCCTGGAATAAAAATATCTTAAACAATCCCCTCCCCACTAGTTCTATTCAGTTTTCTCATTTCACTGTGATGGGGTCTGCCTTCATCAGAGCACTACTCCTGCATATAGCCAGACCACAGTGAAGAAATTGTTTTACAGAAAAATGTGGTTTAGCAGGTAACTTAATTTTCTTAACCAGTCACTCCAATGGAAGTTAGGAAACTACAGAATATGGACAAGAAAGAGAAGGAAAGTAGAATTGTCCTGAGCAGAAATATCACTTTATAGTTATCCAGTGTTACCAATGCTAGCATATTTCCACAAACACAACAAAGTATTCAGACAAAAACAAAAGGAAGGGACAGATTCTCTTCAGGTTGCTGCTCATGTAAAGTCATTGATGTAACTGGAGATACAAAATTATAAAACTCGACACCATTGTAAGAGAATTTCTCTGGAACCTGGTGAACTGAAAGAAACCCTGAGTGCCTGCTGTGAGGAAATACCCAATGCCAAAAAACCACCCCAATTTGGATTATGTCAGGTATGTGATTTGTAGTCACAAACATGCAAGCTTTGCAGAAGTCTTAGACACATTTTTGTTGTTGTCATCAGAAGGGAAAAAAAAACAAACCCAACCCTCCCCCCTAAAAAAAAAAATCACAAAACCAAAGCAAAAACCAAAAACAAAACACCCAAAACACCACGAAAACAAAAACCACACACACACAAAAAATCAAAACAAAAACCCAAAACTCCCTAAAACACAGTTTCCAAAGCAACCTTCACCAGCACTGCATTGGTTTACAGCTTCCTCTCCCAAACACATATGTATATGCAATTCCCCCCACATACTATGCAGTGCCAGCCAGTAACAGATAAGGGAACAAAAGATGGACTTCTTTCCTTTTCCTCTCCATGTTGATCTCTTGAATGAACTGTCATTTCCTCCAGCAAGGTATACCACCCATGTTGCCATGAAAGAAGACATAGTGTATACCCCTATTTCATGTATACTTGCAGTTTCTCAGAGCAGATTGATCAGGGCAGCTGGGAGTGTGCAATTCTCTTATCCATCCACCTTAGCTGGCAGCTGCCAGTTTCCTGAGCATTAAGCTGACTTTCTTCTTTCAATAAAGAAGCTTAGTAATGTACAGCATGTGTGTTGAGTCACAGCGTAAGAACAGCTCTGTGTGCTACTGATGGTTATCCAGTGCCCGGCTCTGGCTGATGCCTTTGAAAATTTTTTCCAATGAATCTCCTCTTAAGTAATCACTCTGCCAAATATCAGTTGTCTAGAAGAGCTTGGTTTTTAACAAAAGGTCAAACAAAATTGCAATGAAAACCCTAGGGATACTTGCAAAATGTTACATACGACAAAGGGGTTTCCCCGCTGAAGTACAGGTTTCGCCATAGTGCATATACTCTATGGACTACATTTTCAGAGAAAAACTTTAATTCATAGTCAAAATTAATGCTTATAATTTTCTGTGCACAATAATCTGTACAGCCAGGAAATTAAATAGTCACAGCCAACTATGTGATTTGCAAACTGTTACTTAGGCTTCCAAATAAAACATTATTCCAGAGCACTATTACTTATGATGGCAAACAAAGTTACAACATTACAATACTTACAGAGTTGTACTGGTCTGTCTATATGAAGCTTTTTAAGACCTGGATTCAAGAAATGTGCTTTCAGTTCTATGCTTGCTGAGCTGGATGAGCATTTCATAGTGAATAATCTATTTTTTCTAACTTAGGGCCATCATTGGTTTACAGATTTTTTTGTGCTGACTTCTTTGGCCACTTTGTTCATTATTTGAAGTTACAGAACAGATGGTTTGTTCAGATATATTTCTACATAATGATTGCTCATAAACCCTTTGTCCTGGATAGTGCTTTGAATATTTGCTATATAGGTTCTGTGACTGGATTTTTAACTCACATAATGCATGGACTAGATTCCCAACTCACGTTCTGTGTGAACTAAGTATTTCTCCAAACAGCTGGTTCAAAGCAAAGTTTCTTAAAGATATATGCAACTTTAAATTTCTGAATAGTCTAATGGAAGCTATGAAAATCCCCTCATGTACAGATACTTAAGAACTTGACCGGATTGAAACCTTTATATAAAGGGACCAACGAAACTGTCAACCAAACAAAATGAGACTCAACAAAACATTTTAGAAAAGTGAGTAAATGAAATAAAAGGTATCCATGAATTATAAAAAAACTGACAAAAAATTTTGCTATTATTGCCAGGAGGGGGTCAGAACTGGTCCAACAGGATGCCATGCTTGTAACTGGAGCAATAACTGCTCTCAAAGGTAATGATAAGCCCTAGAAATGAATGGCACCTGTTTAAACCAGGTAAGAACATTGGGCAAGTTGGCTGTTGTTGAATGATATACAAAATTGCTGTAAAAAAATCTAGCAAACATGATTCCTTAGTAAATCTGCATAAGAACAAACAACAGTGATCCAATCAGGCTTACATTTTGCTGCTAATGATGTGTTTATAGATATTTACCTCTGCAGCAGTTTCAGAGACTGTATCTTGAATCGCTATTAATGCCGTTCTTCACTGATTAATAAAGAGTGAAGCTCTTGAGATGTAGTTTCTGCTTGTTTTTATACCAGTGTAATATTGCCATCTACAGGACTTACAGCACAGAAAGCGTTCCATTACTGAAAGACTAATTTTTACAATCAAGGAATAGAAACCACTGAAGTTGAAAATGTAAGTATCCAAAATTAGCCCTGTTTGATCAGCCTGACAAACTGCTATTTTACAAATTATCCAGTAAGAGTATGGCTCACCAACAAAAGCAGCATATTAAACTAGCAAATTATAAAGTTGAAGGATTTCCATTAATCTAGTTGAATTCTGCATTAGAATGAAAAGAAACAATTATTAAGTACAAGTGTCTTCTGATTTGGCTGCTCATCAGAAATTGACACAAGTTACATTTTCATACTGTTATACAAAAAGTTTATCATCTTCTACTCTACTGACAATTCAGAGAAGTCTTTCTCAGCATGTGTCTCTCTTCTCAGCTTTGTGAATATCCCTCCACAAGTATTGCTTAATTTTAACCCCAATGTTTAATCAGTGCCCTAAAGACATAATATCAGTGATTTTTCAAGATGGCATTGATTCATTTAGAGATCTTACTCTTCTAGAAGTAATTCTGAAGCTAGTTTCACACATAGCATCTGGAGATGTTTTCAGGGCTCAAATGCTGTGTTAGCTGAAGAAGCACCCCAAGAAACACCACAAACGGGAGTGATATGTTATTGAGAAGCACTAAATTAAGGCTGATGCACTAAAATCTCTTTCAGCACGACAAGATTTCTTGAGAATCGAAGAAAACCAGTAAATCAGAGGGGAAAAAGAATCAGCAGCAAAAAAAAACCAGACAAGAGATCTCAAATTTGAGATGGACTCTTTCTACATATGCAGAAGAGTCAAACTTGGACATTAGTGCATAAAGCTGGCTCTCTCTAGTTTTTGGGAATCACTAGATGGATTTTTGTCTCCTTAGTTTATACCTAGGGGAAAAAAACCAAAAACCCACCCACTAAAAGAAAAAAAAAACACAACAAAAATACCAAACAACAGAAAAACAACCAGTTGGGAAAAAAAATTTAGAAAAAAGTCACACTGACCCAAGCTGAACATATTTTATTTTTTCAGTTTGGTGGCCAAACTAGAAAAACAATGTTGTGGTTTAAACCAAATCCACACAGTTTGTTCACTCACTCCCCCCCTTGCTCCCCCGACTCCCAGAGAGTTAGGAAGGAGAATCCAAAGAATGTAGCCCCCACGGGCTGAGATAAGAACAGTTTAATAGCTAAGGCATAACACAAATCACTACTGCCACTATTACTACAAATAATAATGATAAAGCCAATAACAAGTGAAGAGAATACAACATCTCACCAGCCACCGACCCATAACTCACCCCACCCTGCCCGACCGAGCACCAACCGATACCTCCTCCATCCCCCCAGGGCTCCAGCCCTTCCGGGTCTCTCCCAGTTACATCCTGGGTATGATGTGCTATGGTGTGGAATACCTCTTTGGCTAGCCTGGGTCAGGTGTCCTGTCTCTGCTTCCTCCCAGCCTCCCCTCCTCCCTGGCAGAGCATGAGGCTCAGAAAAGGCCTTGGACAAACCAAACATTTGAGCAGTAACTCAAAACATGCTCGCTATCAGCAACCGTTCCCAGCCTGAAAGTCAAAACACAGCAGTGCACCAGCTACCAAGAAGGAGAAAAATGACTGCTACTGCTCAAACCAGGACAATCAATTATGTTCACAACTCTATATAGGTGTTTTTAGTCCACAAGATGCATTTCTGGAGCAGAATGGGGAAAAAGTGGTAATTTCACTACATGCAGAGACACGTTCTATTTTCAGAATTTTCTTCTGGCAGCTTCAGACTGGTCTAGCTGAGACAAGCAGATGACAAAAATGCTGATTTATTTCTATTTCAACACTGGCAGTCTGCCATATTTAAGGATACTAATAAGGCTGTTAGCAGGGGGGTGTCAGCATTAAGATATGAAGATTGCTAAGAGACTTTCCAGATTGAGCTGATGTCAGTTAATACTTGAAGCCAGCAGCTGAGCTGTGAGCACACAGTATCTGTAACAATGCTGAAGGTGTCAAGGAAGGCACAAATTTATATGTTAACCTGCCACTTAGTTTGCCCCATCTGACTCTATTGTTGCAAGCAGCTGGTATAACATTATAGGTTTCACAGAAGAATGCAGAAGAAACTCATCTGTGTTACAGTCAACAATTGACAGATCAGTTTGGAGAGCACTCTGCTGCAGTGTGAAGTCCTGGGAACTACAGCAATGATGAGATTTGTCACTACAGCAGGTTTTACCAGGGTACTGTCAGTTACCACCTTACTACTGACACAAAAAGAAGAAAGTGGCTATCAAGGCATGATTCCTTAGATAACTGTGGTAGTAGCCAAGGTCATGATATCTAGAGGATATGGTGGTAGCAGTCTTTTCTCTTGGTGAGGTTCTGCTGTTACTAGATTAACAGTAGAAAAATAATAAATCAGTGTTTTGAGAAGGCTCATTGAGTCTTTTCAGGACCATCTTATTACCCTGTGTAAAAACTCTAACCCTTATTGCCAGGAGTGTACATAGAAAGTTGTAATTTCAGGTGTGTCTCGATTATAATATTTACAATTCACATGCAGCTCAAGAATCACCAGTTGCCTAAAAATAATTTGTGGCTTAACTTAGAGTATATTTCTTGTGGATGATGTATCTCAGAATATTGAAATTACTCAGAGAAGAAAAACAATTTAAGAATTATTTAATTTGCTATTGTATGGAACTGTTTCATTTTTGCAAGACTTTTCATTATGCTATAGAAGCAGTAATTATATATTAAAGAAGGACTAAAAGCCTCTAGGTCAGTTTGCTATAAGCATTTAAAAATACAAACTCTGAGACAGCCACCTCCTCTGCCTCATTAAAACCTCCCACTTGGAAGACAGAATTTTCATTGTACCCTTATGTGGGATGGCCATTCATGCTCAACAGATGGTCAGAGGAACATGCTCAACATCATCCTGGCATCTACAGCAATGCCCAGGAGCATGTCCAGAAGTTTGTCCTCACACTTTTCCCAAGCAACCTTCATTTGTGCTTTTTAGAATTTTTTCCGATTTTGTTTTCTAAAATGCTACTGGAACACATTACATTCACCCACTCTAGAAATCAAAGTGCATTACATAAATTAGGGCAGTTATAAAGTCCATAGACAAAATATATGGGATAGAATTCAGAGCTATAAAAAAAAAGCTTACTTAATGTTACTAAAAACAATATTTACACCTTCAATTGCCTAAGGAAGTTCATAATGCTGAAGGAAGACCAGAGGTCACGGCTAGCAATTGGCACCAGGGTGGTGAGGGTTCCCACATGAGAAGTAGCAGGTCTGTGAGGTTAGGAAGGGGCTGCTGACATGAGCTTGAAAAAAGAGATGAGGAAGGGAGGTGGGAAGCAACATTTAGGGAGTTAGGCAGGAGCACACATCCATTGCATATTTTATAATGACATACACCAGGAAGGCAGGGTATGTACAGCACCATCTGAGTAGATGTCTTGAAAAATGGGGCTGCTCTTTGTGTGGACTGTTTACTGTGCCATAGTGTGTAGTGCTCACCAGCAGGTCAAAGGAGGCGATCCTGCCCCTCTACTCTGCTCTCGTGAGACCTCACTTGGAGTTTTGTGTGCAGTTCTGGTGTCCTCAACATAAAAAGGATATGGAACTGTTGGAACAACTCCAGAGGAGGGCCACGAGGATGATCAGGGGACTGGAGCACCTTTCATATGAAGACAGGCTGAGAAAGTTGGAGCTGTTCAGCCTGGAGAAGAGAAGGCTGTGTGAAGACCTCATAGCAGCCTTCCAGTATCTGAAGGGGGCCTACAGGGATGCTGGAGAGGGACTATTCATTAAGGACTCTAGTGATAGGACAAAGGGTAACGGGTTGAAACTTAAACAGCAGAGGTTTAGACTGGATCTAAGGAAGAAATTCTTTACTGTTAGAGTGGTGAGGTACTGGAATGGGTTGCCCAGGGAGGTAGTGAATGCTCCATCTCTGGCAGTGTTCAAGGCCAGGTTGGACGAAGCCTTGGGTGATATGGTTTAGTGGTAGGTGTCCCTCTCCATAGCAGGGGGGTCAGAACTAGATGATCTTAAGGTCCTTTCCAAACCTAACTCTTCTATGATTCTATGTTCAGCACCCCACTAGGTTCCAATACCTCAGCCAACCACAGAGGTGACTCCAGCTTCCTGCTGCCCATGTTTGTTTGGTGCTTTTGGTTTATTTTATGCAGTCTTTCTGACGTGCAGTGTCCTAAGCACTAAGTACCAATTCAATCCAGCATTGAAAGGGGTGAAAGTTATCTCTCCTGTTGGGTCTGACTGCCATGATTTAGTATAGACTGGATCTTATAAAGTCTGTGGATCTCACACAATTTTGGTGAATTAGAGGCATTGAGATGTCCTTGCCAATCTATTGCTGCCTCTGCCCTGATTCCAATTCAATTGCTTGTAAGTCACAGTGGGGAAGCAGAATAATGATCCTCTGACCACTGTAACCTTGGGCAGTTAGGCTAGAATATGGTAAAATTACAGTAGTAGAGGCTGTGATAAATGCCTGTTCTTGAATAGGCAAGTAAGAACTTGGCATTACAATCGTAAAATATATGATATTTTACAATTTATATTTTACATAAAATATGAAGTTCTACTAGGCTTTTGGAGAAAACTTGCAGAAGCTTGGTTAGCATTCACACTGCTAATCCCAGAGATAGATTGGACACCATTAAATAGAACAAAAATGTTACTGAATAAATAGTTAAGGCTAATGCTTTCTGTGCCAGAGAGGAAATAAATTATCCAGCATCAGATGCTGTATTAGCCATATCACAGAATTATTAAATAAAATGAGGGACTTAAAAAACTGGTACAGGAAAATGATGCAGTATCTAACTGCATTTTTTAAGAGAATGAGGCTAATTAAAGAGAGAAAAAATATTTTAAACTTGATTGCTCTTGCTGGGATCAAAGACACCCTGAGATGATGAGGAAAAGGGCAGTCTTAAACACAGACCCTAGGGAGCTTAAAAGCAGTGAGGCAAAGGAAGCCTTTATTTTAGTGCTTGTGGGGAGCACAACTGGCTCTGTAACAGATGTTCCCTGTTGGCCTTCTGACATCTTTAGCAGTATTAATCTGAGGCATGTTTGTGCTCAACTTTCCTTCATTCTCTGCCTGAGGACCAAAACACAACCACATGTAAACAGCTTCCATTGGAATAAAGGTTCATCCACACAAACATCCAGCTACACTTTTGTAGCCAGCACGTGAGAATGTATCCTGGCATGGTTAAGACAATGGATTTACACCCATTCAGAGACATTACAGTCTGATAAAAATAATGATGGCTAATTCTCATGCAGTCTGTTTGGATATTTACAGCTACTACCTTAGATTGGTCCTCCTTTACCATGAATGAACAAAAGGAAGTCCTAACACGGAATAAAACACCAGCAACAGATGGGACAGTGGAGCATGGACAAATACAGGTGAAAGGAAGCAGGTACAGAAAGACCCTATGTACTGTGGTCTAAGTAATGCACTTTCTTTGTTTTGGAAGGCTTATCCTTATACATATATATATACAGCTTTCTGTCTAATCAGTGTCAGTTCTCCACAAACATTAGCCCCCTCAGCAGACTTCAAGGTGGGCAATTTAATAATTTTAGGTGTAGGAAGAAGTGTGGTTCCAGAGACAAAACAAGAGCCATTTATTCTCCGTGCCAGACATGAAAAGCTATGCTCACCCTTTGGCAGGTCTTGCAAGTAAAAATTCCAGAGTTCTTACTCTAATCTGTCTCCTTCACAACACAGCAGCATCTACATTTATGGAACTGATAGTCCAAGTGACTTGTTTGAGTACCTGGAACTGCGATTTGAACTCATCCTGTGGAACAAACAGCCCTGAGATACTGCTACAGGTTCCTATGCCAGATGTCAGACCCCACCTGTATTCCTTTACTCTGCTGCAAATTGCAATCAATTAGAAATTATTCTGAGGTTATATTTAATATTTATGATTTCCTATCCTGCCTCTAAGCTAGTTAAGATGAAGTTTATCTAACTAGCTCCTACCTCCCTCCTGCATGGTGAGAGTTTTAAATCTATGGCTCATGGAAGCTGTTAACTGTGTTACAGCTAACCCGTACTCAACAACAGCTGCACATACCAGATATCTCAGATGAAAATTCTCATATTTTAATCTCTGAAGTCTAACATCTAACTCTCTTTTTTTAATAAAAGAAACCATTAAAAGTGGTGCTCTTAAAGGGGCTCATTAATCCCTGCTGTAACTTGATGCACTTCACGTTATGTTAGGAAATACACTTGACCTCCCATGACATTATCCGGTATCTATGAAGCACCAGCCTTATTTGTGCCAGCCATTTATGTTATGCTGTGAAAAGCCCTTCAATTTTCCTATGTCCTCATCTCAATACAGGGACGATGTCAAGGGCTAAATTTCCAATATGCCACACTCTAAGTTGACCAGCTCTACAATATAATATGCATGAAGGTCAGAAGCAGCTATCACCTCAGATACGTATTTGCGCAAAGTTATTTTCTTAACCAAGAAGAAATTCACTGGAGTATGTTACTAAGCTGAGAAAAATAACATGAGAGAATGGGAAGACGCTATGTAAAAAACGAGATAGACCAGAAAACCCCGTTCCTTTTAACTGCACTAGCATGTTTGATCCAACTTCTAAAACAGCCATAACGGAGCATTTTTCCTGTTCAAATTACATTAAAAAGTGGAATTAGCTTTATAAATATAAATCAGTTAAGTATAATGCAATATTTATGCCATGATGTCTGATTTTTTACCCTTTAGGATTCCATTTAAAAGGGAAATAACAATGAAACTTAGCATGCTCAGAAACAGAGTGGGTTTACAATTTATGCTAATTAATTTTCATACTAACACAAAAATAAACCCTGCATTTCAGTTGATTTCAGCAAAGGAAAAAGAAAAAAGGCAGATTGAACCAGATATTTTTTCTGCAATAGATAATGATGTAAGGAAAATATCTATTTTTTTTACTTAACATGTAAATTCTCATTCACTCCTACTACTACCTAGCATGCAGATCACTGTGCCCAAACCAGTCCCTGCTCCCTATCCCAATTCCTCAACCACAAGGGCAAAGGTATAAGCAAGAAAAATGGTTCAATTTATTTGAAGCACTGAAAGGCTCCAATCAAGATCAAGAAGCCATTATTCCAGGCACTATATAAAAAGAGCAATAGCCCATCCCTCACCTAGAAAGAGGTTCAAAATTTTCCATTAAATCAAATAACATCATTCAAAGTTAGAAGAAAAAATTCTTTGCTAGCAAAGGTAATAAAAAACCCCAACACCACTGTCTTATGGAAGAGGTTACTTTGAATTTGAGAAAACAAACAAATCAAACACAAAACTCCTACCAGCTGGCTGATTCCATACATATATTCATTGAAGAGTCTGTGTCAAACTCATAATTGCTCTAACTTGCTGGGCTTCACTGATGCTACACTAAAAAACAAAATAAAAAAAAAACCAAACAAACAAAAAAACCAATAAACTAATCCCACCCCCAAAAAAGCCAGAACAAATCAAAACAAACCCAAGACAGGTCTTCTGATATCTGCTTTCTAGAATTATTTTCTATTCTAGAATAGAATTAGAATTTTTCACCAAGGATCTGCAAACCTGATCTGAAATTTTCTTCCAAATTCAGCTGAATCAAATTCTTTTCTGGTGTTCAGACAGTTTCATTCTTCTCTTCCCATAACCCACACATATGGCACACCTCATTTTGGCAATAGAGAAATGTTCTATACTGGTAGAAGCGATATGTGGTATTATGTCTTTGATTTTTTTAGAGAGGCAGAAAAAACCTGAGGAGCATTAACTCCACTGACCAACTCAGGCTCTGACAGCTTTGTCCTTTTCCTCAAAATATTTACTCTTCTTAGTAATATTTTAATTATTCAGTCAGGGTTTTTGTATTGTTAACAGAATTTGCCCATCATATTGATTAGCTTACTTAGTTCAGCTGGATTCACAGTGTAAATAAGACTTCTTTTCAATTTAAAAATCCCTTTGCTCCAATGACTCCATTCTGGGGTTTTTTCCCCCCTAATTTTAATAAAGCAGCAGCACTAATTACCTGCCTTTATGTCAATGTTTCTTCAGCAGCATTCTCCAGTATTGAATTGCTGGTTTCCTTGTTGTTACTGTCATTAGCTCTGAAGTACTCTTGTAAGGAAAATTTCATTCAGCCAGCCTGAGGTTCTTCTGCAAAAGAAAAAGAATAATTTCTCAGTTAGAAATCATGATGTTGTCTATCCTTAATGAGAAAGAGCATGATTAGAAATGGAGATATTTTCCATTTCCCATCCACATTCATTTTAATTCACATTTCACTGAAGTAAATGCAGGCTTGTCCTGAAATGCATATTGCCCCTATTAAAAAAAAAAAAAATGGAATTCTTTATCTCAAGTTTGCAGCTCTCACAAACATCATAAGATCCTAAATCAATTTTCCTTATTTTAATGGGCTTTCCCAGTACAGTTTTCAGGCAGACATGGAAACTAGATTTATTCATGTCTGGCAACAGTGTGATGTTGTAGTCCTCAACTAAACATTCTGTGTCTGAACTATACTGTACAAAGATATTCACAAAATTAGCAAAACGGAGAATGTTATAGTATAAAGTATGCTAGCAAATCCTTCATCTTAAAATCTATTTTCCACATCTTATCTCAGCATAAGAGAATAAACTTAGTTCTTTTTAATTTACCAGGATAGCTGTCTGATAATTTTATTTGATTGAAATAGAAAGCAACTTTACTCCACTGGTTTTCTATTTAAAATACTTGTTTTTTCACTGTGTTGCCTTACATTTTCCCCATTAGTTCAGTCAGTTTGAATATTTACAGTTAGTTGACTTTGCTATTTCTTCTATAGTCTGATTTTTAAAATAGCAGCCAAATGACTTTGGATAGTAATAAAATGTATTAGGCACCAATTTATTACCAATATGGACAATTTTAGAAAGTTTAGTAGAAAAGGGAAAGACTAAGTCTTCCTTCAGGGAAAGGTGACACACTGAAGTAGGTGACACAAAGGATAAAGACATGTAAGGAGATGAGAGGCAAGGTAATGATATCCGTTAGAGGATAACAAATTCAGATGGCATAAAACAGCACATGAATTCTGCTTTCTCTTAATAAAACATTGCTTGGGAAAATAAACTCAAAGAGAGGTACTCCAGAAGCATTGATCAGGAAAGACAGCCTAAATCATAGAATCATAGAATAGCTAGGGCTGGAAAGGACCTCAAGATCACCCAGTTCCAACCCCCTGCCATGGGCAGGGACACCTCACACTAAACCATATCATCCAAGGCTTCATCCAACCTGGCCTTGAACACTGCCAGGGATGGAGCATTCACCACCTCCCTGGGCAACCCTTTCCAGTACCTCACCACTCTAACAGTAAAGAATTTCTTCTTTAGATACAGTCTAAACCTCTGCTGTTTAAGTTTCAACCCGTTACCCCTTGTGCTATCACTACAGTCCCTAATGAATAGTCCCTCTCCAGCATCCCTGTAGGCCCCCTTCAGATACCGGAAGGCTGCTATGAGGTCTCCACACAGCCTTCTCTTCTCCAGGCTGAACAGCCCCAACTTTCTCAGCCTGTCTTCATATGAAAGGTGCTCCAAACTAAACTAACCTTGAGCTTTTTGAGGAAACTGAAACCTAATTTAAACCCAACCTGATGTGTGCTACAGGTTGCCAAGTGCCAGCAAAGGGGCAGCTTAGGCTGAGCTTGTGTGGCTCAGTGAAACCAGGACTTTATTCTAGCTGTTTCATAAAGCCTATCC
Organism: Melopsittacus undulatus; assembly: GCF_012275295.1. NCBI lineage: Eukaryota > Metazoa > Chordata > Aves > Psittaciformes > Psittaculidae > Melopsittacus > Melopsittacus undulatus. The sequence continues at coordinate 43,504,458 of NC_047532.1, forward strand.
TAGGAGGTTAACTTCATGCTCTTCTCTGTACTTCCAGGCAAATTCTTGTATTGTTTGAAATCTTAACACAGAGGTACAGAGAGATTTGTCTAAGATCTGCATGTCAGCCCCAATGCTATTTAGTGCATTGAAGCTGGAACGGTGGCAAATGTTAATCCAGCATTGATCTGTTAACATGTGGGTAATCCCTTTCATCTGCATATGCATACAGAATTCATGATCAGTGCTCAAATTCTTCAGAATTCTTGATTAGCTACCTGTTAATAATGCCATATAAAGAACATCCATGGAGCATTCTCTAAGTTTGTCAGGGAACAAAAGAGTTAATTCAAATGATTTTCTGAAGTGGTTTTGCTAAATCACATTAAATCGTTTTTCAGACATTTACATTAAGAATTTAAAAATGCCTTGATTAATTTTTTATTTTATTTTCCAAAGAGATTTAAGTTAAAAACAAATTAAAGACATTTTATTTCTGAATATGAACGTGTGCACCACATTTAACAGTTTAACTAAACCTCCTTACAAGTGTCTGAGGCAGAGAATGCATTCTTGGCAATTATCACAGCTTCCTAAAGAAATCAAGACAACTCTCTCTAACAACATTTCTTCAGATAGTTAAAATCTATCTTGTGTATTTAAGGAGGGATAGGAAGGAAGTAGAAATGCATATGCCTCATGCAATAACATTATGTAATGGCATCTAATACCAGAGGCAGACTTTGGACCATTTAATTTCATCCCATACGGCAAGACAAATGTTCTCCTAGTTTGTTATTAATAGCACTGTGACAACACTGTGACTCAGCATCAGAAATCATTATTTTAAATATCTTCCACCAGAACTGTCTTGCCATGAGTCTTTTTTTCTACAGAAAGTCTGCCCCAACTAAAACCTTCCACCCAGCACTGAGATTAGCACAATAATGCAACAGTCTGGTGATCCACTTCACATACTAAAATAAGCACGTATCTTAACCTTTGAGGAGCTGATATAGAATTTTGAATTATAGATTAAGGAGAAAAATCTAATGGATAAATGTTAAAACCATGAAAGTAGCTTTTTACTGCAAATAGCGTATGACTCATCCCAAGTCAGCTATCAAATATATCAGTTTAGGTTTTCCTTCCCAAAGTATACATAAATCTCTTCAGTCTCATCTTTTGTCATCTTCTTGTCATAAAAATTTTGCATCACTTCCCCTCATTATTACTCCCCCTCTGGCTTCTGAAAACATTCGACTTCAGAATTTTATCACAGAGGGTTGTTTTTTTCTCCCCTTCTAGGTTTCATGGAGGGTTATGCTATGAAATGCACAGAAGAAGATCATACTAAAAAAAAAAAAAAAAAAAAAAAGGCACCTTAATACAGTTGGTAAAAAAATTACCACAGAATGACTGAACAACCCTGATGTTTTCCCTCTCTGAATCTACCTTCGTTTCATTTCCAAATTTCAAGTGCAGAGTTTGATGGGTATTTTCCCTCATTAGAGCATATGTGATGCTATTAGAGGACAAAATAGATGGATCTGTCACCCAGACAGACTCGCAGCAACTACTTCCTTGTGACAACCCATCCTCAGCCATGAACACCTACTTCATTAGCTCACAACAACCACAGCTAGCATCTAAGGGCTGTAAAAATAAACCACCACGCCACCATGACAGGCACCCATTTTAAAAGACCTGATAGTTTCAGCTACTTTCTATGTGTTTCTCCACCTAATTTTTTACACAAGGGAACACACAGGTTTCTGCAGTAAACAGATTGGTGAGGAGATCAAGAATAACTTAGCTTTATAAATGCATATAAGTAGTAGCTGACAGCAGAAGGAAAATCCTCTATGTTTATTAGAGCAGGCTTATGACACATAAGACATAGAAAAGCAACCAACAGCTTCTTTTCAGTACCTGTAGTTGAAGATCATTTCCTTTTGCAGTTACAGTCACATGAACACCAGCAAATGGGATGTACTCTTCTCACAACTGCATCCATATGTAAGGAGACAGGACTTTGACTGGGCAATTGAGAGATGGAATGAGCATCTTCTACTTTATTTCAGCTGAAACTGTGTTTTAAGGAATGAGACCTTGGGTAAAATACTGACTGTCATCTGCAATTTTTATAGTGTTAGAAAAGCAAAAACCAAGAAAACAAAGGGAAGAAATAACGTAATTTAACTCATAATGGTATCCTAATATCCATATGAAGATGGACATTAATTTGGCATTCAGTAACATTTTTCACACTTCATTCTGCAACTTCAATGATCATCTATCATCATTTCCTGGGATTTTTTATTTTTTTTTTATCTTTGGAAGTAACTTTTAAAAGAGAATGAGACACAAACATTGTTTCTAGATTTCACAGATACTGGCTGACAAAAGAAAAAATGAGATTGGCTCCCTTGAGCTCCCTCAGGTTTTGGAAGGACCCTTTTGTGCCTCACTTTTCATGTCTGTGCCTTTTCCTCACCTTCAGTTCCTCACCTTATTAATTTTCAGCACTGTCTCAGATGCCATTATCAGATAATAGTCATTCCCAAATTCACATCTTACTTAGATCTATTTTGCCTCTTTAACTGTCTTCTCATTCCAACCATTATCCCAGGGTGTTATCTAAACCTGGTTTCTGTCCACAGCCCCAACCTAATCCCTTGTTTCCCTTTTTGGCTCAGCCACTTCCAAGTTCCATCTCCTGTATCTAAACCTTTACCAGATTAGTACCTGTCCTCTTACCCTTTGCTTCCTCATTATCTCTCTTCTCCCTTCAATCTCTCCTCTGATCTCAGTACAACTCCAACAAATTAGCTTCTCACTTCTCCCTCTTCCTTCACTCCCACATTAAATCCCTTCTATATCCACTCCTCCCCAAGAGGTCCCCAGCTCTTGTGCTCCTTTTTCCTTTGCTCTCAGCCCTTGCCCCATCCCTTTGGATTTCAGTAAGATGAGTTCTTCCCAAGCTGCCTGTCCTGTGCGATGGAAGGAGAGGAATCTCATTTTGTTTGCATTTTGTCACTGGGTAAATGTAGCCCAAGAAGCTTCATTGCTTTTTTATTTTTTCTTAAGTTTTTTGTGATACTGCTTTGAGACAATTTTAGGAGTAGGCGTATTGTACATCATCAGCACACAAGAGTTTCTGGCTGTAACCCAGCAGAAACCTCCTACATTTCACAGGTGGCTTGTGAGATGCAGATGGAGAACTTGTATAAAAATATCTAAAAAATTAAAGTCATCCAGCCTTATTTGCCCTTTAATTAGACTTGATTTTCACTACTTCCCCACATTCTCTGCCTTTCTGAATGCTGCAGAATTGCATTCAACTTCAAGAAAGATTTTTAAATATAATAAGCTTTCTTATTTTATAACAATCTTCTCACTGCTGCTAAGCTATTTATTTCATTAACTTCCATCTTTCTTATTTTCCTTCATGCTGTTGCATAGAACCCTGGTCCTTGCTTGGCAATAGGCACACACACCAAATATTGCCTTGAAGGGGCTCCTGCAAAGGCAAATATAGTTCGCCAGTGACAGATCAGAAGAGCAAGGGAAAAGTTATGAATGAAGAAGCGTATCTAAGACAACTTAGTTGGACACCAATTCAGCAATTTTCACAATATAATTTAGCAGTAATTTTTGCAAGCCACTAAGCTGCCAGGTTTCCCTGCCCAGACTGAATTTTTCCTGGATATTGCTCTTCCTCAAGGTTGAGGAACTTGTTTCTAAAAAACAAGTCTCCTTCCAATACCAGGTCTAAGCTTTAAATCCCACTGCTCTGTCAGATTCTTGCTTCCAATTAATACACTGAATTAAGAGCTCCTGAAATGCACAAAATCTATCATCTAGGGAACCATGATATCACTGCCTGTAACACCAATTAAATAAATAAAATGTACTCTTCACTGCACTTGGGAAGATCATGACTAAGGTTTACAAAGTCGTGAGCACCAATGATAATATGAGTGCAGAATATTTATTCACAAAAACTCACAACAGTAGAATGAGAAACACCCAGACCAGTGTGAGATAAGCAGATAAAAGCAGGTACTTTTTTACACAGCTGGTAATGAACTACTGGAATTTGTTTTGACACGAGCTTATCAAAGCAGAAAGTAACAGCAGATTTAAAAATGGATTAGGACAGAAAAAAAAACAAAGGGAAAAAAATAGCTCCATATCCAGCTGCAACAAGGACTAGTTTCAGCCAAAAATGAAGGCAAGAAATAAAGGCCATTTATCTTTAAACTAACTTTTCAAATTTGCCTCTAAACAATGGGGAACTTTGTTACCTTTAAAAAAGAGCTTGTTTTAAAGGAAAATTCAAATTAATTTTCATTCCTGTTGCTTTTATTAATTTTCATCTGACTCAAGTACTTATACTCTCAAAAGGACATTAACCAGTGAAAATGGTATGCATGACAGATCAAAAAATGCACCCATTGCAATTATTTTATAATTAAGCCCTGGTGGTATAAGCATTTAGAAAGAGTCAATCTATCAGGTTGAAATACAACTCTGCAAACATGGAGTTGGATTTGCAAGTGTTCAGATCTTACTATTATTGAAGGAGAAATCAAATTAAAATAGGATGCAGAAATTTTATAGATCTACAGTACCTTGGAAATTTCTCCTCACTTAGAGAAACAGATATGCAACTACTATAAAAATGATGGTGCTTGTTTCTTTGGTTTCTGGGTCTAGAAGTGTTCTAAGATTATTTGTCAGTGTTTCACTTACTACTTGCCACTGGACAAATATTCGCATTCATATTATTCCATCCTGCCTAGATAACAAGTAATACATAGCATATGGTCATCTCACAAGGAAAAGAAAAGAGTAACACAGACATTTAGCCTGACCCTTCTCTGTGCAGATGTAATCTCTTATTAAGCAGCAACCTCAAACAGACTAGTTAAGCTTTGAATTGTCACTGTGTCTATGTTACTTGAGAGGCTGTAAATTTGGTGACTGATCCCAGTACTTCTCACTTTTAAATAGATAATTTTAACAAAACCAAGTGTTGCTCCCATTATGGATAAAGCAAAAACACCCATGCAAATATCCAGAAGTTACTATCAGCTATTTTTAGGGGTAACTCAAAAATTATGTTAGACAAAGTCCAAAACAAAACACACAATGGTGTTAGCACAGCCTTTATCCTCAAAGAAACTCCAGAGCTGAAGCTCTCAAATGAAGATGTTTGACCACTATTGCATAATTTGTACGCATCATCTTAGAAAAATATATATCCATCCATGGGTAATACCGATGTACTAATTTGATACTCGTTTAACCTATATTAGCAGAAAGTAAATTTAAATAGTATTAAGGCAGATGTGAACTTTAGACTCACCAGGTTCTTCACTAAAGGCCATAGATTTAAATAGCTCCATACATCCGCCTTATATACATGAAATAGTTGGTACAATGAGAACCTGAGCAAACTGACCTGATTTTGAAGAGTTTAGTTATCACTTCAGTTACATGCAGCACTCATCTGTGCCCTCTAGACAGGGAAAAATCTCTTATAATGCAACAATATGGCAAAAAATATTCTCAATGCAATTCTAATTCATCTTGCCAAATAAAGACAGCATGCAGCACAATTAATATGCATAGAACATAAGCCCATTAATGGACTGTGCTTAGGTGAGCTAAAGGGAGTGAACCAAGATCACCTTAAATCTTCTTATATACTTTTGGTGATACCATGACAGCTAGGAATTAAACATGCAAGGAACTTTTATTGAACTGTCCAGATCTTGTTTATATTCAACCAAAGCAGCCCACTTTATCACGCTGCTCTTGACATTGCTGCAAAATGGATAACAGCTAAATCAGAGATTGTCAAACTGAAGTAACTGTCAGGAATTAAATGGCATTGTTGAATAAAAGCCATAATTGAAATGCACAAAACCCCTTCTGAAACAATGTGGGAAACTTCAGATGACATTGCAGAGACATCAGAAGTCCCTGATACAGCAATAGAATGGAGCAGATTGTTTGAGCAAAATGTCATCATTTGAGCTTTCTTGTGCGTTATTACACACAGACATCATCTGGGACTCTGCAGAGTACTGAATTACTATTTACAGCATTTTGACCTTGAACATCACAGTTGCATTAACACAGTCCATTCAGTGGAACAGACAGATAGTTACGAGGTCAGTGAAAATGTATAACAGATTTTTGTCTTCAAAGAGGGAAAAAAAAGAAATAGTGACTTACATATATACTAAAAAGAACCATCTGTTCATAAAACACCTGGACTAATAAAGGGCAATCTTTTCTATATAACAGTTAAGATGCCATATATTATTGATCAAACATTGTAAGAGGTTTAGCACCCTTACAGAACTCTCATGATACTCTAATTATGTGATGTAAATTAGAATCTCTAAAACCTGTAAATTTCTTGAAGATAAAATTCAGTCACCCTCACGCATGCCCTGTTAACTGAGTGACAAAGAATTGTAAGCAGGAATTTGAAATTCAGTATTCATTCAAAAGAAACTAATCTGAAAATTTCAAATACTCCACTAATAGCAAGAGTCTAACAGCATATAGCCTGATTATTTCACATCCTAAAGCTATTCTCACCCCTACATTTATAGTGACATCTGCAAGCGCTAATAGGGTTCTCTCTAAGATGGGGATCATTAAGTCAAAGTACTCAAGCACAATGGGCAATGAAAGATTGAATTTGTTTGTGCTTATAACAATTGACAATGATGCTAATATACATGAGCACTTCATTGAATTTGTGCAGCATAGTCAACATCTGAAGACTCTTCCTTGGATTTCTATACAATCAGTATAAAACTTTAAATAAATACTTAGTAATACACATTTGAAATACATATCTGTAACCTCCTTTTCATTATCTGGAATTGCCCATAAAGAACTTGAGGAATCAATGGGAGAGGAGAAGACAGAATATTTTTAATTGTGGGTAGCCAAAAAAAAAAACAGTACAGGGAAGGCTGCCATTCCTACATGTGGTACAGCCATGCCCATTTGAGACTTGATTCAACAACATTAACATCAGTGGGAGCATGCCACTGATTTCTAATGAGTTCAAGAGCTCACTCCTTGAAGTATTTTCATGAGCGAGGTGAGAACTAATGAGGAAAAAAAATAAACCCTCACTCTTTGATGTTCACTCACACTCAAAAAAAGAAAAAAAAAAATCAAAAGACTTCAGGTGGAGAATAAGAGCGAATATTCATCTAGCACCCTAGGTCTGACAGCAGCCTGCAGCAGGTATTTGGGGAACCAGCTAGGTCCAGTGCACCATTACATCTGTTCACACTAGGAAATGGCACCCTGAATTGAAAGAATATGTAGGTTTGAAGTGCAGAATTCATTGTATGTTAATTCTGCTAATAAAATGCAAAATAAGACGGCAAAGGGACTACCAAAAGCTTCTTGTTAAAACAAAGTTCTTCTATCCATCCTGAGATCCAAAAACAAAAACATGATTGAACTGCAGGAATTGTATGTGAAATTTTCTTTTGAGCAAGAGGCCATCGTTCATGTATGTATCTACACACATGGAAGTGATCATTTTCTTGCACGATCACATCACATTTATCTCAAAAAAGTAGCTTTTTCATGAATTCACATCTTGAGTAGATCACTGAGTGTGAATGTATATGTTCACTCATATGCCCAGGAAATTATGGGATATACAGTGTTTATGCATAAAGCTGAAGTGATGTGGTTCTGCTTCCTTGCAACATCTATTTGCATTGCTTGCAGTAAGCAATATGCATATTTACTGAAGGTGACAATCTACACCTCTTATAATATTTTTCTTTGTTTAAAATCTGAATATCATTTTCACAGACTTAAGTTATTTTTAAGTGCCTGGAGCACCTCCCATATGAAGACAGGCTGAGAAAGTTGGGGCTGTTCAGCCTGGAGAAGAGAAGGTTGCGTGGAGACCTCATAGCAGCCTTCCAGTACCTGAAGGGGGCTGCAAGGATGCTGGGGAGGGACTGTTCACTAGGAACTGTAGTGACAGGACAAGGGATAACAGGTTAAACATGGAAGGTTTAGATTGGATATAAGGAGGAAGTTCTTTACTGTGAGGGTACTGGAATTGGTTGCCCAGGGAGGTTGTGAATGTTCCATCCCTGGCGGTGTTCAAGGCCAGGTTGGATGAAGCCTTGGGTGACATGGTTTAGTGTGAGGTGTCCCTGCCCATGGCAGGGGGGTTGGAACTAGATGATCTTAAGGTCCTTTCCAGCCCTAACTATTCTATGTTTCTACTTAATCAATGCAAATAACATGAACCAGCTGTTTTCTTTTTTTTACACTGGTTTTTACCAGCGTAAAAGACACTCATGTTTTTATTTGCTTTTCACATTACAGAATATGAAATTTTGTTTGTTTTTTTTTTTAATGAAGAATGGCCTTATCAGCCTTTCATATCATCTTACATCATTTGTCAGTTAGAAAAACTGCATCAGAATTAGACACCTTGAAGGATATAGGGCAGGTTTTATGGCATATGGCAACAGACTCTTCTGTCTGTTAAGAACAGGTAAAATAATAACCTATTTCATAATGATTTTTCACAGGTTGTGAAATTATGCATTTCTTTTTAACCCAATGAAAATTTGGACCATTTCCGCTCCATATAGTCTTTCAAGATTAGCAGTTGCTCTTTTCACAATGTGATGGATGTTGCACTGGATTATACAACCCAACTACATCTGTTCTCTTGTTTTGTAGATATTACATCCATTGTATTTCACAGCATGAACTCACAGTCAAGATCCTGAAAACTGCTCCATGATAAATATCACAGATGAATGTAATTTTCATGGTGCTGGCACATCTCCTGAGCAATGTCTCTTACTGCTCACCATTGCATTTGTTTGTAAACACTGTTTCAGTTTCAACAGATTTTGAGGGGCTACTGTAACATTTAGTTTGAAAGAAATTAAATTTTAAAAAGTGTTTTAATATATACGTCATGCTTTTTTCCTTCAGCAACACTTTCTGCGAATGAATACTGCTCTTTCCCCCCTTGAATATTTGTAGAAGCAGGAGTTGATCCTGTTAATACTTACACCCATGAGCAAGTTAGCTATGTTACTGCCTTGTTATATTCAGTAGGACTACACATACAATGAAAATCTAGCAAGACTCTTAGCCTTGATATATCCACTCAGCTCTTCACTGAAATACAACCATCTCTCAGGTAAAGCATGATAAATATTCAACAGCACAGGGAAACACTACAGTGCAGATTTAAGGCTCAATCTGGCAAATACTTACACAAGAGTATATTTTCTTCACACTGCTAAAGAAAAATACTTATATACATAAATGTATTCATAGGCACAAGATTGCAGAGTATGGGACCCAAGAGAGGAAAGAGAATGGAAGAGGAAGAGAATGCTTTTTCAATGCACCCCAGGATCCTGAGTGTGTGTTGAATTTCTTGCCAAAATGCAGAAAGGCCACAATCCAGCAACAGCTGGAATCAAACCTGTGCAAGAATGCCCCATACCAGGAATAAGGATGTCAGCACAGCACTGCCAATGTCCAGAGAACCTGACTGAGCACTGCTGATGGCAAACCAGGTTGTTGAAACACCTGTGCACGAAGATGGGAGATAACAAGCAGGAGTAAAAGCTCTTTTATAATATACAGTTGCAGGATCTGTCTCAAAGACATGCCCTTTCAGTTTCACTTCTCTCCTAAAAGGTGCCAAAATCTTCCAAATAATCCAAAGTGCCTAACACTCTTCACAAAGCCCTGCTCACACACATTTTCGAAAATTAGATAATATTCTGTGTGTGCAGTGGCTAGTCTTTGGACATCTGACCAAGCATATTTCTCACTTTTCAATGAGAAACTGTGATTTCTTCTCCAATCTAGCTTCATTTCAGCACTATAAAAAGGAACCAGTCAAAACACCAATCTGGCACCAATTCCTGGAGAAACATTTCCCTGTTTCTCTATTCATAGAGATACCTGTAAGCCATCATTTCTAAAACTGTATTTTCCATTTAGTAACTCATACAGAACCAGAATTACAGGAAATTGGTTAATAGATTCCTTTTTTAATTACCTAGACTTAATTCAGCCTCTTCAGTGCATAGAAATGGAGAATTTTTCATTCTCTCCCTTTCATGTTTGTGTTCTATTGAAGTATAAGATAGCCTTTTCAATTTGGAGAAACTCACTGACATGAAAAGACAGATGTATAATATTTGGTGACAATATATTAGATACTCACTGCGGTACTTCCACAGTAGTTATTCACCAATAACTGGCTTAAGTTGTTTGAACCAGTTTGAAAAGGCTGCTTAAGATTTATACTTATGAGCAGTGATGTCTTTTACTATACCATTAACAAATTATCTAAAATGGTAATGGCTCAGCTGCAATAGTTACAATACATTCTCTAGAGGGGTTTTTTGGAGGGTTTTTTTTTTTTTTGATTGGTTGGTTAGTTGCATTTGGGGTTTGGGGGTTGGCTTGTTTGGTTGGTTTTTCTAATGTATCTGTCATTCTCATTTCTGTTTTGAGACACAACTTTTTCCATAAAGGAGCAATTATTTCACATAGTTGAAGCTTTAAAGAAAGTAGATATAAGGTCAAATTGTCTTTTCCACACACACAAATTGAGAACATTTCATTTTTCTTCTCAGAGAAGCCACTTAGCCTTCTGGCAAATTAAGAATAAAAGACAACTTATATTTACAGAGCTACAAGAAAGATTTAGGTGTACAATTTCTATTTTACTCTTGATGCATCTGAAGCTACTTATATGTGAATAGTTAGAAAACTACAGCAAACTGCAGCATAGCATATGCTTAGTTATGAGCACATCTTGTGCTGACACATCTTCTTGTAAGAACATAGAAATCTGTAAGATCAAGCAAGCCCTGCTTCATTCTGTTGTAAATATCTTGCAGCCAGCATGGTGTTAAATTATTCTGGGGCTATGTCACATGCTTGGATCTTGAGAAAGGCAAGGATACTACTAGGCAACATTTCTGCTCTTTGAAAAAGAAATATATATGGATGTTTTCTATACTTCATATATAGTTAAACTATTATCATATTTTGGTTGGAATCCAAAAGAAAACAGCAAAATTCAACATATGACCAAAAAGGCACCTAATGATTTTTATGTCCTTAATAATGACAAGGAGACCTTGCCATAACTATTAACTGTTAAATGCTAAGATGCAGGACACAGTCTCAGAGACAAATTGCACACCAGCTTGGATATAGTTGTCACAACCCATAAAATAGTATATGCATTCCTTCCCTACAGCCATATTATACTTTGGCAATGCTTTGCAAAGTCCTTTTGCTTTAGTTAAATTCTTAACAAGTTACATTTCTCACTTTGTATCTAAGAAATTTTTCTGCACTTGTCAAATAGACTTCAGCAATGGTTGATAAAGCACCACAGTGATTTTTACTAGGCAAGCTGGAAACCATATTCACAGGAACGCCTCACTCCTTGCCTTTCTGTCTTTCTTCCTCTTAAGTTTTTGGTCTCCTGCATCTATCATCTTGTGTTGATTATTTTTTTTTTCCTTTTTCATGTCTTAATGTCTTCTCTTAACCACCAGCTCCTTAATAATTCCACTAGTCCTTTATACTGCTAGAGAAGGTTCTTAGGACAGCTCCCACTCCTGTCTTTTTGATTGTATAAAGAAAATTAAACAATGACATTGAAAGAAAGCTAAGACTTTGAAAAGGGCAAGTAAAAGAGGAGACCTCAAAACATCACACAAAGTTCCATTCACAATCTATATGGACAAATCCAAATTAAATAAAACCCCTGAAATTTAAAACGTTTATGTGCAGAGTGCATTGGATATGTTTTTTCTACATTTTCAAGCACTTTGAAAAATATTAGAAACAGTTACCATTTTAAAAATTAATGTGTGCTTCAGTTTCTTTTTATAATACTAAGAAATTACACTGATGAGTATTTCCTCTAAAATTGTCTAATGTGCTTCTTCAGCCAGCATTCTGCACACGTATTGAAATCACTGATCATTAGAGTGACATTGCTTGCATTATACAGTAAAATAACAAGGATATAGGAAAATCTAGCTCCTGAAGATATTTGAGACTGGCTCAACAACTCTTAGATCTCTTAGGACCCACCTTTATTTTTGTACATAACTACCCAAGTTGTTAGGTGCCATCATAGATTCCTAAAAGGGACGCATATTAGGAACTTCCTTTTGAGAAGAATGAATATTAAAAACTAATTGTTACTCCTTAAGATATAAATATTCACTTTGGAAGTAAAAAATATAAAAGACAAATCCCAAATTGTTCAAGGTATTTTATGTTGTGAAACTCATACAATAAAGGGAATATCATCTGCTTCTAACAGGACTTCCCAGGGAGAAGACTTGGTAGGGTAGAGTAGTCCCTTGTCAGCACATTTGCAAAAGAACAGTACTTCTGACTTCCGTTATCCTTTTGGGTCCAACCAATGTAATGGCTTCATGGGATTAAATTAATGTAAACTCTCCAAAGGTCACAAGCTATTGGTCCAAGGTAGCACAAATTAATCAATTTATAAAATCTCTCAGTATGCTGAGAGACACCTAATATTCCTGAGATGTTAAATTTCAGGACAACTTCATGGGTAGGGGTTTAGCTTCTGTCAGGGTGCTTGAAAACTGGAGATAGATTTTCAGCCACCTACATGCCAAAAGAGTGAGAAAGCTATCTGGTGGTCTTTCACTCCCATTAAAGCCTTCAGCAGAGTTATGGTACCTCTTCAGATTCTTTATGTTTTCTGCCAAGATCAGATGGTGAATAGAAGTTTGGAGAGAAGTATTATGTACAGTGTGCACTCACAGCCCAGAAAGCCAATTGTATTCTGGGCTGCATCAAAACAAGCGTGAATAGCAGGTTGAAGGAGGTGATCCTGTCCCTCTACTCTGCTCACGTGAGACCTCACTTGGAGTATTGTGTGCAATTCTGCTGCCCTCAACATAAAAAGGACACGGAACTGTTAGAACAAGTCCAGAGGAGGGCCACGAGGATGATCAGGGGACTGGAACACCTCCTGTACGAAGATAGACTGAGAAAGCTGGGGTTGTTCAGCCTGGAGAAGAGAAGGCTGCGTGGAGACCTCATAGCAGCATTCCAGTACCTGAAGGGGGGCTATAGGGATATTGGGGATGGACTCTTCATTAGGGACTGTAGTGATAGGACAAGGGGTAACGGGTTAAAACTTAAACAGGGGAAGTTTAGATTGGATAGGAAGATATTTTTTACTATGAGGCTCGAGAGGCACTGGAATGAGTTGCCAAAGGAAGTTTTGAATGCTCCATCCCTGGCAGTGTTCAAGGCCAGGTTGGACAGAGCTTTGGGTGACATGGTTTAGTATGAGGTGTCCCTGCCCATGGCAGGGGGCTTGGAACTAGGTGATCTTAATGTCCTTTCCAACCCTAGCTATTCTATGATTCTATGATTCTACAGTTACCAAAAAGAAGAAAGATACACTTTTACTATCCGTACACATTGAAGGATGCAAGACATTAAATGAATTGTGATGCTAAAACTTAAGGAAAAGAAGCTACACACTATGTAAATTCTTACATCTGTAAGTGCAAATCCTAGACAACACTCATCAGTAGCACTTATCCCATATGCACTCCATGCTTGGCCCTATACTCTCAAAAAGTTCTCTGTAAAGTTATGACCCTATTAAACACTGATGGTAGATTATATTGGTGAGGCAGTGCCATCACTACTGAGCATGTAGATACAGGGATAGCAGCAAACTGCAATTTAACAAGTGTGCCTCATTCAGTTTTGAAGGATATGTTATACCGGGGTATGTTGTATCTATGCCAAGAGGACTTTGCTGATTTTATATACTCACATGTGTGTTTTTCTTGTAAAGTGTTCCTTGTTAGACCAGTTAAAAAAAAAAATAAAAAGAATAGTAGTGAACAAGGAGGTGGATCTGAGGCAATTATAACTCTCAAACTAATGATAGGTTTTATTGTCGAATTTTCTGGGTAGATCATTTTCCTCACACTAGGAAGGAGTGGCATAATCTGCCATGAGTACACTTCCATCGAGCAGAGCTACACTTAGATTTCTTTTTAATTATCCTTTATTTTGTAGGTGTTGCATTTATATGTTCAAGATTGCACCTGCAGGATGAAACTTTATATGCTCCCAACCCACTCCAGGAACCTTTACCTCCTTCTACTGTTCCACATAAGAATTTAAATAACACCCAATGCTTTCACCTAGTACATGTTTTTAGTGGAAGAAGCGAAACGTATTTTTAGCCTGTAAGTTCAACTTATGTAGGTTAGACTCCTACTCTTCAGATAAAGACATGGAAAGGTTTGCCATATGGTATATACAGAAGGGTACCTGTCCTGATTTCGGCTGGGATAGAGCAAATTGTCTTCCTAGTAGCTGGTATAAGCATTCATTATATTAGTTCAAAAGTGGCTGGTCACAATGTTGATTTATTTGCTCAGAGTTGATGTGCATGTTCTCAGAGCTGTGTAACACCTTACTTGCTGCATGTGTTCCTGCTGTGCTGTTTGTCACATCTGGGGGCTGAGTTAAGGTTATCATTTTGTTGTACTTTGTAACACTGGTTTAAGATAGTGTTGCTGCTAGTGAGACTGCCTGGTATGTGCACTCAGCATTGCCGTCATCTCCGTACCTCGGGAGCCATCTATCGGAAACTATTCATAATTACTCCTTTTACCTTTCCTGCTTGGCGAGCCAATCCTTGGAGAAGAGTTTCCTCCATATTCTCCTTCTCCCAGGCTAATTACAATAGCTCTTGAGAATTTTGAATACCATCAGGATGCTCAAACCAGCCTGTTCCTAGTGCTACATCTCCTGAATGTGTTTCAGGTCATGTATAGGATTATCAACTATTTGAGAATATCACCTGGAGATCTGCCCTGAGGCAAACAGTTCTGTGTGGCAGGGTGTGTGTAATAGTATGGGCAGGTACCTAGGACAGTAAACACCTCTAACGGTGTGGAATTTCAGCCCTGAAGAAGTGCAAGATCCTGAAACACTAAGAAAATATTTGGAAAAAAATATGCTGTCATTCCAGCAGTTCCAGAGAGGCACGAATTACTGCAACATGCTGGGGCCTGGCCCATGCCTAAGGAGCCCCCTTCAACACTATTCAACAGCATCAGGGGAAAGAGAAGGTCTCTGGATCTGACAACAAAATGACAGGCACCATATCTATCCTAACCCCACACAACAGTCACTGTTGTGCCTGACCAGTCCCAGCACACAAGACCCACAGGAGCACAGGGGAGTGGAGACTAACAGTAGACTATTGTGGCCTGAATGAAGGCACACTGCCACTGAGTGCTAATTTCCAAGACATGCTAGAACAAGGAGAAGCACCAAAGCCTCTGAAGTCTTCAGATAAGAAAATTAAAAAGATACAAATTCATGTTTACCATTCTATTACCTATCTCAAGTTCACTATTATGGCTTTCTATACAGCAGCCAAGAATCACAGAATTAACTATAAATCTCTATTCTGGAACTTGGTATTGCTATTCAGTCTTAGCTGGTGATATGTAAAAAGCTACAAGACTGATTACTATACTTGTATCACTTCTTTACCCCCCACCCCCCATGTTTATTGTACAAAATTCATTTACACATTAAAAAGCCTTTTCCTTTGCATTTTTGCCATTTCTGTGTCATGCTATAACAGCCTGTTCCTTGTGCTACAATTCATTATGCTATACAGAGTAGGGAGAGAAAGCTGAAAGCCTCTGATAATGGGAATACTTGTCTAAAAACATGATCATAGGAAGTCCATCATCTAAATAGTAGATACTCTCCTTTTCTAGCAAAAGACATAAGGGATTCATCCTTATGTTTTAGCAAGAGAGAAAATATCATGTGAATGGGACATGCAGTCTAATTAAATGAATATATTAAAAGTTTCTGGGTTTGACAGGTAAGTAGCTGTCATTCTTTTCAGCACTTATGTGAATTAAGTTGCTGTCCTCCATTATCCCAAGAGATTATTATTGCTCTGTTTCTTGTGAGTGCAGTGAACTAGAACAGCAGAGATAATAGGTTATTATAGGAAAATTTGGCTTTGACATTTGTATGATAAATTTGAAGTCAATTAGAGGAAAAATACTGTATTAGATAAAGTGAGCGTACCGATTACAGCACAGAAGAGCTATTGCTAACAGCATAATTGAAATTTATAGAGTAGTGGTCCCAGAACTGTAGAATTAGATTGTGTAAGTGAATGGCAATAATAGGCATGTAAACATCTTAGTTTGTAGCCAGTTCCAGAAGGCATTATTTTATTAGTAATCTACTTCTATCCCAATGTTAGAAAATCCACTCCAGAATTACCAAAGGGCCTATGTGAGACACTTAACCTTTCTTAAGTTCTAGCAAAAGAAAGTAAATAGCTCCTTATAGTAAAAAAATACCAAAAACACACACACAAAAAAAAGGAAAATCTGCTTTTTTGCTTTTTCATGGAAATGCAGGATATGTATAAGGAACAATTAAGAGAAAGCAAAAATAAAATTTTCCCCAGAATGGGAAAATTTTTAGTGCTGAGAGAATTAAACAAATGTATAAGTTAACATGAACACAAAGTTACAGGAGAAACCGAGAAAACTATT
This sequence comes from Melopsittacus undulatus, assembly GCF_012275295.1. Lineage (NCBI taxonomy): Eukaryota > Metazoa > Chordata > Aves > Psittaciformes > Psittaculidae > Melopsittacus > Melopsittacus undulatus. The sequence continues at coordinate 43,521,125 of NC_047532.1, forward strand.
TTGGTGGTGAGGTGGCAAAAAAGAACAGTTTCTGTCTAAAGTGTTGGACTATGAAATACCCTTGTGAAGGAACTACATAAAATTCAATTTATAGCAGTTCAAATCTAGATGGAGAGACATGCTGGAAGATGAATACTACAGAAAATTATGCCAGACTAGATCAAAAGGATAGTTTAGTAGGAATTTGATTAAAAACATGCCATCCATGCTTTTAAAAACTTGTGTTTTCCAAAAGCTTTAACACAAACACCAGAGTCAGGAAAACAGCGTAAGTAAGGAGCACACTGCAATTACTATTTGCGATGTGCTATTTTTCTTTTTGTGTCTTTGTGCTCATATCTGACTGTACTCTTGCCTTACCTCCTCCCAAGACTTCCTTCCCTGCTGATGGAGGACCAAGCATGCCACAGCTCTTGCTGGATACACATCAAAGGGTGATGAAAGAGGCAGGCTCTCAGCTGGGGAACCAGAGGTGTACTGGACACTGTGTTTTGATGAAATAGAATTTCACACTTCTCCTGCTAGTCACTGGGAACACAAAGGCAGGTCTTAGGTTTTGTGGCAGAAGCTAGCAAGGGTAACAGTGCAAAGGTCAAGAAGAGCTCTGTGCTCTGCAGGTTCAGCCCTAATTCAGATGTGGAGCAAAAGCTGAAATAGGAACCATTGTACATTGTGCCATGGCAAGACACAGCTATGGAAAATGAGAAATATCAGCATGAGGCCTGAAGGGAAGTGCACACAGTGCATATTTTTAAGTTCTTTTACCATCAACTTACCTTACCAAAGTTATGCTTCAATACAAACGGGACACATATTTCAAATATTCTGATCAGTTCCACTGACTTGGGTGGAATTTGAAAGTTCACATCTCCCAAAAGTAAGTTCACTATGTGTCAAAATAGGAGTTAAGGCTTAAATTGAGGCTAACTCAAGGTTCTTAGCTTTGATCATTTTGGCTGTGGAGTATTAACCTGAGAACACATGGTGTACATTGCACAGTTGGATCAGTAACACTGTGCTGGGCTCTAGGGAAATCTAAAGGAGTCTGCTCTGTTTTCACCCACTCCGCAGGAGAAACAGCCATAAGTTTACCCTGGGTTGTTATCCCACTAGTAAATAAGATGTTCCTGGTAGGAACAGAACCTATAAATCTAGTTCCCTACCGATTTGTGTTTCTTCTCCTCCGACTGTCACACTGTTAGCAGAAAAGCTGCTCCTCCCTCCTTCCCCTTCACCTCTCCTCAGTACCCAGGTGTAAACTTTGCAGGTAAGAAGAAATCTCTGCTAATACCAGTCTGGAGGTAAGCACACTTCCCAGCCACAATTCAGTCTACCTTTTTCTCAGGGACTACTCTGAGTCTCTCCTTCTCAACCTGATGCCAATTTTTACAATTTACAATTAGCTTGTGGGAATATAATTTACGCTCGATCTCTATTCCGAAAGTTGCCAGCTGGTAACTGGAGGCAAAAAGACCCAATAGTTACAAATGTATTGTTTCTTTTAGGAGCAAGGTGTTTTGTTGTTTTTTTTTTTATTTTTCTTTTAGAAAAGAAAGAAAAAGAGGCACTGTCTTCCACTAATGTAGATAAAATAAAATAGCAGATATATATTAAGGGATCACAAATATGTGCTGAAGATAAGTTGCTTCATTGCTTTCATTATGAACTCATTCTCTGAGCTGCCATCATTTCTTCACTGAAATTCTGCTGCTTACTGAGATTTCTGCAGGCAGAAATAAGAGAAGCAATACTCCCTGCACAACTACTGCAGGGGAAGTGATGAGACAGCTGCCTAAATCATTTCCAGCTGGCCTGCTAATTCCTTTTCACTTATCCCACTTAGGAGATCCCTTGTCACCTTTGCAGCTATTGCAGCCCAAATAGTGGTTTTGACTTCACTGACATTTTTTCTCCATTTTCAAAACCCAAATGTACACATTTTCAGATATAAAATATTACCTGTTATTTAGCTCTACCAGCAAACCCCATTAATTCCAAAATGTTCACTCAAATTCAGCTAGTTTTCTTCTTCAATCAGGTTTCTACTCAACTCAACCTATCAAAAGAAATTTTCCAGTTTCTCTTCTATGAGCATCACTTCCCCACTCCCATTCCAGCAAGCACAATCAGACATTCATGGTACTCTCCTCTATGCCCTGCCAGTATTGACAACTGTCTCACACATCCCTGAGAAAAAGTCATCCCTTCCAACTAACAATCTTTACTTTTTCACCCTCTTTCAGGAACACAACTGTTAGAGAACAAAATCACTAATGTCATCTTGGTGACATGGAGTTTTCTTATGCATCACCAATGGCTACCCATAACTGACGGAAATTTCCAAGGAACTGCTTTGAAATAATTGTAACATGTTACCTGGTGCGTCAGCTAGTATGTCATTGCAAGACTTTGTTGTCTTCCTTCAATAGTACTCTGCAGTCATTAATGCATTAGTCCAAAGCACGCATCTATGCACACAGAGCTATACTTTTATTTCTGGTTAATGTTTAATGAATGCAGCAAGCTGAAGTGACACTGGAATTCAACCTATCCAAATAGTTTGTTCAAAGGATGCTAGTCTGAGGTTCAGTCCTTTATGCTTAATGTTATACCAGAGACTACTGACAGAAATACAATGAAGATTGCCTCTTAATAGTAACTTATTTTCCTTTCATGTACAACATTACCGTTTGAGAATGCTAGTGTGGTACCTTCCTTCATTTCCATCCACTTAGCTTATAATATGCAACTAAAATTTCACAAGGTTTTAGTGCACTGGGGTTAATTTGCCTTTTTGTTCTTTGTTTCGAAAGTGTCGTTTTTTCAGTGAAATTCATCCTGTGAGCAGGAAGATGTCTAAAGGACAGACAGTTTTGAAAGCTCCAAAGCTGCAATTGAAAATAGAGCAGGGAGTTTTATTTATTCTAAATATTGCTGACTCCATTTGGTCTTTCAGCCAAGGCTGATCTAGTTCACTTCACTACTTCTAGGACTCCTGCCAAAGCAGAGTTTGCTTTTATTTAACATGCTTAGTGTATTTTTATTATCACACTGGTACTGTATCCTTAGCCCTACTGGGGAGCTTCAGTTCAGTACCAGCTTGTTATTTCCTATGATCTACTGAAAGTGGAAATCAGTTATTTTTTGCTTAACCATATGGGATAGCAAAATGAAAAGACAACATTCTCTTTCATTGCTCCACAGCTCTTGCTACAGTAGTTGAATAACTAGTTTCAGGATAAAAAGAGCTGGGCATTTGATAATTTATTGGCAAAGGCTTTGGTTGACCAGAAAAATGATTTCTGGCTGCAAGCCTGTGTTACCAGCTGACACAAACACTAGAGACTCAATTCGCTTTCCTTTATTGTAAACCACAAACAACAAAATTAAAGGCAGCAGATTAGCAGTGACACCTGAATTAAGGTGTATTTTCATCACAGAAAAATAAGAATAGACCTATCTGTCTTATTTTATCTCAGTCCAAATGAACCAAGTTAAAATTTAACCAATTCTTTAAAGTCATATAAGTAAGGCTTCAGGCAGCATGCCCTCCATTTCACATTTTCTCCCCTAAATATCAATTCTAAACAGTATATTCCAGATACGTCCACTGAGTAAGATACACAGTTACCTTATATTCAGAGCTAGTTCCTGTATGCAACCACCCTTGACATCTTTGAACTAAAATTATAAGCTAGTATTGATGAAACAATTTACTTTAGCTTTTATGTTCGCACTCAAGGATGGATCAAAATCATCTTTATTGGTCAGATTTCAAAAGAAGTTGGTGTGAGAGCTCCTGCTGGGAACAGTGACAGCAACTAATCATGCAGAGCTTTCAGAAATGCAGACTGATGATATCTAGCATAGTGTATCATTCAGAACAATATACTTTCTTCTTTTTCCTGCCTTTAAAACTACATAAGCCTTTGTTTACTAGCCGTTTTACAGCTTGCTTTACTATGTTGCCTTCCAACCAACATCCATGTAATCATTAGATGAATTACCCAAGCATAGAAATGACTAGAGAACAGATGCTCTTTCTTAAAAAAAAAAAAAAAAAAACACAAACAAAAAACCCACATTCCTACAATAATGTAATGCACTTTCATTGTATATCTGTTATTTTTGTAAAAACTCTGGAACAATAACCTTGCATTTGCAGTGCACCCTTTTCTTCAAAAGAAGAAAAAGAAACTTTTTTTTAAGGTATTGAAGCCTATTTCTCTCACAGTTAATACCTAGCATAGGAGAGGTCAAAATAATACAAAACATTCAGAATCGAGATTAAAAAAAACATGAAGGGTAACAATTTTTATATATATATATATATATATATATACATAAAATGGACTTAAGAGTTTATGGCCCCATTTTCAATGCACTTTTGGCTGGATGATTCCAAAGGGACTGATGAGCAATAGGAACCTACATCCTGCTGGTCTTCCATGAGAATCGGGTCTTTACAGTTATTTTATGATCCAAATTTTCATGCCAAGTCCAGTTTGCAATAACCGCTGCTGATGAGAAATCTGTGTTTTATTTGGTTTGAAGATGACACTGACAACAGTATAGGGATCTGTAAAAGGGCTATTGTGGAACACTTACAAAAAAAAAACCAAGGACCTCCCCAGTAATTTCCGTTTTCTGCACCTTTTTTTGGTCATTTTTCTGGGAAATCTCCTCACTTGCTGTTCCTGAAATGTTTTTTTCAAAAACATGTAGTCTTTAGCATCACTTTTCTCTCTCTTCTACATGATCCATATAAAGCAGCAATCATCAAAGGCAAAGAAAAGCTCCCTCTTTTTTTTTTTTTGGCTATCTCTATGGATACACTATTGTAGTCAGTAAATGGTGATATCAGCTGTTCAATCTTGCTGAAATTATTTTGATGGCATGTAATTCACAGTTCATGGTTTTAGAGGTTATGTCCTTGTTCAAGAAAAGTACTCACTGAAGCTTGTTGGGTTTTGCCCAGAAAGATTACTAGGATCTGGCCACAAGTAGCTTCCAACAATATTGTGTGATTTTGTCTCATTTTCACTTTTTACAAAGTGCTTTTAAAAAATCAGTTTAACAAGAAATTTCATTGTCTAATGGGCCATGACTCTTCACAAGAGGATTTAATTTTAAATTCAGTTCATTATGCTGTCATTAGGGAAGATATGACTTGTCTTATTGCATCTTATCATTTACCCTGATTTTTATGTCCATTATTAGTTTGGATTTTCAAAGTTAGATATTCACTCAGAACCTGACTAAATGAACAGAGTAAGTCAGAGAGGAAGATGGATTACCTCATGGGAAAAAAGCAACAAAATGAATCTCAAAAAATCTGGTCATTTTCCAACTCTATCCCATTCTTACTCTGAACATGTTGTTTTACTCTTTGCGGTAAAGCTCTTTGTAAAACACAAAGACAAATACTTCAGTCCCACCTATTAGCCAATCATTTTAAATTAAGAATTCTTCAGGAAAAGTCTCTCTGCCTGCATCACATGCAACATGCAGTACGATAGAAACACTGCCTTGTTGAGCTTCTTCCTGCTGTTCTAAATCAGAGTTCATTCATAATGACCAAGATTGTATTCCTTTACAACTTGGTCA